>NW_008825618.1:1774531-1786786 GCF_000699105.1 Pygoscelis adeliae
GCGGGACAACCAGGGGATCAGGCCCAGCCAGCACGGGTTCATGAAAGGCAGGTCCTGCTTGACCAACCTGATCTCCTTCTATGACCAGGTGACCCGCCTAGTGGACGAGGGAAAGGCTGTGGATGTGGTCTACCTGGACTTCAGTAAGGCCTTTGACACCGTCTCCCACAGCATTCTCTTAGAGAAGCTGGCGGCTCACGGCTTAGACAGGTGTACTCTGCGCTGGGTCAAAAACTGGCTGGACGGCCGGGCCCAGAGAGTTGTGGTAAATGGAGTTCAATCCAGTTGGCGGCCGGTCACGAGCGGTGTTCCCCAGGGCTCAGTATTGGGGCCAGTTCTGTTCAATATCTTTATCAATGATCTGGATGAGGGGATCGAGTGCACCCTCAGTAAGTTTGCAGACGACACCAAGTTGGGCGGCAGTGTTGATCTGCTCGAGGGTAGGAAGGCTCTGCAGAGGGACCTGGACAGGCTGGATCGATGGGCCCAGGCCAACTGTATGAGATTCAACAAGGCCAAGTGCCGGGTCCTGCACTTCGGCCACAACAACCCCATGCAGCGCTACAGGCTTGGGGAAGAGTGGCTGGAAAGCTGCCTGGCGGAAAAGGACCTGGGGGTACTGGTCGACAGCCGGCTGAACATGAGCCGACAGTGTGCCCAGGCGGCCAAGAAGGCCAACGGCATCCTGGCCTGTATCAGAAATAGTGTGGCCAGCAGGAGTAGGGAAGTGATCGTGCCCCTGTACTCGGCACTGGTGAGGCCACACCTCGAATACTGTGTTCAGTTTTGGGCCCCTCACTACAAGAAGGATGTTGAGATGTTGGAGCATGTCCAGAGAAGGGCAACGAGGCTGGTGAGGGGTCTGGAGAACAAGCCTTATGAGGAGCGGCTGAGGGAGCTGGGGTTGTTTAGCCTGGAGAAAAGGAGGCTGAGGGGAGACCTCATTGCTCTCTACAACTACCTGAAAGGAGGTTGTAGCGAGGTGGGTGTCGGTCTCTTCTCCCAAGTAACTGGCGAAAGGACGAGAGGAAATGGCCTCAAGTTGCGCCAGGGGAGGTTTAGATTGGATGTAAGGAAAAATTTCTTTACTGAAAGAGTAGTTAAACATTGGAACAGGCTGCCCAGGGAAGTGGTTGAGTCACCATCCCTGGAAGTATTTAAAAGACGGGTAGATGAGGCGCTTAGGGACATGGTTTAGTGGGCATGGTGGTGTTGGGTTGACGGTTGGACTCGATGATCTTGGAGGTCTCTTCCAACCTTAATGATTCTATGATTCTATGATTCTATAGCTCTGCTACATCAGCTGTAATAACTCATCATTGACGTTTGGTCTTTGAAAACATGTTTTCTTGTCCAGTGCAGGCTAGAAGTGTGGACTACAAACAATGTTTAATGAAGACTGGAGACACAATACTATTCCTTAAGTAATGCAAATAAGAACAGCTGAGGAAATAAAACATCCAGGTTTACAAAAGAGTATAGTGAACTTAATATTCTTAAAAAAAAGTCAAATTGATCTCAGTCAGCTTCTCAGATAGAAGGCCTCAAGTCATCAGAATCCATGCAAAATTTAGGATTTAGGAACTGAAGCTGTGAGGGATGTGATCTTCGGCCCTTGTGAGGGTTTGGTTCCTAGGTTATGAGCATTGTGGTTTCAGAGATAATGAAACGTGTATATCACACCAGTAGATGAAGTTTGAAGAATAAGGCGAAAAAAAGTGGAAAAGAAAACAGACATCAAAAGAAACTGCAGTTCCATATGGTAGAAAACTGTTTGGACACACAGAAACTGCCTGAATAGTCACGTCTGTGAACATAATCACAATGGTGAAAAGGACAAATTTGATGTTTTTTTCCCCCAAACTCCCGATCAGAGTTTGGGAAACTCTCTGTACAGCATGCCCAGACAGTGCCCAGTCTGCGCAGGAAACTGCAGTTGTTTTGGGTTGGTTATGTTCAGGTGAGACTGATGGTTGCTATCCCTGCTCCTCATTTAGGGTTGTTGCAAAAAACAGGTGTTCTGTGGGGTGCAGCAGGAGCGGGGCTGCCCCATGAGGGGGCTGAGGAGGGGGGTGCTGCAGGGACCCCAGGGCTGGCCGTGACTCCTGATGGGGTGGGATGCCGTCCCATGGGGACTGAAAGCCTCTGACGCTTTTGGGAAGCACTGAGCCCAGGAGACAAGCTCCCACTGTGCTCGGCCCAGCCCTGACCGGAGACAGCGCAGAGATGGAGCCGGGATGGGGCATGGCTGAGCCAAAACAGGGTCCAGCACCCTGGGTAGGGATGGTGTGCATGGAGGTCCCTGGGAAGCCCCTCGGGGAGAGTAGGGCTTCAAGATGCCTTCAGGGACCTGGCATAGAAGTCACAAGTCAAACCAGCAGCATTAGTCTGCTCAGGAATTTGAAGCATTTTGGGTAAAGGCACTTTTTGGGGCAGTTAATTGATCAGAAATGTTCCATGCTGTCATCTTCTCCACTCAAGCACTTGCTAACACAGCCCAGAAGAGGTGCAGAAAGGGCAGTTATAGGTGGCTGAGAGCAAGGGAACAGCCCGTAGTCCTTTGATTTCCCCTGTGATTAGGAAAGCAGGATCTCTTAAATAATCTCTAAATAACGAATACACCACGGCATCGCTGAAATAATGGAGGGCAATATTCCTCACCAGCACAGCAATGCAGGCAAGCTCCAGTTTTTGCCTGGTTGCTCCGGTTCCCAGTTAGGGGACAGTCCACCGCAGCTGTGCAACACAAGACCCAATTCTGTGTGTGGACCTCCACTTTCCACTTTTGAGAACTCAGTCCAGATTTCCTTTCACTTTGGGGCTTCATGAGCTGTGGCCGTGTTTTCAAATACCAAACACACTGACTGCATTTTAGAAGGGGGTCTCACTGTAAACACTCAATGAGTTTTTCTTGCAAACTTCATTGTTAAAAAATTACAAATGACGTGGAAATGAAAACAGGTCAAAACCAATTACAAACATGCAATTTCTGTTAAGAATCCATTTCTCATCGTATGAACACATTTTTTGGGAAGTATGCCAAAGTATTGTTTTGAATTTATGTCCATCTCTATCAACGTGGGATTAGAAATATGAAAAAGATGCCAGAGCTTATTGAAGGCAAAAGAATGCAGAAATAAGGATAAACTTTTGCTTAAAGCTCCTATACTGTATTTGGTATCTGTATCTGTTACAGGTTGTATTGGATATTCTGGACATTTTTAATTCAAATTTCTATAGGGGTGTGATAAAATGGCTGGTATTAAAAAATGCCAACAATCCAAGTAATGTATGTCCAACAGGTAACAAAACCACCATTTAATGGCACAGCCATTAGCAAGAGCCCTCATTAGAGGCTGGTACTGCCCTGTTCCTTGCAGGTGCAAATTCATTGTCTGATCTGGCGTTGCACCATATGAATGCGGAGACCATGGTCTGACCATTTCACTTTCCTTCCTAGATTAAAACTTACCACTGTTAAATCTTCCAAACTGGACACAATATTTCTCAATGGAGCAGAAGTCCATCAGTGGCTCTGGACTACTTGTGAGTTCTCCTACCCCCTTGTTATATATATACAGTCATTTATTCTGAAGTGTCCCTAACGCCTAAAAAATATTTTATCTAAATATTATATGTTGCCAATAAAAAGACTAATATACTAAAATATCTCAGTTTTCAGAAGCTGAAAGCTACAAAAACACCTGCTGACACATCTTCCCTGTGGGAGCTTTAGGCAACTCAAGAGGAAATTTAATTAGGGTGTTGTAAATTGGAATAACTCTATTGATAACAGTTGAGTTCTTCTATCAGTATAATTGGTATAAAAACCTTTTGCTCCCTTCCAAATAATTTTTTGGAAGAGAAACTACCATTACTACAACAACCGGTAGTAGAAGTAGAGGAGGAGGTGGAGTAATCAGACAGTTTAGACTATGCATTATAAACTCCTGTAGAAGAAGAGGTTAGGCTACAAGAGACTACTTGTGTGTTAGCATTATTTGCAGAAGGCTGCAGTCAACAGCATACATTAAGCATGGCTGTAGTCATCTTCACGGTCTGATGTAAAAAGTTTCATTCTCCTTGAGAACTGCTTCTGTAAGGGTGACACTACAGAATGCCTTGGGGACAATATCACAGTCTCACTAGCACCTTTCTCAGTTAAAAAATGCCTGTCCCTGTTGTTCAGGAAACTATCACGATTCTGCCAACAGCAAATATATTTAAGCAGAGCAACTGGTGCTGTGGTTTGAGATGTAAAATAATTGCAAAACATACATCTGCCTCTTCCCACAATTATAAAAGGGCTCCACACCAAACAGGAATCTCTCAGAGCGCAGTGGACAGAGGGGTTTGAGCCAGGGTCTCTTGCTGCGACATGAAGGGATGGAGTGGTGGAGGCTGTTGTGGCTGGGCCACGACGACATGGAGCTGCGTCCGCTTCCAGATGCACCCCAAGGAGCTGCGCTGTCACCTGCCTCTGAGCTATTCCTGCAGTTTCCCCGTCGCTCAGGTCTCTGAGGTGTGTGGGATCCATCCTGTGGCCCTCAGCCCCATGCAAGCCTGGGTGTGGGGCTCGTAGGATCACAGCAGTTGATCCTCTGAGAGGGGACATTTTAAGAAGCAAGGTGTTCTCTTGTGTTTATCAATGTATTAGTCTGCAGCACTTATTCCACAGCTGCATGCACTATATTAAGCAAAATAAAATAACAACCATTTTATGTATTACATCTTAAGTAGCAATTTGGTATTTCCTACAGGCTTTCTTGTCAAAACCTTTAAGTGATTTCTACTTTATTCTCTCCATCTGCAAAATAAAACTATCGTATTGACCTGAGTTGTTTCTTGTGAGGATTAAACAGCTAGCATTTATATAATATTTTAAAATGTTACATGCTGTTTTGGTTAATAAGTCATGATCTATATTAGCGAGGGCATGATGAAAACCAGCCAAGCCTCTACTGTACAAGAGTACTGTGCTATACACCTGCGCAGCAAGCACCGAACATGTTTTATGCACTTCACAAAACAGTAATATTTTGTTTTTATAAGCTGCATTTGCTTTGGCCACAGTGAGTTTTGTTTTATTATCCTGCTGGTATTTTGAAATTCATAAACAAGTCTCGAAACAGATTTAAAACCTGCTTTAAAGGAGTAGTTCAGCGGTAGAAAACAACAGAGCCTCTGTCTCCATATATCTTCCGCAGCATTCAGCCTCTTCCCTGAGGTGTTGGACTTCAGACATGTTTTATTAACATTCTGGAGTTGTACCCTCCTGACTAACCAGCCATTAGCTGGCTCACTGATCCTTAACTGCAGATCACTCTCTCTCTTATATAGGCTGCATTTCCCTTAGGTTCCAAAATAATTAGTCTCCCAGCTATGGATGTGATTTCCGTTTAAAGGAATGCAGAAGAAGGACCTCAGCCACTGCTGGCGAGCATCCTTATTCACGCTACGCTCCTTCTCTGGTTGATATTCACAGAGCACCAGATTCTAATTCTACTTAATAATTAGACTAATACCAGACATACTTACATTTGCCTTCCAGCTCAATTTTCGGCACAGTAAGCAGGGAGTTGCACACACAGAGCTCCCATAGCAACACGTTATTGTTAACCAAAGTTGTGTGCATAGTTCCATGTGCTAAAAATTCACCGAGGACCAATTCAGCTGTCAGATGCACAGGGGCAACTCCCATGGGATGTCAGCGGAAGGCTCAGAGGGCAGAATAATCTTATAGAAATATAACAGCCTGTTATGGTAATAGTCACCCAGAGCTCTCCTAGGTCGGTACTGTGAGCTGGCCTGTTTTGGGCCACAGAGATAAACCCCCGTGCTCTCTCTTCTGTCAGAGCTGAGCCTAAGGGCGTCATCATTACAAAACATTTGAATATCATTCCTCAAAATGTGCTCTACTGTAAGGTGTGATACCTCTATACTAAGGAAGTGATGGTGCTTTCTGATGAGCTGTGTGACTGCAACCATCACTTTGGAGACTGAAATGGAGAAAATCTGCTCTTTATTTCAGAATACAGAAAAAATACTGCAAATGAATACCACAGGGTCACCTTCTAGACTTTAGTTCTTTTCGTATCCTAATGTCAGAAGGAGATAAGATAAGCTCAATGCAAATACTCACCAAATAATATAATCAAAATATTTTATTCCATAGCATATTCTGCCAACCTCTTCATTTAGGAAAGGAAAAAAAAAGGCAATAAAAATGTGGTACCCGAAGTTACATATTGCCTAGAATCACAAAGAGCCAGTGGACTTACTCTGGTCATTTAAGAGTCTAAAACTTCACCAATTGTTTTGGTTGCTTTTTGATCATATTATGCCTTTTGTTTAATGGCCTTCAATTTATTGGCTGTATCAAAAGCAATCACAGTAGTAATAGGCTAAAGCAAAATGGATAGATTCCTAGTAAGTGACTTTTGCTTCTCACACTTATTGCACTCTGTAATTTTAGAGACTCTAAGAATATGTTTTAACTCAGGTTACTGGACATCATGAACAAATGAGAACAAAACACAAGTAAGCAAACAGTGACAGGTCCCCACAGAATGTACTGGGAGGCTTCAGTTCCCTCTGCACCCATATGCAGAGGTATGAGGACTGTTCCTCTCCTCGTGCCTCTATTGGCATGTTTGTACCTTACTAAGGGTAGGCAGGACTAGGCACAATCTGCCCCCTGCGCAGATTCCTGTGAATCTGTGTGGCTCTGTGCTGTTGCACGTCCAATCACATCTGCCATTTTTAGGGGCCTTCTTGTATCCCAGTCAATCACAGCTGTAATGCTGTAATTCAGAGACCTTACCTTACTTGCAAATACAGCAATGTAACTTAAATGTCTAAATACCAGCCTTACTTTTGCAAAAGTAAGCTAGAAAATAACATTTTCTTTTGGAAATAGAAGCAATTCTCTGTCTTTCTCTGTACGTGTGCATATACCAGGTCTGACATATCTATTTCTTGCAAGTATGACTGGTTTTCTGGTCAAGCACATGAAGCCAGGGAAGGAGTCTTCTTTGCTCCCTGGGAGGGCAAATCTGCATATTTATTTTCTTTCCCCCTTTATTTTATTAAATTCTGTCTTCCTTGATAAGTCATTTAAAAATGTCCATTTCAAGCATTTGCTTTGATCTGTCTTCCTGGTAATTAAATTGCCTGCCTTTAAATTGCCATAATTTAAAATAATCCTAATTAAGACAATTTCCCCAAACTTCAAATACTGGTTTTGAATTGTAGTGTGATGAGAATAAATAATGATTCTCCGTATATTCACTTTAACACTGTGTACTTTCCCGTACAAGGAAATCGATTTTCTCACCTGTCATATTAACTAAGGGCACAATCCAGCAAATTCTTACTTCCGCAAGTAGGTCTTAGTCACACAGTGATTCACTGGAACTAATTACAGGAAGATTTGCTTATGTGAATAAGGATGTCCAGGATAAGATCCTTCGGATAAGTGTGCAAGTGTGTGTGTGCACTGAGTAAGCGTAAGCCTGTGCAATAAGCATTTCACACTGATGCTCTAGAAGATGTCCTGTGCGAAACAGCAACTGCAGTTCACATAGAAAGTGGAAATGAAGATTTTTATAGGTTGAAATAAAAAGAATTATAATGGATACACATATATCTGCAATGAATCGCTTCTGATCTGTATGTGAGTAATTTATGATCAGATGATCTGGCTGTACCTATTTCAACTCTTGAGAGAATCCAGTAGTGCTAGTAAATACAAAGGGGCTAGACTATGCTTGTATCTCATAAAACGTATATAAAAAAAATCAGTACTTTATTTTAACCTACTAAAAACATCACTGTATGTTGTGTTTTTATGACACATATAGAGTACTAAGACAGAAGAAAGTTTATGAGCAACTGTGACAGTCGGGAGAACGAGAAAAACTGAGAACCTGAATGCCCAGCTAGTAATAGTCTACGGAGGCTGTGAAACAATTATGCATTACTATGTTTGCCTCGGCCTTTTATATTTACATATCGGAATGTATGTTGGAAGGTTTAATTGTGAGGTTGTCAAAAGTAAAAGTACTTTTAGAAAACCAAGCCATGCAATATTACAGGGGGAAAAAAAGATTAAAAAGTCTTTTGTTCAAATGGAAATACAGAGAACAACATGTTGTTTAAGCAGGATTTTATTTTCTTCTACTCCAGTGATGAAGAGGCTTTTGTAAAGGAGGGCTTTCATCTTATACATGCAGTACTCCATCACAACATAATTACCCTAATTTGTATTCCACTGTAGAAATAGGCTTTTTCAGCTTAAACAAATTAAGCAACAATCACTAAGCGTACATGACCAGCATTTCTTTCAAGTAACCTGTTATCAGCTCTGGCTACAGCTTTATCTTGATAAAATGGAAATCCTGTTTTATTTTCCTACTTTTCCCCTCAGGATTATGCCAGTCAGATTGCCTAGAGAGGCACCGTGATTCACTGGCTGGAGCGAGGGACACAGTATCCAGGGATTATTTCCTACAGCCTCACTAAATCATTATGTGATCTGGGTCAAATCCTGACTGCCTTTGGGCCTCTATTTAGGAGAGAGCCTAAGTACACACTTAACTCTGAACATGTGAATAACCCGGCCACACTCAGAAGGTCTTTTAAACAGCTGCATGTGCTCCCTGCTGAATAGAGGCTCTTCTGCTGCTGTCCTCAAGGATGACAGGACAAACTCTACCCCCATCTGTATTTACGTTATTTGTCCTTTAGCTGTGTAACTACAGATATCCCTGCTGTTTGTACACATTCTTCTAATTACTAATCAAACTCTGACCTGGTGGACCACTACCAGTGAGGCTTTGCCTTCATCACCTTCTCCTCCTCAGTTCCTCCAAGTATGACCCTATGGGGAGTATAATGGGCACTCCAAAATGCTGGACAGGAACCGAGGCCAGGGCATCAACCAACTCTGTCCCAGCAGCGAGGGGATGACTCCTGACTCCACTGTAGCACCGCTGCTGGCCAGAGAATGGGCAGAAGCAGGAGGAGGTCCTGCTCTGAAAGGGGTTTGAAGGACCAGCAGTGTCACAGCAAAACCAAGGTCTCTTCTTCCCCACTGCTGGGTCTGGATCAGATGAAGTCTCACTAGTGCCCACTCTCCAAGGTGCAGCTGCGGGAACTGTGTCTGGCTCCACATAGGCTTGCTAAGATCCTTACAGAAAAAAAGAAAAGAAGGAGGAGAAATGGGGAGAGGCAATAAGGCCATCCCAGAGCTGTGGTAGGAGGAGGAAAGGAGGTAGCCTGTCTGCTCATGAGGCAGTAGTAACCAGAACTTGGATGTTTCCCCAGGGAATAAAGAAGATGCTGCCTTCAGATCTTCCTTCAGCCCTAACAGAGGCTGATCCACCATGCAGAAATCTTTCAGAGATAAGTAGCTGCCAGCAGGAACAAGGTGAATGGGAAGAGAACGTGTCTACTTCCAGAAAGAGTGGGAACCATCGCTACTCCTCCTGAAGTGTTGGAGAAACAAAATTCACCAGGCAGGCATGTTTGTTGGATAGCGTTTTATCAGCACATTTGTTGCGATCTCCTCCGGCACAGCTGAGATCAGCTGTCAGAAACACAGGAATTAGTGGTGGTGCCTGGGGAATGCCACCTTCCCCAGACCTCTCCCATCTCCTTCTCTTTCCCAGCCATCCCTTGCAGGACTTTCCTCTCTCCTACAATCCCCACAGCCTGTCAGAGAGAAGCAATCACGAGCCTGCTCCATGAGGGAAGGTGAGCTGAGGGTGACCACAGCACAGACAGGGCAGTGCCCTCACTGTTAGGGCACAGTCCCACCATGACTGGGCAGGGCGAACAGAGCAAGGGTTGTGATAGCAGCAGGTCCCATCAACAGTCCAGCAATCTTCAGACAAAAGCAACATAACAAGTCAGGTTTGAGGTCAATACTCAAACAATTCAGGAGCAGCAGGGAACAGGACTGGGCACGGGCACACCTATGGTGCAGTTCAGACCGGTAAATGGGCTGAAATGGGGCTCCTGAGCATGAGCAAAGGTTGTGTGTTGAGGTCCCAAGTGAATCTGGTCAGGGCAATTAGGGCTTATGGGTGCACTCAGGGCCCACCACAGCCTTCCCTCCCATCATGGTGTGACCTCGCACCTCACAACACCCTGGGTTTTGAGGGGTACTTTCTGTGAAAAGCTCTGAGTTTGGCCAATCCAACTGGTTCCCGGGAGCGCTCCTCAGATCTGTAGCCTGGCCAGCTAGTGAAGTATTGAAGCCTCTCCCAAACTGGTTTAGAGTCTGCCCAAAATTTACTTCACTTGGAACTCTGGTTGCCCCTGCAGTATGACTGCTGGAGGAGCAATGTGTTGGTGTCGTGGTTTAACCTCAGTCGGCAACTGAGCACCACACAGCCACTCGCTCACTCCCCCCCACCCCTGGTGGGATGGGGGAGAGAATTGGAAGAGTAAAAGTGAGAAAACTCATGGGTTGAGATAAAAACAGTTTAATAATAGAAATAAAATAAAATCCTAATCATAATAATAATAGTAATAATAATAACAATAACAATAATAATAATAATAATAATATACAAAGCAAGTGATGCACAGTGGAATTGCTCACCACCCGCCAACCGATGCCCAGCCAGTCCCCGAGCAGCAGCCCCCCCGGCCCGCTTTCCCCCAGTTTATGTACTGAGCATGACGTCACCTGGTATGGAATGTCCCTTTGGCCAGTTGGGGTCAGCTGTCCTGGCTGTGCCCCCTCCCAGCTTCTTGTGCACCTCCAGCCTTCTCAGTGGGTAGAGCATGGGAAGCTGTAAAGTCCTTGACCAGCGTAAGCACTACTTAGCAACAACTAAAACATCGGTGTGTTATCAACATTATTCTCCTCCTAAATCCAAAACACAGCACTGTACCAGCTACTAGGGAGAAAATTAACTCTATCCTAGCCGAAACCAGGACAGTTGGCAATGGATGGGGTTTGGGTGATGAGGCTTCAGGAGGGGAGACATGAAAAATGGGGTGAGTCTTCAGGGATCATATAACCAGGAGCCAAGGGTGGCCACAACCCAGGTAAGGCAGTCCCACAGCAGCCCTGTGGGATGGTGACGGCAACAGGTCCCATTGACAGTCCGGTCATCATCAGGCAGAGACAAGGTCATGAGTTGGGTCTGAGGTCAATCCAGAAAATCTGAACAATAATTCAGGAACAGACAGCTCAGATCAGGCCTGATGACCCAGACCTGAGCTGAAATGGGGTCCATGGGCTGATGGTATGGCTGCGGTGAGGCTGACCAGGACAATTAGGGCCTCGGACCCCAGCACAGCCTTCCTCAGTCACCTCTCTGGGTCATGGATTGAATGGATAACAACTCTCTGTTTCCCTCAGAGACAGCAGAGAGAGAGCAAAGAGTGGTGGTGGTGCTCTTCCCCTGGTGTTTAACATCTTATTTGTGCTCAGAGGCTCCTGAAATCAATGCCTCAAAAGCTGGTCTTTGTTAACTCCACCACCCTTTGAACTACCAAAATCCAGTACTTTCTAGCACCATATGGCGAACGCATTGTCCTCCCTTGTCATCACTGGATCCAAGGAGGAATACGAAACCATGGGCATCGAGAAATTGATACCAGAGCAAAGCTGTAAAGACTTAGGGGACTTAAATAGCCTTCACAGGCAAGCGAGGACCAGCCAGGAGTATCCTCATGGCTATATGGGGATTATCACGCATGTGTCATATGTCATGCCACATACAGAAGATACTGATCATTCTGAGGAAAATGGGATAGAATAATCCACACAACTGAGACCCCTTTGTGTCAGAGAGCCATGACTAAATCAACGTGCTGCTTGACCTTGAGGTTCAGCCTTCTTGAACTCCTTTTCACAAGTTTGAAATTCCCAGTGCTTCCAGCAGAAACCAGAAGGAGATGAGTAAGAACATATGTCTTTGCTGTTACAGCAAGCCAAGATGTGACCCACTGGAGATTGTTTCTATTGCCAGTTCTGGGTGCCACCATCAGGAACAGATCTGAGCAAATACTTTTTCTCAGGCCTGTTCCGTTTTCCTCCCTCGGTGTTTCATTTCCATCTCTGTACTCAGGGGGACGGTTGCTCTATGTACCCAAGAAGAAAGTTTCTTTTCCTCTCCATCAAACCAACTTACCTCTCTCTGCCTCAAGCTTTCATGCCATGGCTGGAATCCAAACAAATGATTTAGGACTGCTGAACTTATTGGCTCTTTTAAGGAACTCCATCATCTCCTTTAG
>NW_008825618.1:1786882-1794337 GCF_000699105.1 Pygoscelis adeliae
TAAATACTACAGAAGGAATTCACCGAGACTCTGTTAGGGCTTGACAGCCCAGACAGCCATTGCGCAAATCTTTGTTAGTCCTGACAACATGTTTTTTTTTTTAATCAAAGGAATTACAAATTTGTTTTTAATCTTTGGGGTTACTCTTAATGCCTTAGAAAGGATTCAAAGCTGTTTAAAACTATTCACATTACAAGCAGGCAGTAAATTTCAAACTACTAGTCAAGCCCATTGTCACTCCATGTGAACAACGCCACAAAGAGGCTCAGCAAAATTTTTGTCCATGTACTGGAGTTCTTTAATGCATTTCAGACAGAGCAAGTGCTCTGGACCTCCCTGATTCTAGAATTCACTTCCCCGGTTCCTGGACAGATGACCCTCCAGTCATGCAGAACCTCTGGAGGCATCATACAGGTGCTGAGCAGCAATCCTAGCGATCGCGCGATTGTGCTAACTCCTCTTTGGTCCTACAAGTGTGACAACTCCAGGAGTTCATCAGCAAGACTCCAAGCCAAAGCTAATTTCTGTGCAATGGGGTGAACAACAGTGTGAGTTTATATTTGCTCAGACCTGTGGAGCCATCATGCTTACCTGGTTCTGTAACACCCTTGTCCCCAAGGCTCTTGAGGAGGAAGTAAGACCTTTACATTGGTGCAGTCTGAGTCCTCCCCAGCCCACGAGTCTCTTTCAGTATTTCCTAAGGGTTGTATTTACCTCCAGGCTACACTGGAATACATTTTGGGGTTCTTTTTGCACTCTCTCTGTGAATTTCACATTCTCGTCCTTTTCCTCCTTGAAGAACTCTCTCCAGTTGTCTGGATCTCTGCCACTTTGATGCAGTCCTGCAGAACCCTTCAGTCCTTGAAATCACAGGAAAAACACAATTCCCACAGAGACATCACTCCGCGGTGTCAAAGCAGTTGTGATTCCTGTGCTAATCTCGTAAGAAATTTCATTTAGCGGTATCACTTCATCACATCCCAGTGCGATACCTTCCTGAAATGTGCACGTGCCCTCCTTGATAACTACTGCCATTTAGGGCTGCATCTCATGAGCTGCTTGAAATGCTCTGCAAGTCGCTCTGCTTCCCAGCCTTCGCCTGCCCTCCCTGCCGCAGACCCTGCAGACTCCAGCTAGCTCTGAGACAGGCAGTGCTTAGCTCCTAGTTTTTACATCATGCTTCTGTCAACAGGCTTTTAACGTCCCGAGGATGTGAAAAAGTTAAAAGTTGTGTCTGATCCAAATCATCAGACTAGAGGAAGCCAGACATGGTCCCCAAGACAAAGGGACTCTCACTCTGCTAACGTGGGAGCTCCTGCACGTTTCCCCAATCAGACCCACATTGCAGTGAGCAACTTTGCCAGGGTGTTGGGGCACTGAGTACATCAATAGGCCTTAATGGCCCTGACCAGCCTCACCTGGGGCCTCCACCCACATCCTCTGCCCATGGCCCTGGACATCTATTTAAGCTCAGGCCTGAGCCTTCAGCCTTGCTTTAAGCTATGTTGTTGGGGGTGTACTTGCCTCCAGTCCTATCTCTGTTCCTGTCTCCTGGCTGGACCTTGGTCTACTGTCACAGCTTTGTCTCCAGCCCTGTCTCTTGCAGCTCGCCCTGACAAGAGTCCCAGGATAGACCTATACCTGAGTCACCACCTTGCCTTCAGCAGTCTGGGACTGTTGATGGACCTCGATACCAGCACCTGTGTCTGCCCACCCTGTTCAGATCCTGCAGGACTGTGCCCTGGTGGTAAGGGCTCCCTGAGTCGTCCCTGCCTGGGCTCTGGGGCTCCTCTGGGGTGGCTGGGGACAGTTCAGGCTGCCCCCAAAGAGCCCTAGGGACTAGATGGCTGGTGAAAGGAGGGGGTTGGGCTGACCGACAGCAGGAAGCTGGGATGAGGCTGAAGGTGTCAGTGAGGCTGGGCAAGGGTGGGACAATCAAGCCATCCCTGAACAGTCCCTTGGCTAGGAGTAGCGCTTGGGGGATGAAAACAGGAAGCAGCCTTTGAGAGCGGGAAAGGGATCAAATCACTGCTGAGGCCATCCTGTGGTGGGTGAAGGCTCAGACCTTCCCTGAGGAGACCCCAAAGGCTGGAAGGGTGTCAAGTCACCCTGGAGGCCAGTTGGGAAGGGGAATCCAGCCTCCCTAGTGGAGCCTGTATGGCTGGGCAAGGGTGAAATCAAGGTATCTCAGAGCAGGCGTCCCCAGGATGGGGATCAAGGCACCCATGAGGCCAGGGGTTCAGGATGTCCCTGAGCAGCCTAGGAAGCTGGGGAAAGGAATTGCTCCATGCTGGGGAGCACTGGAGGCTGGTGGTCAGAGGGGCTGAGGTGGCACCTATGAGAAACCACAGGGGCCTAGGGATTTCAAGCCCTCCCTGAGCAGCCCCAACAGCTGGGGTGATCCAGGCTGTCCCAAAGCAGCCTCAAAGCCTGTGTGGTTGCAGAGGGTCAGGTTGTCCCTGGGAGCCAAGGGGATCAAAATGTCCCAGAGCAAGTCAACCTGGCTTGGGGATTAAGCCAACCCTGAAGCCGGGTAGAGGATGAGGTCAAGTTCCCCTACGAATGGGCCAGGGGTGCTTGGGCTGCCCCCGAGGAGCTCCTGAGGCCAGGGAGGTTCAGGACTTTCCTGAGGAGACCTGATGGCTGGGGAAGGTGAATGATGCTGACCGGGATGTTCATGCTCCTGGAGAAAGAGGCCACATGGCATGCATAGGCTTCAAACCACCCCTGAGGCCAGGAGGCCAAGATAAGGATCAAGCCACCCCTGAAGCATGTGTGTGTGTGGTAGGGTCACCCCTGAGGAGCCTTATAAGGGGAAGGGTGTTCCTGCCACCCCTGAGGAGCCCCAACAAGCCCCAAAGCCTGGGTAGCTGGGCATGGGATTGAAATCAAGGTGCCCCAGAGGAGTAAGGATCTGGTAGCTTGGACCCCATCCTGGCTTCCCAATGTCTGTGGCTGGGCTTTGGGGCTTTCTCTGGGGTGCCTGAAAAAACCCCTGGCCTCCAGCTCTTGAGTCTCTTAGGTGAATCTCGCATGAAGGATCTTGCCTCACAGTCAAGATTTTTCTGTAGGTACTTAGCAGAGAGATGTATGGAGATATTGACTTGGCTGACTCTAAGGCTGAATTTCTGTCTTTCACAGTGCGTTGAGCAGAATGCTGATAGAAGCAAAGGCTGTTTACAGAATATATAACAGATACTTCAAAGAGTTTTTCTAGCTTTGAGTTCTCCAGTCACAGGCTTTTGTGCATAATGCATTTCATGTTCTATAAACCTGATACAATATATTCCTTATTAGATAAAGGCAGAAGGATTACAATTACTCCAGTTTTCTCCCTGGGTTACAGCTTAAAAGTTAGGCGATGATACAACAACTTATGATTCCTGTCTAAATTTGGAGTTATGTTAGAAGACGAAGGTAACTTTCTGCAGTAAAGAAGGGATCGAGGAAATTCTCAGCATTGAAAGCTACAGTTCCCCAGGATCCCTTCCAAATAAGGAGAGAATAAGTTGCCCAGTATTCCAGTCTCTTATAAACCTGCTTAGCTTTGTGCATGTGAATAGCTTTAGTAACCGAGACAGGAGCGTATATCGAGAGTTATGGCATTACAAATGTGCTTGCAGACATGCAGAACTAGGGTCTTCGTTTTTATCCAAACTCATATATCCTTTAATTATTCTAGATAATTTATTTTTGCAATTTCATTTTTGTATGTCTACAATTTCTTTAGCAATGGTGATGTATGTTAACCTCTGTTTTTTTGAAATGTTCAATAGTTATTGTGTATAGTCTTGATCCATTAGATATCTCCCTTTTCTTACAGGAACAAAATTTTATATTTCACGTGCAGTACCTACTTCAATATAGAATAAGCAAAAAGACTGTTGGTAAAATCTATCAGTCAAAATCAAATCATACTAAAAGCAGAAAACTTCATGTGCAAATGGAAAAAGATTAGCATTCTTGAGGTTTTTTTTTTCCCCAGTCCCTTCCATATGCGAGGAGCCTTAGCTTCACTTGGAAATGGGCTTGCATTAGGCCATTTCTCACTGTATCAAGCTCTTTATGCACCCAGCTGGCTGCGAAGTTTCTCTTTGCTGCGGTGTCTCTGTGTAATCCCAGCCAGTTTCCCTTTGCAGGGAACCTTTGATGTGCCTCTGTAGGTGGCTGCCGATCCCTCAACTGGGGCCTGCAAACGGAATCTCTTCTGTAGAGGAAAAGAAAACACCCCGGTGATGCCATGTGACTGTTTGCTTTATGCATGCAGGAGGAACTGACGTCAAGTGCCTCAGGATATTGTTCTAATGCAGTAACGTGATGTTGCGGTGTGTATCTCTGGGCATCTAATATCTCTAATGCAGAGCCTGCGGTGAAGGACAATGCGGCCTGTACCTCCCTTCTGCTCTTGGTCTTTTACTTTCAAGACTCTCCATGTGTACTGAAAAAATCTGTATTGTCTGCTTATGACTATCAATTGCAAATACAGTGACCTCCTTTAGACACATTAAAAACAGTTTTCTTGCATTGTTTCCACCTGTGCAGTTGTGGTAGGCACCCTTAATACATCAAAGCAAATGCATAAACATGCAACAGAGGTGACCTAATGCTAATTTTAGTTTTGCTACTCACTTGGGAGGAAAGGGAGAAGAAGTCATTTCACATACCTTCAGCATGCAGCAGAGATGAGCCTAGCATTCTCCTTTCTGTTGTCACAGCTTTCACCTCTTTTTACTTTGGACATAAAAAGTGATGTCAAAAATAATAAAACTAGGCCAAATTTTTCAATATTATGTGTAAATGCAAGTAGGGACTTGTGTTCCACTGAGAGGACCATGCAGCAAAAGTCCTATGAAAATATCCCAAGCTCACATTTGGATAAACCCAGTTGGCCAGAAGTTTTTCTCCTCCCCTGTGCCTCCCTGTGGTGTGGGGATATGCCAGTTGTTCTGGGACATCCTGGCTCTCGCTGCAGGATGTGAATGTACTCAGAGCCCGAGAGAATTTAGAATCACAGAATCACGGAATGGTTTGGGTTGGAAGGGACCTTTAAAGTTCATCCAGTCCAAGCCCCCCTGCAATGAGCAGGGACATCTTCAACTAGATCAGGTTGCTCAGAGCCCCGTCCAACCTGACCTTGGATGTTTCCAGGGATGGGACATCCACCACCTCTCTGGGCAACCTCTTCCAGTGTTTCACCACCTCATTGTAAGAAATTTCTTCCTTATATCTAGTCTGAATCTACCTTCTTTTAGTTTAAAACCATTACCCCTTCTCCTATCTCTACAGGCCCTATGGCTGTCCCCATCTGTCTTATAAGCCCGCTCTAAGTATTGAAAGGCTACAATAACGTCTCTGTGGAGCCACCTCTCCTCCAGGTTGAACGACCCCAACTCTCTCAGCCTTTCTTCAGAGGAGAGGTGTTCCAGCCCTCTGACCGTTTTTGTGGTCCTCCTCTGGAACTGCTCCAAAAGCTCCATGTCTTTCCTGTGCTGAGGACTCCAGAGCTGGACACAGTACTCCAGGTGGGTCTCCCCAGAGCAGAGGAGAGGGGCAGAATCACCTCCCTTGACCTGCTGGCCACGTTCCTTTTGATGCAGCCCCGGATACGATTGGCTTTCTGGGCTGCGAGCACACATTGCCGGCTCATGTCCAGCTTTTCATCCACCAGTACCCCCAAGTCCTTCTTGGCAGGGCTGTTCTCAATCCCTTCATCCCCCAGTCGGTACTGATACTGGGGCTTGCCCTGACCCAGGTGCAGGACCTTGCACTTGGCCTTGTTAAACCTCATGAGGTTCGCATTGGCCCACCTCTCAAGACTGTCCAGCGGGACGCTGGATGGCATCCCTCCCCTCAAGCGCATCAACTGCTCCACTCAGTTTGGTGTCATCTGCAAACTTGCTGAGGATGCACTCGATCCCAGTATGCCGTTGAAGATACTAAACAGTACTGGTCTCAATACAAGGTCCCAATACGGGACCAGTACTGTTTACTGAGGACTATAAAGGTATGGGATAAAAATGTAAGGGTTGATGTAATGCATGATTTGAGGGAGTGATGTACTCTGGTAAAACCTCTCTAACAATGGTTAATGCAGTTACACGATCATCTGACTGTATAGGTAATGTCCTCTTACCCTGCCTGAGGACCTAGCTTGTGTCTAAAGTCTGAGGGATTTATTCCTAATACAACTGTGTATATTGCCCATGTACATTTTCCCTATGGATGTAATTTTTTTTGCTATCTTCTAGCCCTATTGGGATCTTGTGGCAAAGCATGTCTTGGGTGTGTTGCAGACTGCCTATGACATACTTCCTTTCCTTAGAAAGGAATAATTGTCTTTCAGCTTCAGAAACTGTCTTGCTCTGCCACTGTAGTGAGGATAAAGAGGAGACTCAGGTTTACCCTCCTTTTCCACGTCACCGTTGTTTTAATAATGGTATTTAAAGAGAAAACTGTTGTTCCTTTGCCTTGTGAACACTGATTTGAACAGCTTGGATCACATCTTTTCTACACTTCAGTGTTGTAGGCAGTTTTATGTCTCTGCTGTATTTCAACAAAAGTCCGAGATGCGCTTTCCTCACGGTAAAACTCTCATGTTTCCAGGGATGACAATTTACTTGGGGATTGGCACCACTCCGTCACCTCCACCAGCTGAGATGGTGGATACTCGCAGCAGGGAGCCTGAGCCCAGCTGCACAGGTTATTTCGGAAGGGGCCGACTCGGAGTATTGTGCGCCAGGGAGCCGAGCAGTAAGTAGTTCCTGCAGATGGTGGGAAATAGAGGATTTGCGGCATCCCTCCCCCGCCACTCCTCATGCCAGCCTCGCTTGCCTCTCATAGTGCAGGAGCTTGGATCAGGTCTGCCGGCAGTTATGCTTTTCACCTTTACCCCAGGAAAACCTAGAGGGTGGATGAATCCCCCCTCTGCGCTGAGGTGCCTGTGCTGCTGTAACTCTTAGCAGCTGCAGCTGCACAGGCGCAGATAGCCCTACACGTGCACAGGCACCGGGGGAAGCCCTTATGCCATCACCCACAGACAGAGCCACGTTCCACACACGAGCCTGCACTTACAAATCAGCTATATACACACGCACACAAATACAGCTCGACGCACAGGAGAGAGGCACGCACACCTAACAGTGTGACAGACACCTGCAGAAGCATGCAACCCCTGAGGCACGCGCCCCGGATGCATGCACAAATTCGAGCCCCAAGACATACACCTAGAGGCATACGCAAACGCAACCGCCGAGGCGCACCTCCAGGGGCACGCGCAAATGCAAGCCTTGAGGCCTATTTCTAGAGGTGTGCACAAGCGCACGCCCGGTTCCACGCAGCCGGAGGCCAGGACGAACGCAAAACCCGAGGCGGACACCCAGAGGCGTGCACGAGCGCGAGGCCCCTTGCACGCGCCTGGCGGCGTGCACCCGCAGGCGGGCAGAAGTGCACGCCCCG
>NW_008825618.1:1795266-1818131 GCF_000699105.1 Pygoscelis adeliae
CGTGGCACTGGAAAAGCTGGGTCCTGGGTGCGGTTGCCGAGGGCTCGCAGCATCCAAGACTCTGTTCCTTGGTATATCCCATCCGTGTGTTGGGGGTTTTTTCTTTTTAGCTTAATTTGCTGCTGCTGGAGGGGGTTATGTGCTTCTCCCTGTTTATTTCTGTCCTCTCCCTCTGTTAAACAGGAGCTTAATAAAACACAGGGGTAGAGCATAATTTGAATAGCATGTTATACGCTGTAAAGAGTGTAGTTCTGTGCTGTTTTTACTAGTAAAATCTTAGCTCGTAGGAAAAGGCTACTGCTTTGTGAAGCTGTGTTGTCTCTTACCCCTCCTCCCTTTACCCCAGATAGTTATGGATGTTTCAGTTGTCATTTAAAGCTTTACTGTGACTTTTTAACTCTTGTTACTTTTCGTGAAAATGCAATGAACTCATTGCAGAGCTATGCTAATGTTTTTGGTGAAGACTTTGAACTTCTAGAAAGCCTTATTCCTTAGACTATGGAGTAACTTCACTGAGGCAGTTGCTATGTTTTCTTCTCTATTACTTCTACAGATTGTGTTAAAAGAAAGAGGAGATTATTTAGGATAAGAACAAGCAGCATTAGCACATGGTGTTGTGTAACAGTTGAGAATGACACTACAACTAGTTTGTGTGTGGGAAGAGTGGTGCAAAATACCTCTAATTGCTTACAGTAGGAAGAATTTATATTTTTTTTTCCTGAAAAGGAAAATGTGTGTGGAGGTCTGCAAGTTCCAGTGGAGAATCATAGAATCATTAAGGTTGGAAAAGACCTCTAAGATCATCGAGTCCAACTGTCAACCCAACACCACCATACCCACTAAACCATGTCCCTAAGCACCTCATCTACACGTCTTTTAAATACGTCCAGGGATGGGGACTCAACCACTTCCCTGGGCAGCCTGGTCCAATGTTTAACCACTCTTTCAGTAAAGACATTTTTCCTCATGTCCAATCTAAACCTCCCCTGGCACAACTTGAGGCCGTAGAAGAGAGGAGCGACCTGCAGAAGATGTTTGCTCTGTGTACCCCTGAGGGTGTGGGATAGGTTTCTCTCTAGAAATGTAACCCTGTAACGATACTGTAAAGAACTCCTCACATGTCTTTAGGGATCATGTAAAAGAGGTGGTTTATGTGGGCAGGGCATTTTGAGAAGGATTTAAAGAGGAAAAAAGGATGTGCTTTACCCAAGTATTTTTCCTTAGGAAATATGCATAGCAAACCTGTTTTGCTGTGAAGGTGTACATGATAGAAGCTTCTTGAAAAGCAAAGGAAAAAAAGTTTGGCTGGAGACAATGACTTGGAATTAGCAGAGGGCTTGTGCTGTTTGAAGACTTTATTTTTGGTAGCCATATACATGTGTATACAGATGTGGAAGAATTCTGCTCTTCCCACTAAACTAATATTTTCATAGCTACCTAATAGCACTTGTGACTTACGTAACTGAAGTGATTTCTAGCCCTTAATATCTGTGTATGAAAGTCACCTTCAAGACATCAGTATATTGGAAAACATTTATTAAAACAAGTTTGCATGGGAATTGCTTTCATAGATTCTTTTATATTTTGCTAACATAGGCAGATAATATAATTGATGTGTTCAAACTTTAATGTGATTGGAGCTCTTACATTTTTTTGCAAGGGCTAGTGGCTAGTGAGTTGTCCTTAACTTCTTTTGCCCCTCTCATGTGGGAATCAGTAAAGGACCTGGGAAAGAACAGTGCAAAAACGCTGAGCTGGGGATTCAACTGATTGCTGTGTTTCTAATCTTATGTTTAGCCCTTCTATTTAGCTTTTATGAAGAACTGGTTTTGGTTAGAATATAACCAAAATTTCTTTTTGAGTGCTTTGCACTTCTGGAGCTGGGAGAAAATCTGATATTGAAAGAAGGCTGTAGTTACAGAATGAGGATGAGAGATGGCTTTTGATATTTCAGTCTTGAAAATCTTCTGAGAGAGCTGTCAGACCGTTTAAAATAATGTAGAAGAAAGTGGTAAATAGTATGCATCATGAAATCAAGAGTAAACTGCCGATAGGGAGTTTATCAGTGTAGATCAGTTTTCGAACCATTGAACTAAATGTATGGAAAGTTTCTCTGCCATCTGTGCCCTCGTAATGGTGCACCCACCATTTTTAAGTCATGGATGTTATCTGTACAGTGGGAGCTCCTTGCTCTCTTCTGTGATGTTATTTTTAGCATGCTGTTATTCCATGGAAATGTTTTTTCCCCTTGTTTGAGCACAGAAGCATTAGGCTGATGGGATAGGAAGATTGGTATCATCTGCTGTTGAGGAAGGGAGTTAAAATGGTCACCGATCCAGGGAGATGAATGTAGACCTAAACTTCTGGAGTTCAGTGATTGTTTCTAGTATGTAAACTACAGATTTTAGTAGTGACAAGCACTCTTAAAGTATACCACAGGTAGAGACTTCTGGTTTTCTCCTTGCTCCCAGGAGTAGCTGTTTGGATTCTGTAGGCAAAGCATGCTGTGCCATCTACTGTGGGCAAATCTTAGTTCTGGAAGAAAAAGTTAAGAGTTCATTAAAGTTTACATTGAGTAAAAAATGTCAGTCTTGTTCTGAAACACTCTGTGTGTGTGTGTTAATTTTCTTGCTATTTTGTCTGTCCCAAACTTGCATTGGTGGTTCCTGCATGTTTGTTATAGTGCTGTGATCTCTTTCGCAGGCGCTGGCCTTACTGGAGCTGTTTAAGCTGCTGCCATGAGAAACTGTTCCAACTTCTTGCAGCTGCTAGGTCTTGATCACAGGCCATTCCTTTTGAGCTCCTGTCTCCCTCCAACTTGTGCCAATACTGCTGCTGAATATCTAAGTGGATAAGCTGGACTGAAATCTGGCTGAGAACGCATTTTTCCCATCTTCTCAGCTGGATGTATTTCATGGTCTGGTTCACTGTGTGACTGTACAAACTTTTGGGACTGGCACAAGGGAGAAGGTACTTGGGTGTAGCAATGATTTAGTTTTTAAAATAGCCTTAGGTGGATGGGTGTTGCCTTGCTTGTAGTTTGTGTGCTGTGTTGGCAAATACGAAAAACTGATTTTCTCTTCTCCCTCTTAGAATTACCAGTGGTCCTCAAACCTGTTAAGAGTGAAAGAACTGTTACGTATAGCGCAGTGTACCTTGCAGAACCTTGTACTACATCTTTGTTTGCAGTTAGCTTCAGGAGGATCTGCTTACAGTTACAAGTGCTTGGCTGTTCAGCACTCTGAGAGAATACAAAGGAAGGGAAAGTGCTTCATTAGAGGGGAAAAAAACCCAAACCCCTGGAAGTATTACACTTGCTTTTCTGTTTACAAGATTTGTACAATCTTGTATTAATAAGCTATGTTTTCAGCCTTATAGATTAAAATTCTTGCAGACGCCTGAAGTTCCTGTGCAATCAAAATATGGAAGAAATTACATTTTCTTCATGCTTATAACTACTGAGGAATGCTTAGAGCTAATGGGAAGTACTCTGCAAATATAAAGGGGTTATTCTCGTGGTGTCTTAAACTTGAATCTCTGAAAGTGTAGGGGCAAAAATCTTAGTAGGATTGCTAGTGGAAGACAGAAGGAAGAGGTAGAATTTACAGCCAGTGAAAATAAGTATGCTATTCTAGCTGTTACTATTGGGCACTGCTTACTGAATTTTCTAGTAATGCTAAAACATACATTCCTTCCCATATTAGACTTCTTAAAGCAAATGTTGGTATATGATGCTTTTCCTGCCTGAAATCTGAAACTCTGCATCTCCATTTCAACACTGAGACCTTTTTCTTCCCAGAAAGCTCAGTATCAATGAGTTATTTACAAGATGACCAGTATGGCAGGGAAATCTCTTTCCTTGATGAGGGACGTAAACACATTTGTGTTTTATGCCTTTAAAACAGCCTTTAAAAACACAAATGTAAGCCATCTCTAAATAACAAGTTAATTTTCTACTTTGCTGTTGTGTGCTGTGTCCTTAAACAACCTGAAGAGATTTCCCAGGGCTGCGCTGGGTCCCTGGGAGGCAGGTTGTCTGCTAGGCCTCAAAGTGGCAGTGTGTGATGAGCGTCCCGTTCCACAACTTACTGTGTAGTTTGAGTTCTATAAAGTTATTTTATAACTGTAACAGCTATTCAAGTTTGAGCTCACTTTATCTATTAATTGCACAATAGCCAAAGCAGGATGCTTTTCCAAAATACAGTACTAACACTATCTGGTTTTTGAGGATTCAGTAGAGATGGGAAACTCCAAGCCAAACTCAGAAGTCCAGAGTTGAACTCTCATAAATGAATAGTCTGTGTTCTTGGGCTTTCAAGAGTCAAAAGCTTTATCAAACTGAAGTAACAAGTCATGACAAAAATAGGTTATACCCAATGACTCTGCTGCCCTTTCCTGGTTTTGCAAGACATGAAAAAGTCACTAGGTCAAACTGAGCTCTCTGGGCTCTGTTCTGAGGAAATTTTTATGTGAGGTATAATACCTAGGGCATGTGTGGTTTTGGGGAAGCAGCCAGTTAAGAGTCTAGCTTGAGGATTAGATTGGCTTGGCTGGGTTGGTGGTTTGAGAGTTCTTTGGAGGTTTCAGTGTCGCTTTTAATGAACCTACCTATAACAGGAGCATGGGAGCTCAGGGGTAGGTGACACCTGAGTAGCTGTCGATTTGGAGATGGCAATTTAGCAGTGTTCCATTGTGACCCTTGTTGTGCATTATTTACAAAATATCTGTTTATTTTTAAGTACTTATTCAGTTGCTCATAGTGACTGGGAGCAGACTGCTAAAGAGACTTTTCTTGAAGTGGATTTTAGATTAAGGAAGCTCTTAAACCTTAGCATGTATTGGTACAGATAGATACAAAACCCCACAACCCCTTCTTTCCAAAACTGTGAATTAGAATTTCACATCTGAGTTGAGCAATATGCTTGATTTGTTTTAGGAAATTACCCCACATGTATTCAATTCGGGGCTGAACCTTGTTCTCTGAGTGATTCTAGTGTGTGTGGAGGAGGTAGTTAAATTTTTAAACATAAATGCATAATTAGGTTAGGCTGTTACAAGATTTTTATGTGAAATCTGTCCAATTCTGTAGTGTAAAAACAGAGCTGAGTGTCGTTTAATGCTTTTCCATTTTTTTTAATTGCTTGGTAACTTTACTCTTTCTGTATAAAAAGTTTGAACAGGGCTTTTTTTTCAAGACAGCACATGGCTAAAATTCTGAAACTTAATGCTAACTGATTTTCCCATCATAGCCTTTCCTTCCAGTTTCCATCTGTGGCATAACTTTTCTGGCTTCTCATATGCATTCAAAACTAGCTTTGTATAAAAGGTGTTTACAAGAAAGTTCAGAAGCTTTTCCTCCCTTGCCCCCTCCCCCCAGCTAACTGCAAGTATTTAGATTAGCCCCACTGACCCTTAACAAGCACTTTCTTCAATGAATAATATTAACTCGGTGGAGGTTTTTTTTGTCCTGTATGACCTTCTTCAGACTATTTGTGGTCCCACAAGTGTTTCTGTTGATAGTGTTTGATAGGAGAGGGACTCAATCTGCTAAACTGTGTGTAGTCTGGAGCAGGAGGGTATACTCTGCTGCTTCTGCTATAGCTGTCCTTGCTCCTCCCTCCAACAGGATCTGGGTCACAATACAGTCACTGAAGGCGTAACAGTCCTGCTGTAGTCTTGGGATAATGACCAGCTGGTAGGTGTGGTTGCAGCTGGCAGAATGTGGTCCTTAACTGTATCTTCCCTCTGTAATGCCTGAAACAGCTTGTGCTGTCACATCCTCAGATGAAGAATAATATACCCCTGCAAAAAAAGAAACCTCCGGTGGTTTTGATTCTAGCACATCAAAGGATTTGCATTTCAGGTTGTTATTCTGGATTTTATTTTTGGAGAGTGAAGTGAAAAAATGAAAGAAGCAAAAAACCCCACCAAAACAAAAAACTGAGTGGGGGAGAACCCAGTGTGTGAAACAGGGTGGAACAGTTGCTTTCCACTGACTTTTTAGTTCCAGAATAATTAAGAATATCTGAATTGTTCCAGAATAATTAAATTTATCTGGATTACCTGGGACAGTGTATGCTATGTTTGCCACTAGTGATTGGCATCTAAATGGTTTGTGAAGCTGTAGCAGCTTTCTACTCATGAAGCTCAGTCTGAGCTGTCATGAGGTAGTGTGCTCTAAGGCTTCCTCTAGTTTTGTATTACAGGACTTGTATTGAAATATATTGCTTTTCCTTTATAAAATTATAATATTAACTGCATTACAAACGTGATGCCCTTCTCAGTCCTGGGCTGGTTTTTGCTTTCTGTGATGCAATATGAAAAGTGTCTTCAAACTAGATCAGGCTAGAGGGCTGCACAGGGAGTGTTCTCATTCCAGTTACTGCCAGCCACTGTACTTCAGAGTCAGTATGAGCTTCCAGTAAACTTAAGATAATTGAAAAATTGATAAAATTGTTTACTACTGTTGTGGCAGGAGCAGCTGAGTTATTTAACTTCTTTATATGTTCATATAGTTCCTTATTTTTTGGTCTCCTTTCTAGTGTAGTCAGTCTTCATAATTTTCAGTCTTTTCTCACAGGAGCCTTTACTTTCTACTAAACTTCTTACTCAAAACTTCTGAAAATTCTTTCAGACAGAATTGCCAGGTTCTGAGTTCTGGCAGTCATTGCTGTTTTGTGCTTCCTACTAGACGATACTTGGAAAACTAGATGATACTTGTTTTCCCCAAGTTGTTTGTATCTGTATTGATGCAACTTTGGTGTGAGATAATTTATCTATCTGATTATTTTTGTTTATTGTTAACTGTAACTGCCATTATGTTGTGAAATGACTTGCTTGAGAAGTACTTGAGTCTCCTTCTTGATACACTAGCAAATTTGCTGTATTGTCTGTCATGTTCTCTTTGAAACAGCATATGTATGCTTCCTTTCCTGACATACCATGCAAAATTGTTAAACTATAGGAGCTAAGTCTTTTTGTAGAAGTTGGTTCAGAGCAGAAGTCTCGCGGAAAAGGAGGAAAAGGCCTCTTTTCCTCAGACCATTGTCAGGGGTTGTGGTGGGAAAGACTGGGAGCCGAACTAGCATCTAAAGTCTGTTCTACTTTTGCTCTCTGTGCTGGCCCAGTCCATTACCCACTCTATTCCCAGCAGCTCCCTAGCAGTGAAGGCTTCTCCCCATCCCCAGTGTGTACAGACGCATGCATGCTCTTTCTGAGAACTTCTTGGTAGGTATTTCTTGGAACAAGAAGGAAAGAAGATGTTATAGTAGAGAGTTTATTAAAAATCATTTATACCTAAGCTAATGACTTAGTATCTAGAGCTTCTGAATTGTTTTTGGTTACTGTGGGTGTGTGCTTGGGGGAGGGCAGATCTTTAAGCTTTCATCCACTTGATGGAGGAGTAGAAGGATATGGAAGAGTTTTCTCAAGATGTCAGTATATGAACTGTTTTTATCTTACTGGAATACTGTAGCAGGAAGAATACATTTAACTCCCTCTTTCTCCTGTAGTGTGAAATGCTGTGTTCAAGATGGTGCCTTATAACTTCACACAAACTGTATTCGTCTGTGTATGATCCAAACGAAAAGGTAAGTAGTATGGTGCATGTTTTCTCTTTAGCATTTTACAGTACCGCTGACATTTGGCTTTTAAAGCTAGCCTCTCTCCTGTGCTGCTGCTAACAATGGTAGTTCTCCTAGTATAACCCTTGTACAGTCATTGGTTTAATAGCATATTTTTCTTCCTTTTTTTAAACCAAAAAGGAAGTTGCTTTTGCAGTATACTTGTCAAGATTGGATGCTACTTCAAGTGCATACCTTAAAAGGTTGGATAAGTGATTTTGAGCTTGGGAAAGTTACATACTGGCCTGAATGTGTTATAATTATGAACAACTATTAATATTTTACCTGGTGTGGGAGGTATAGGCTTGTTAAAACATCTGGGAGCTAGACTAGCCAAAAACTCTTCATAGAAACAGGAGTATGCAATAGTGGCAGCAGTTGGATGATCTGATGTGGAAGTAAGAACTATAGAGGTTGGGTAAAGATGGGTCTTTAAGGCCTGCAGAGGATAATAAATCCTCATCCTGGGACTTGTGCAGTAGCAATCTCAATTTACAGTTACTAGCCAAGGAAAACTTTTCTTGTGGGAGATTGTCTTGGCACGGCCTCTAAAGTAATGCACTTAGAAAAATAGTGTGGCTGAAGGTACGCTAGTATTGAAGGGCAAGAATGCTGACAATTCAGGACTGATAGGCTTGTCCTTATATACCAGTGTAGAAGCAATTAACCATTAGTGAAATAGTATTCGAGAGCAGGGAAAACCAGTATGTACCTAGAACTGTGGCTTAAAGAAGTCTTCTGATGAAATCTGTATTCTTAAGGTCCTTGCTTAATCAAGGTCCCCTTCCTTTTCTGAAAGGCATAGTTATGTTTAGACAATGTAATTGAGTATTTGGTTTCTCTTAACTAGGAGCTATGTCATTCCAACCAGTGGCTACTACAGATAGTTTAAGCTCTTGTCTACTTTTTCCCTTCACTGGCCCTTCCACTGTCTTTGTAATGACAGGACATTCATATTAGACCTTTTTAAGCTAATTAGTGGAAATGACACAAAAAAAGAAATGCTGCATGTTACTTCAAAGTGGTATGTGGGGTTTTCTACGTGCTGGACTCGAGACTTGTCTTTAACAGCAGGAGCAAGAGTCCAGTCTCTTCCTGTTAGTGTCCTCATTGCAGAATTAGAAAATTAAAATGAATGTCAAATATTCTTAACATCTTTATACTGAGTCTTGTCTTGCACTGTGACCATACTTGATTAATAACACAACTCTTATATACCAAGAACTAAGTTGATGAAGTATTGGAGTTGTTAAACTTTTCAATGCCAAGTATTTGGGAGCTTTTTTATTCCCCCTCAAGTCTGTATGCCTAAAAAGCTTCAGGTACCTAGAATGCTGAAACTTAGATTCAGGAACAATTTGTGTGAGCATGTTGGAAACCTTTCAGGTTTTCTCACTGGGTTTTAGACCAGGTCCCCGGCTAAAAAAAGCTCTCCAAACAAATTGCTAGCTCCTGTGGTGTTCTTAGTGTTTGTACCTCTGATAATTGATCTTGCTTAAGGATGTTTAAGATCAGTCTTTTGAGTGGGGCGTGGGTGTGCCTGCGTACTAGGCAGTGGTATGCATTCCTCAGCAGGTCTGGCAGAATTTACTGTATAGGCTTGCTGCAGCTCTTACCTGGAGGGTTTTATCACTTAATTTCTGTATGTTGTTATCACATGGTAGTATTTTTAGACTGATCATGTGATGCCAGCTCAGCCCTGGATTTGAAGAAGTAAATTTGGTCAAGGGCACCTTGGGTATGTCTGTTTGGAGTAGGGGAGCAAACAATATATACCCTAGTCTGTCAATAGCAATTCCTGTTGGGGTTTTGCAGTATTCCTTCCTCTCCTCTTATACCTGTCTTCCCCCTCCCCAAATTAACTAATGACTGTGGGGTTAACAAACAGTTTCATTGTTGCAGTGGCAACACTTCCTCTGGCCCCAGTCTATCTGAAAAACAGCTGTTTGGTGTAGGGGAGGGAGAAAAGCTATTGAATGTCTTAGGGTGCAGTTTGGTAAATCTAATCTGGTATAACTGCAGGCAGCCCCTGAAGGGGAGAGTCCTGCTGGTTCTCTGTCCCATTTTTTGATTCGGAGCGTGGGAGGCAGAGTAGCACTGTCTGATTAGTGTGTTGAACTGATGTTTCCTGAAGCTGCATCCCTGCTAGGTCTGATGCATGGGAAGAAGTGTGGGTAAGCATGTAAAGCAGGGTTTTCCCTTTCAGTGGCAGCCTGTGTTTACAACCAAGCAGGTGCAGTATCAAAGTGCACCTGTATATTTAGAAGCAAGGCCAGTGACAGCAATAACCCTTACTCCTAGCAATGAGATTTTTAGGCTGAGCAGCTCTGCTCCTCCAGCACTCTTTCTTAATGGGAAGTTTTTGTCTAGGGTGTAAGGCTTATTGACTTCTGACAGCTTATCCCCTTCTTACAGGCATGATAGTAGTATTGAAGGTATATTTACAGCATTAAGTGCATTCCAGTGTGAAAGGTGACAGTAAATTTCAGGGATGTACTAAATTTGATTTGCTGTTCTGTTGCACTTTAGATGCTACTTAGTATTGAGTGTGTAACAGTGTCATGGTGGCAAGGCAGGATTTTGCCAGGTTCCTCACATGAGGCTCAGCTACAAAGAGAAGCCAGGCTGGTACAACTCAGCAAGCATGCCTGTACCTGGAGTGGAAGTGTTGGTGTCTTACCCTTCGTGCCCTAGACAGAGGGGAACCTCTCCTCCTTATGATTGAAATGCCTTTTAAAGATCTCCTGTGACAGATGAGTATTGTATTCCAGGTCATCTGTGCTGGTTAGAAGCACTGACCACAGGTACCTGCTAGCATTCTCTAAGTAGAGGTAAAATCAGCTAGGTTTAAGTTTTATACAGGCACTTTGGGAGCTTTCACAGGGGTACTGCAGTGGGAGAAGAACAGTGATGGTAACTTCCAACAGGAGGATGGTCATTGGCATGGGCGTTTGCTCTGTATCTAGCAGAATGTAGGTATAAACTTTTAAAACGTGATCTTTAGAGTACTGCCATAATGTGGCGTCCTTCCCTTTGTGTAGTTTTAAAAAAAGCAGAGACCTGTGAAGTACGGTAAGCATGCCTCCTTTGAATATCTTCTGTGCATTAAAAAACATGCAACTTAGGCACTTCTAGGGTAGAGGTTGTTGGTGTGTATTTGTGTATTATGAATGTCTCTTCCCTGGACTTGACTGTCTCCTAGAGCCTCTGTAGAGTTCTAGTTTCTGCACAGTGCATGATAAGGAGATCCAGGGAATGCTGGTGTGAATAGTCAATACCTTTCTCTTCTGAATCTGTGTATGTGCTAGGTAGATCTAGTATAGCATACCTTTTATGCTATATCATCATTGTTAAATCAGCAGAACCCTTTTAAAAGTAGGTGATCTCAGAGTTACAAGCTCATGGATAAACCAGGGTTTTAGTGGAAGTGGAGGAGAAAAGAACGTGTGTTTCTAGAGGGAGAAAAACTCGTGTTTTGTTCATCTCTCAAGATCCTTATCGTTCTTTTCCCTTCAGACTTTTGAAAAACTCCTTATTGCCAACAGAGGAGAGATTGCATGCCGAGTAAGTATGTAATCTTTTAATTTTTTTCTTTTTGTAGTTAATTCTTAAACTGTTGGTATTTTAAATATTGATAATTGTCACTTCTTATATGCTAGGTCATAAAAACGTGTAAGAAGATGGGGATTAAAACAGTTGCCATACACAGTGATGTCGATGCCAATGCTGTAAGTACTACTTGAATTCAAATGGTAGATGGGATTCTTAGTAATGCAACAAGACTTGCAACTGTTATACAGGCTTGTTGATTACCATGGTGGGCATGTTGGCAATTCTGAAGTATCTTTGTATATGTCCTTTTCCTCCATGTGCTTGAAAGGAGGGAGATACCAAGAGGGGGGAGGATTGGACAAGTATTTAGCATGTTTTTTGTGTGAACTTTTATGTGTTTTGCTTGTGTAAATGTTACTTTGCTTTTTCCCTGGATTAAGCTAGACGGTAACACCTGGTAGATACATGCACCAAGTGTACGAGTGGCAGCAAAACCTAAATTTTGTTTTGCTAATGTACACAAAAAAGGCAATGAAAAGTGAATCTTGGGAGATGATATAGAACTTGGTATAAATTGTTCCTGTGCCTGGTAAATCCATCTCATCGCTTCCCAGAGGAATGCTCTCTCCTACCAGGTGTGCTGAACGTGCCTGCTGGAGCTGTTCCATTTGATGAGGATATTGAGGTGCCTTGAATATTCAGCAGCATGGCAGAAAAGTGGTAAAATGGCTATCTAGACAAGTAAGGTACTTGTCTAGCTACTTGCCCATTTTTAGGTCTTGTAGTCTTGTCTCTACTTTATTTTAGAAATATTTTAAGTCACGTGTAGCAAGAATAGGAAGGTAATTTCCTTTGTGATAGAACAGCAAGTGTAGTCATACTTGCATATCCTTGTTGACTAGAGAGAACATCATATTATTCCTTGCCTGCAAGAACTGCTACAGGAGAAAGGACTGGGGGTGCCCCCATGTCCCAGGATTGATTGTTGAAATCTGGAAGGGAGTTAAATCCCTGTGTTATGACTTAATAGAAGAGGTCCCTCAGACAAGCTATCAGGAAAAAAAAATGTATTTATGCAGGACAGGACTTGTGAATATAGGTGGTGGGTTGCTCAACATTGAAAAACTGAAGCACGGTTGATGGAATCTGTGAAAGTAGTTAGAACTTAGGTGTTTTCCGAGTTAAGTGAAAGGTGAGAACTGCTGGGAGTCTTGGACTTTGACAGCACTTTTGTTTGAGTCCTTTTGGGTTCTGTTCCTACATGACCAGCTCAGTTCATTATAAACAGGCTGTAGGTAGAGCAAGGGACTGAAACTTGATTTTCTGAGACAGAACAAATGCCCTACTGCTGGATTTCTATGCCAAGTAATTCTTTGAGGTGAATGAAGAGTATACTTGGTCTGGATTTTAACTGGTAGCCATAACTGGGAGAGTATAGTAGCTTGTGGATGCTCAGTGGACTGTGAAATGAATTCTTAATGGATGGGTGTCAGACATCATGAAAAATTCTAGTTCTTTTGGAAGCCAAGGGTTAAGTGGATGTGCATACAAACTACTGTGTATGATCTTGATCCCTCTGGTGAAACTGAAGTGTGCTGATGGGTACTTGTATTCTCTCCTATGTATATGGTATCTGCTGTTAGGATAAATGGATTTGCTGTTTAGCAGCACTGCACAGCCTTGTTTGCTGGCATGAATTCATTCTGAAAACAGACTAAAAAAGCTGTTTAAAAAGAGAAAACATGTTCTTCTGCCAGTCCATAGTGGACTCGAGAAAATGAATTGGTCTTCTCTCCAGTGTGCCTGGATGGCTTTGTTTATTGTATGGACTCTGCTGTGAGCTGGAGAATATGAAAAAATCTGAAAGCAGTAAGTAAAAACCAAGAATAAAGAACATAATGAGGGAATAAGAGTGACAGGAAAAAGTACAACTCATGACCTTAGGGAAGGGAGTACAAACAGTGCATTACAAAGAGGAAACAAAATATAATAGCTACTCCGCTTCAATCTACAGTGCTGTCTTAGCTTTAAAATACAAATAGGGTCTTTAATTTGTAATAGTTCATAAGAGAAAGGAAATCCAAGCTAGTGTGTCAGAAATAGATTAATATACTTATAAGAGTTCATAAAGATAACATGAAGTGTGTTAGATGAGACACTGACATTTTGCGTTCATGGACTAGAGATGAGCCTCTAACAAATGCTGTAAGGGTGAAATAGTGTCTGCTTAGCTCTTTGGATCCTTACTTAAAGACCAATCAAACGTATCTGTACAAGGTTAAGCATTAGCTGTGTGTATTGAAGAAGCTCCAAGTATTTAAAGGAAAATGAGAGAAAGGCTACTTGAAACACTGTTCTGTGTGCTTAACATAGGGTAGTGGTATAAGTCTAAGCAACATATGTATAATTAGACCAAAAAACTAGCTTACGTCTACCATAAATCCTTTAATTGCTACCTTGGGTCCTTGCACTGGGAAATAGTTTAACTAATGTCATCTGTCTTAATGACTTGGATACCTCTGGTTGTTCATTGTTTGTAGAAATGACCTGCCCATTGCAGTGATATGTGTGACTGTCAGTTTGGACAATCTCGATAGGCGAGTCCAGAGGCCAAGTTCTTTGACTGTTACTTACCGTAAAGTAACAAACCATATTTGCCCCATGTTGTTCACTCGTGTTCAGGTTCCATTAATGGCTATCTTCTTGGTTATACCAGTGGTAGCAAAATCTCAAACACTCTGAAGTCAAACTTGGGAGCTGATGCAACCTGCCTGTCATGGTTGCATGTGTCACTGCCAAATGAACCTCTGTCATGTAGCTAGGAGAAACCTGTTTGCTTAGTGGTGGGATGCTATAAAAAAGTTGTGAATATCCTTTTGATTTTGTGCTTGACAGAATTAAGCAAGACATCCCTAACTCCTTCAAGACTTGTATTGCAGAGGCAATGAATATCATAGGTGGCTACCCTGATTATGATAGTCATTGAACCAAAGGCAGAAATAAATGTAAAAGTATGCGGTTGAACTAGTTGCCCATCCCAAAGCTGTTTGTATTTACTAAAAACAGTGGGACCTGGCTTTAAGTGACTAGAGTAGGTAGGGATGCTTTACAGAAAAATTTTTGATTAAAGTGTTTAGAAATAGCATTAATTGGAGTAGGTAAATTTTCTGTTTAGAACTTAGAGTAACCTTTGAGATGTAGTAATAGCCCCTTATTTATTACATTACATGTCATCTGTGTAGCTACTTGCTGAAATATGGGTAATCTGATACACTTAATACTAATTAATTTTTACAAATAACTGAAAGGAAGGCAAACCAGGCAGTCTGTTACATCTCTCTGGCTTTCCTTTCTATCATGCTGGTTGAAAACAGAACTGAAATTGAAGCGAAGCAGGGTTCCTTGAGCGTGCTCACTAAATATTTAAGGGGGAAAAAAACCCAATCACAAGGTTTTGAGCAATTCAGGCTCTTCAGTGATAGCTTCTAGTTTATTCCCCATCCAGTGTTGTATGTATAAATGACCCAAGCAGTCATTTTCACTGGTGCTTGGATAGGAGTGGTATACATAGTCAAAGACCAATGATTTTAAGATTAAAGATACTGTAAGACTCACTAGTGAATGATCTTACGCTGTAACTTTATTTTGGAAAAAACTTTTTTGTTAAATATCCAACTTTTCTTTCATTTTTTTAACGTTAATTCTCTGAAATCCTTGCGGAGTTTACAGTGCTGAATGAAGGTGGTGGGAATAGCTGAAATACTTATAGACTTTCAATTAGACTACTTTTTCGTGTTCTTCAGACTTGGTTTCTGCGGAACACCATGGCAGATGTCTTGAGTATGCTGTTAGAGCAATATTCATGTTGACATACCTCTCATTAATATATAAAATTAGTAACTAGACTGTAACAGTACAAAGAAATTTTCATTTTGAGAAATTAAAACTGCTGTTATGAGCAGGAAGCAGCAGAAAGGACTATTATAAATCGGGAATGTAGCAAAAATTGAACAACCTGCTGAGAGCCAAATAAAGCTTACCCGAAGAAGGAAAATACGAAGAACAAAATACTGTTTTGTGCTCTTAATTTGAAAAATGGCCAAAGATCTGAAGGATTTCTGTAGGTTAAAACTACTAAGGTGATAGGGAGGGAACGTTAACAAAGCTTAAAAGGAGGTGAGTGACTTCAGAGCGCTTGTGTATAATGCGAAGTTACAGGTAGCTGGAAATGGTTTTAAATGGTATTGGATTACATTTGCCTTTGTGGAGGTGGGAGGGGGTGTGAATTGAGGAAAAAGATTATGTCCAAAGTAATTTATGCTGTGGAAGATAAGTTGCTGCTTTAACAACTGTCCTGAAATAAAATCATTGTGGTGGTAGAGGAAAACAGCCTGACAAAATGGCTACTGAGACCCCCATAGAGCATACGGTTGCTTATGTGGTACTGAGTATGTTGAGAAAAGTATATTGAGAAAAGTAGGTCATAATGGATGCTTTTTAGAGTCTTGAAAATCCTGGCTAATACTTTTTATTACATCTGTTATTTTGGGGAAAGTGGAGGAAAGAAATGGCATACTGTTCAAAATGCTGATTTTTTTTTTTCTAACTTCAGAGTTTGGCTTGCAAAGCACTAATTCTTTACACTTGGATAGGTAAAGTGGGGAAGGACCCCATAGAATTCCGAGTAGAATTTGGAAATTTTAATTAAAACATCTGGTGGAGTTATTTTTGGGATGAGAAAACAAGCAAAGAAGTTTCGGGTGAACAAGAGTAATCGTATGTACTTTTCCTCCCTGAACTGATTGGAATGGAGGGTTAAGATGAAAGAGCCTCCTCAACCATAAATGTAACACTGATGGTGCAAACATTGTCAAGGAAAGCTAGAGAACTATTGTAATGCCTAATGTAATCAGCTAAAAGTATGATAAATGAAGAACAAGCTTTCACTAATTGGATCTGAACAAAAGAAGGTATAGCATAAAGCAGTGAATGAGATATAATTTTATTTGGCATTTTTTAACACAGCAGGGATTCTATAGCCATACGAAGCAATGAACTATAAATGATTGGAAAAATCCCATGGGAAAGTGATGTAAACCGCTAAAACTTTACGGAGTAGTGGACAGTTATACTTCTTTAACAGTTTTTTTTCTATCAGTCACTTAAGACTTCAGGTGTTATTGTATTAAATTGCCTTAAGCATAGAGATCTCCAAATGTTCTTAACTTTTGCAGATCATCTTATTCTGTCAGATAATATAAAACAAATGATGGAAATGCTTTATTGATGTAAAAGTAACTGTACAGAATTCAGCTGTTCTCAAGAAACCGTAGTCTCCTCAGTGACAGAAAACAGAAAAAATCAAATGACTTAAAGTTAGGACAGGAATATAGATCTTCCATTTCTATTTTTTTTTTAACCTTGGAGTCTGAGGCAGTGTTTGAGAAGGAAGTTGGGGGAAAATGTGATTTAGGCAAACTGCAAAGCTGATTAAGCTTGTAAGCTTCTATACCAAGTCTGTATTGAACTGAATGAATTTGAGTGAAGAAGTTGAGCTTTTGACTGAAACAATAAAAACTTTGAATTTTGCTGAAGACTTCCCTGTAGCTTAACGGGATGCTGTCAGGTTCTTTTGTTCTTAAGAAATCTAGTTGGCAAAAATAAATGCCAAATTCGCCCACAATATTTATGTTTTAATTTAAATATTGAAAAATGGAAGCTTATCCAGAACTGAGGCGTTTTCTTTACTTGTAACTAACTTACAAATACAGAAGTCTTAAAATTGGTCCAAACTCTAATTTACTAATTTTTTTGCTGTTTACTTTAAATATGCAAAGCTTTCTTCCATAATCTGCTGCAAAACTAGAAATTCAGCCATTTTGACAGCTCATTGCCTCCCAGTGGCACTTCAGGAGTTTGTGCTCAGATAACCTGAGGAGAGATCTAGTTCAAGTACCAATATGAAAAAGAAACTCTAATATTTTAGTGCCTTGTTTAAATACATGATATCCAGACTTGTTTAGAGTCTATAGAATGGACTCTTTGCCTCCATGTACTATCTAGAGAAATTCACTCTTTGTGAATGGTGTTGCCAAGGGGTGCAGAATAGGAATGTGCCAGACCATGCCAAGGAAACATTAGGGTCAGGTTTGCAGTTGTTCTGCTCTTCCTTCCATGCATTTACCTTTTGTTTCAAAACCAAGTCAGCATGTTGCTTGTTTCTTCACAAGAGATAGTGGAGGTGATGTTACTATCCTGTCCCCTTGCCCTATCAAGTGAACAACTGAACAGTTACGTAAAGTGTAAGAGATGTAGGTGGTGGTCATCCTGTGAAGACTCAAATACCTCTGTGGAAGGAGTTTGCTTTTGTTCAAAACTGTATCTTGTGCCAAGTGTAGCCTGCTTTTTCTTTTTAAAACTGTATCATTGCTTCGAAGCTGAGTGGATTGGTGGAGGGCGCTATTGATGAGGAAATAACCAAATTTTCAATTTTCACTGGCTGTGAGGAGCAATGCAAGCTTGATCTGCAACTTTGAAAGTTGGGGAGCTCATCAGAGCTCTTAAGAGTCCTAAAGTTTCAGCCTGTTCTCCAAAGACTAACTGTGCATTTTATTCAGTGATAGGGTGATGTCAAATGCATATATGACCTTTGGAACGGGGACAAACGCTCAGATTCCTTTTGTGTAGTTTGATGGCTAAGCAGAAGTGTCGCTTGTGTTGGATTCTGGTTGAAGCTGTGACATTGAGTAGGAGAGGAAGGGTGCAGAGTAGAATGCTTTAAGCATCATGCTGCAGGACCTTTTGAGAACACTTCCTTGGAGGTGGGAAGTATGTGTTGGAAAGAGGGAGTTGAACCCAGATCTTTTGACCTTTGTGGGGAGGGTTATTTAATTACCAAGCTGATTTATTTGAAGGATCAATGCATGGATTAAAATTCATTTATTGGCATAAAGCTCATTTGGGGGAGGTGGTTGTTGTCGGAAGGTGTACTGGATTGTTCTTGGGATGGGAAAATGTGGAAGCCCAGTCAGAGAAGTTAGTTGTTACTTAAATGTGCAGGTGCTCAGCGCTGTGGAGAGTGAAGCAGTGGTTCTGTGGGTGCTGATGACTGTCTACATCAGTAGGTAGTGTACAGTAACAGGAATGGGTCTGTAGAGTAAAATGGTTCATGCTGAAGACATGGTGTCCTTGCTGCCTGCCTTCTAGCATCTCTGACTGGTTCTAGTCTGGGGCTGTGGACTCTGTGCCTGCTAGTGGTGGTTTGATGTGCTTGCTGGACTGCATCTTTTGGTTGGGTTTTGCCTGGAAGATATCCAGTTCATGTGCTTTGAGACAGCTGTGTGTTGGAGGCAAATGTGTTGTAAGTGGGGATGACTGAGAGATTAACTTAAAAATGCGCTCCTGATTTGAACTTAAATGCTAATGTACACTTGCCTGAAGCAGCTCTAATTGCTTGCATGGTACTGCCCTTCTAGGCCCTTTCTTGCTCTAGTGCTTTTCTGACCTTGTGCTGAGCTGTTTCAGTGCTCTGAACACACCAGACACCTTATTTGTCAAGTTAGTTAACATTTTTTCTACTGATTTGGTATGCTAAAATATTTCAGTGGAATGTCTGACAGATGCCGGAGCCATGTATGGAAGCAAGATGAGTTGGGAGTAGGTCAGCCATCAGTTAAACTGACTTCTGTTGCCTTGCTGGGCACAGGGCTCTGACACTGTATGCAGAGTTCCGGGGTTTGGAGAGATGTGCAGGCATCTTGGTGATCAACCTTAAAGTCTAGGCAACAGGCTGAGCAGGGCTGAAGTCGTAGGCTTCGCTTGTTCTGAAGACTTGCCTCTCTTTCTTGGGCGGCAGGGGAAGAGCAGATAGCTCCTTCCTTTGAATCCATGAATGTTTGCTGAGGACACCACTTGAAATACTGTCATTGGTGCTCTGGATTAATGGCTCCTGCTGCCATAATGCTGGCTCAAACTTATTGTGCTTATTACAGTGAACTGCCCCAAGAAACCAAGTGGGTGTACACCTGTTGTAGCCCATTTTACTTGTGTTAGTCTCTGGACCTTTCCAGAGGTGGTAGTGGAAAGTGCTGTACGTAGTAACTTTTATGCAATTAAACATTGTCAGCATGACCAAAAAAGATAGTTATACCATGTTCCTCTGTAACAGAGGTGCTGCAGCAGCATGGTTTCCTGCTGCCTCACCCCCTTGGAGACAAAAACAGAAGGTCCTTGGACCCCTTCTCCTTTGAGGCTTTCTGAGTGTCCTATCTCTTTCCTGACTTCATCCTTAGCCCAGGTCCTCAGCAGCAACTGTTTCATTGTGCAGGTTCACATCTGTTGCTCCTGTGGTTTGTATTGTCCCAGCTGTGTCATTTGTTATCAGCTGTGGTTGCAGACACTCCAGGATGATCTGTTTTCAGGCAGTATTCATGAGTGATGCTATTTGGTAATACTATCTCATTTCTTGTCTGCGTGGGTGTAAACACTGGTCAGCAGGCCTTGGGCTGAATTTCCATTTACTATTAGGATGACTTCTATACAGAGATGGACCCGAGGCAGATTTTTTGTGAATAATGTTTGCAAGTGCTTGGGAAATGGCTTTTACAACTGATCTAAGACTGTGCTGCCTACTAAGAGTAGTTCTGTCCCCTTCTTACCTTCCTATCTTTTGTGTACCTGACACTTTTGTTGGCACTACTACATGTGCAGCCTTTTGTTAAATGGATCCAGGCTGCTTATCTGAGAACAGTGAAAAAAAGAAAGAAATGTGGATCAGTAAGCTGATGTGACTCCCTGCATAGGTTAATGAATGCTTGAGCTAATGCCATCAGGACACATTGTTGGGGACCAGGAGAAAGGAGAGTACCTGATTAACCTTTTGAGAGGCAGTGTAGACTTAGTGTCTTGAGGTAGTATGGGCCTGTATCCCTGATACTGGTTTCTTTCCCTGCTCCCTTTTCCCCACATCTCGTGATGGTGGGGTATGTGATGGGACTATGTGAAGAGCTGGAATGGGAAGTGGAGCCGTCTTAAAAGATCCTCGTAAGGAGGGTTGTATCTAAAGCCAGACACTTTCCTTGATTGCTCTATAGCTTGGCAAACAGCTACAGGGTGTTGTGGGGTCTGTGGCTGACAGGCTGTGGTTCCATGGATGGGATCCTGGTGTCCTTTTTCTTGGGAGGGGTGTTAAACAAGGAACTGAATTACATATGAATTGTCTGAAAGATGGAAAAAGTCAAGATTGGAGACATGAAATGAAGTGAAGTTATAGTAGGGAGAAGGAAAGAAATGCAGTGTTTGGGGTGTAAGTTATAGGTATGGATGCATATGTCACTTTTATGGATGTTATGGTTTTAGGTTATACTCTTTTCCTTGTTCTTAAAAAGCACTTGTCTTTTACTTTTCAACAAGGTAGCACTGTAATTTAATTTAAAAAGGTTGAGTTTTAGAGACCCTTTTACTTATTATCACTGAATTGTCTGTAGGTAGCAACTAACATCCTTTTGATAGTTGTTTCGAACACATGGTGATGGTTGTTTAATTAAAAAAAAACTAGACAAACTAAACCTTAGGTCTGTCCTCCAAACTTGTCTGGTTCAGGGGTGAGGGGGGAATCAGGAGTAGAATAATCATTTAAAAGGTCATCTCTAGATAACAAGTTCTTACTGTGAAATCAGTGTGACAAAATTTGTCACATTCAATTTCTTAGAATGAATGGACTCTTCAAAGTTGAATTTGGAGATTATAGACCTGTGTTAAACTATTAAACAGACATACAAAAGTATATTTAAATCTAAATTCTGTGAAAAAATTCTTCTTGATTCTTAAGCAATTGCTTAACATAAAAATTATTTTTCACTTTTTCTTGGAGACAAGATGCTCTAGATAACTAGACCGTAACCGCCATTTTTCCCCCATTAAGAAACTTCCATACTGTTTTCGTTGAATTAGCATGCCTGCATATGTATGGATGTTGTCCTACTAGCCAGATTGATCATGTCTCACAATTAAAATTTTCCCTAAAATGGAGTTTATTACTATGAAGGCCTTGATTGAAACTCAGGTTTCTGTCATAGGTTGACAGGAAGCACTTGTGAGTATGCATGAATAAGCAAGGGCTGTGAAAAATCAGATTATGTAGGAGTTGATTTGAATTTATATTTCTTGCTGGTAATAGGCCTTAAAATATCAAATGATATGATAAAACTCTTATTCTATCCTGAAACTTTTTTCATGTCTTGGCCAACTTGAGTGATAAATATTATGACATACCCGATTTTTAGTTCGGTACTTGTCTCTTACTGTCTGGCTAAAGCTTAATCTTTTAGGTCAGTATAGTCAGCCTTGAAGTCTGATTTCATGTCTTCATGGGAAATTAATATAGAAATTCTTATAATTGACACTATCATTTAAAAATGTTTGAAGTTGCTTCCAAAAAGGTGTTTTCTGAAACAGCTTACAGCCCTGGCAGTTTCTTGATTTATTTTTCAGGATCGATTTATGTCCTGAACTATTTAAACAAAAAGTAGTACTGGGTGGTTTGGCTGTTTTTGATTAAAAAAAAAAAACAAACCAACAACCAAACAACAAAAACCCAAAGCAAAACCCCCAAAAGCCTCTGTGAAAAAACACGCCTCACCTCTGTGAATCACATATTTAAGAGTTATCATTAAAATACACATTCATCACATTCATCACACAATCTTCACAAACTTCGCTTACATCAACAAAAAGAACTTCCCACACCAAAATCAGAATAACATCATTAAAATACCAATGAAAGTGGACAGTTTACACACAATCCACCCCTTGTCCCTTCACCGCAATTACAACAACAGAAAATCCCCACAATAATTCTGCTTTTTGCTCTCTAGCTGTGTTCAGTCCATGTTTTGCCCATTACCTCTCGCAATTATTATCATTAGCTTGAATTCCTCATGCCCCATATTGGGTGCCAAAAGACTGTGGTGGGTTGACCCTGGCTGGATGCCAGGTGCCCACCAAGCTGCTCTATTGCTCTCCTCAGCTGGACAGGGGGAAAAATACGACGAAAGGCTCATGGGTTGAGATAAGGACAGGGAGAGATCATTCACCAATTACTGTCACAGGCAAACCAGACTTGACTTGGGGAAACTAATTTAATTTATTACCAATTAAAACAAAACACGAAAAAAAAATAAAACTAAATCTTAAAAACACCTTCCCCCTACCCCCCTCCTTTCTTCCTGCTCAACTTTACTCCTAATTTCTCTACCCTCCTCCCTCTGAGCAGCACAGGGGGATGGGGAATGGGGGTTGCGGTCAGTTCATCACATGCTTTTTCTGCTCCTTCTTCTTCATGCTCTTCCCCTGCTCCAGCATGGGGTCCCTCCCAGGGGAGACAGTCCTTCAAGAACTTCTCCAAAGTGGGTCCTTCCCATGGGCTGCATTTCTTCACAAACTGCAGTGTGGGTCCCTTCCACGGGGTGCAGTCCTTCAGGAACAGATTGCTCCAGCGTGGGTCCCCCACAGGGTCACAAGTCCTGACAGCAAACCTGCTCCAGTGTGGGCTCTTCTTTCCATGTGTCCACAGGTCCTGCAGGAGCCTGCTCCAGCATGGGCTTCCCATGGGGTCACAGCGTCCTTCAAGCACATTCACCTGCTCTGGTGTGGGGTCTTCCATGGGCTGCAGGTGGATATCTGCTCCACTGT
>NW_008825618.1:1818540-1830005 GCF_000699105.1 Pygoscelis adeliae
CCCCCCCCAACAAAAAACCACCAAAACAAACCAACCACAGCCCCCCCTTCATGTATCTTGTTTAATATAGAGGAAGAATGGTAGTCTGTATTTAAATAGTTGGTGCAAGGTAATAGCTGTGCTTAGTGGTGACTGGGATTGATAGAGATGCATGTATTCTGTTTAGATATAGTACCTTTTTTGGTTTTTGTCTTGCTGTGCTAATTGGGCAATACTCTGAATTTCGTTCCTGGATGTTGATTTGATGTGTAGTATTGCATGAATTCTTGCAGTCACTTTGTAGCTAGTGTTTAATGTCTGCTCACCTGTTGATCTGTAATGTACAGACCTTGTAAGGTAGGATGCTGGCAGTTCTTAAAGCGAAACTGTTTTTAATGTGGGCTTAGCTGTTGATGAACTTGTGACATGCTGATTGCTTGTGAAAGCATGTCACCTCCCTTGTCTGCTTTATGTACTAATGGAACATCGCTATCCAGGAAGCATGTCTCCAAGATTGACCTTTTATAATTTTGTTCTCATCCTTTCTATTCCATATGTAGTTTCCTGAAGCATTATGAATGAATCTGAGAAGCAACCATAGATTCAGTGTGGTGCTGATGGTACCTGTTGGGGGCAGTGAATGATAGCGCTTTGGAAGGGGGGAGTGGGAAAAAGAAAAGGGGGCACAGTCCTTTACATCCTTTCTTCCACATGAGCAGTCTGAGCTGCCTGACTAAAGCAGTTATGTATTCTTTCTTTTCCATCTTCAAAGACCCTTTTTTGCAAAAATACAAAAATCTTAGTCTACACTAATGCCTGTCCTAGAAAGCCTGTTAAGAAATCATAAATTTGTTTTGTATCCCTTTGCCTTTGCATTTTCTTTGTAATTTTAGATGATAATTGGGTACCATAGCTCTCTTTAAGTGCATGCAGCCGTCAGTGCAATGAACATGCATCAAGCTTGGGTCCCACAATAACACAACTGCTGGAGAACCCTGTGGGAGAGAATCAGAATCATTTAGGTTGGAAAAGACCTTTAAGATCATTGAGTCCAACTGTAAAGGAATGAGGAATGTGAATGGAAGCTGAGGCAACTGTGTTGAATTGCATAGAGATAAGATGCCCGTTAGCGATGTGGGGTGCTGGTGCATGGCCAGTGATTGCAGTTGGCTTGTGTTGCATAGAAACAGGTGTGACCAAGTGACCTTCCAGCTCTTGTTGGTTGGCAGTTTTTGGCAGATTCTTATCTAAGTATGTTACAGGCACTTTCTCAAGGATCAGGAGACCTGCCTTAGTATGGATATTATGGTGATACTTCTTTACTTACCTTGGCAGTGGTTGTCTCCTGAGAACAAAAAAAAGGCAGTTTTAAGTTTCTCCTGTTGAGTGGCTTTGTTTGTCATGTGATCCTACACAGTGTATTACTTCTGCAGATGCGTGAAACTGAGTGCTTGGTATTTGGACTACTCCTTTCTAATGCTCTGTCATGATGCTGAATAGTGGAGATCCTGAAGGTTGTCATTAAAAGGCTTGTATTAAGTTCTGTTGACATGAATGTCTAATGGCTAGTTAATGAAAATCTGTATGTCTTGGTATTGACTTAAATAAAATGTTCAAACTGTTCTGAACAGTGCAGATGCATCTGACTGTCATATTTCTATTAGGAATTAATTTCCTCCACTGATTTAAGACAGTGGCGGAGTATCAAAGGTAACTTGAATGAAGCTTTCCTTTCTAGTCTTCTAGAGAATACAGCATCTATCCCCTAGGGAATGCTTTTGTTTTTGTCTTGTTTATCACTAATACGGATATATAAACATCTGCGTGTAACTCTGATCCTGTTTCTCAGCATGTACGCTTATAAGGGGGCGGGCACATGTGCATGGTGAAGATGCCAGTTTGGTGAATACAAGAGAGCTCTTCTGAGTTGTAACCAGACCTTGGGCGGGGGCCCTGCATCAGACTGGGGTTCTATGCATTTAGCAAGAAGTTAGAGGAGCTTAAAACTTGTTTGTGTAGTGCAATTTCTTTCTTTGAATGAAACTTTTAATAGATATTTGTCTGTTCTTAGATGGTATCAACGCTACATTTCCAAAGGATGCTTTGGAAGTAATATTAGTTAAATATTGGGGTCTGGTTTCTTACGATACTCCCTGCAAAAGTTGTCCCGTGGCCTCATTGTTTCCTTATTATGCCATACTGTAAGTGTGAAAGAAAAGTGGTTTCAAGTAAATGAACATGTGTTAACTGTAGATCTTGCCAGCAGTCATGAATGAATATTTAAAGTACATGGAAGGAGCGAGGCTGCAGTCTTCCATGTCTCGGGCTGTAGCAAATGCCTGGTGCTTCTCCCTGAGGCTGGGACTAGGGGCTGGGGGCCTTCGCAAGTGGGAGGTGTGTTCTGGTCCAGGCGCTGAGTTGCAGGTAGAGGAGCTGCAGGGAGGAGGTGAGCTGACTGCAGGATCAGGAAGGACAAACAAACTGACAGGTTATTTGCGGAGAACCTGCAGAGCCAAGAGCTTTGCAAGAGGCTATGCTTGAGTAAGTGGAGGATAGAGACCCCCAGTATAGGGAAGACTGTGACTTCTGCCTCTAGGCTGTGTTATGGTGGATGTGTGCCACAGACCTGATCAAGAATAAGAAGCAGATGAAACCAGTTCTAGAAAACTGGAGGAAGCCTCATGATTTGCAGACCCTTGTACTCATGTGGGATTTTAACCATCCTGATATTTGCTGGAAAGAGAGTGAAAGCAATTGAGGAGTCTTCTGGAATGTGTGGAGGATAATTTCTTGACACAAATGACTGAGTTAACTAGAGGAGATGCTGTGCTGGACCTCTTAAAGAGGGAAGCGGTGATCAGGGTTGTGAAGCCTCTGACCACTCTGAAGTGGTGAGGTTTAGGTTCCCAAGAGGAGTGAGTAAGACGAACAGCAGAATTACAACCCTGGACTTCAGGAGAGCAGGTTTTTTTGCCAGGATCCCATGGGAGACTGCTTTGGAAGTTGAAGTGGCCCAGGAGAGCTGGTTGATACTCAAGGATGGTCTTCTCCAAGCACAGGAGCTGTCTGTTCTAATGTGGAGAAGGCTGAGAAAGAGAGTCAGAAGCCTGCCTGGGCTGTCTGGGGAACTCAGGCAGAGTTCAAATGCAGAAAGCAAGTATGCAGCAGGTGAAGGCAGGGATAGGTTACCCAGGAGAAAGACTTGTCAGAGTGTGCAGGGGCATAATTAAGGAAGCCAAAACTCTGCTGGTGTTGACTGTATACGGAAGGATGTGAAGGGGCAATGGGGGAAGTTTCTGTGTATTGGCAACAAAAGAAAGGAAAAGAAAAACGCAGGCTTATTAGACAGGGTACCTGGTAATGGCAAAGAGTATGGAAAAGTCTGAGATACTCAGTGCCTAATCTGCTTTGGTCTTTACTGGGAAAGTCTGTTCCTAGGCCTCCTAGGTCCCCGAGCCTAATTGTAGTGCCAGATGAAGTGTAGTCCTATTCACAGTAAGGAAAGATCAAGTAGGTATTACATAAGTGAGTTGGACATAGAAAAGTCTGTGGGATGGATGGGATGCACCTGAGTTGAAGGAATGGGCTGATTTCACTGTCAGACTGCTCTCATCTTTGAAATGTCAGTGTTGTGGGGGGTTCCTGATGACTGGAGGGAGGTAACTGTTTCTTTGATCCAGAGAACTATAGGGAAGTAATTGGAAAAAATGTGGTGTGAATTTTTTTGGAAGCCACATCTTTTTACATGAAGTATGAGAATATGATTGAGAGCAGTCAATGTGAGTTTATTGTGGCAAATCATGCCTGGCTAATCTGGTAGCCATCTTTGGTATGGCCAGCTCCAAGGATGAAAGAGCAGTGGATGTCAATTAACTTGGCTTTACCAGGGCCCTCACTGGTGTTCTGTAGTATCTTAGCAGCTGAATTTGTGAGGTAGTCAACCTAGCTAAATTACAAAGTAAGTGAAAAATTGGATCAGCTCTTTAGTGGTCCTGTCCAACTTCAATTATTGCTCACTTTTGTTTATTGCTTTTTTAAAAATCCTCAGGGTGGGAGGAGAACTCACTTTATGCAAGTGAAAGCAAAACACAGACTAAGTTAATTTGTATTATGCTGTCAGATGGGCAAATACATGATTAGTCCGTAGTCTTCGGCTATGCAATGTGAAAGAAGGAAGCTACCTCTTTCACCATTTATGGTATCATATTTGATGAGAAAAGGAATGCCTCTTCACAGGTAACTTGAATGCTTATTATGGAAGTATGACCTGTTTCTTTACCTGTGGGATTTTTTTTAAATTGCTTGTCACCTATGGCTGAACTATCAGGTTCAGATTTGGGGAAGCTTTTTTCAGTGAGGATTTTCCTTGGCACATACAACTATCAAAATACTGATGTGATTCTGTGAAGATTAAAAAAAGGTAATAATGAGAGTACATATAAGTCTCCAGTTGTCTCTATTTTAATAAAAGTTGAGTGTAAAGTTTAAAGAATAATGTCCAGAAAGTTAAATAATAGCTCTTGTTTATGACAAACTTTCCTACGTGATTTTGCTGATCTTGTGCTTAATGTTTTTCAGTTTTGCATATGGTGCTTTAGCTGTTTGAAAGCTCTTCAGTTCCACTTTTGAGCGCTGGTTTTGTTCCAACATGCACAGCTGTTGCTCTTAACTGGCTCTTCTGGATGGTGCTACTAGTTCAGGATTGGAATGGTCAGTTTCCTAGAAATGCTGCTGAAAAAAAAAAAAGTTAACTTGCTGAGCCTGATTTTTGTTTGGCTTGGTTTTACTTAATAAGTGAAGGAGTTTCTTGGAGAAGAGCTAACAGAACAAGTGTACTGTATGGGGTGCCTGCTGGGGACTGCATCTCCTTGCTGTTTCAGATTTTTTTTTCTTAAAGGCTTTTTCTGAACATAACAAAGGTGGTTGTATTGCCTGGCTAATGTTTGTGCTCTGTGGAGGTGAGAAGCTGGTACCTTAAGTGTGTTGGAGACTAAGAGGAATCCAGTCTTCAGCTTAAAAAAAAAAAAAAGCTAAAAAACTCCCCAACAACTGTGATAAGTTTTTAAGTACTGTGACATTCCTCTAGCATTAGGGCCCTGGCAGGTCTGCTGCCTGGTGCAATGAAGGCTTGGTGCTGGAAGCCTGCCCGGCTTGGTCTGCCTTGTTGGTGTCTTCCTAGGCCACTCACTCGCGCCGTGAGAAAGGATCTCAAATGCTTTTGAATGTGGCTGACTTAGTACTGCTTGCTTGTACGTTTTTAGTGGCTGAAAACCTTGTGTACGTGGGAGGGAAGGGACAGTGGTTGAGGAGCTGCCTTTGAGCACTGTTGTCTGATAAGGCCAGACCCCAGTGTCCTGAACCTTCCTTTTCGTAAAGGAGAATGAAATGCAGAATGGTTGGGCTTGGGCAGCCCCACTGTCTGCCACAGAGACCTGCTGCTGGGACTTGAGAAACCATGGCTGTTCCTTTGTTTCTTCTCTTGCACTTTTAGCAAGGTACTGCTTTTCTTGCTCCTAACTTTAAGACTGATTGAAACTTTGAACTACTTATGTATTTGCTTGTGTTTGTCTTGTTAAGCATAGCAAAATTCTCGAACTGTGGAAACTGCTGTAACATCTCTTGTACTTTTGGTTTAAGAAGCCATTTTCTGTGCTGTATGTAATACTCGATAAATTCAGCAGTTGGTCATTCTTTATTCAGTAATTAAATGCTGAATTCAAAGCTTTAATTTTACAAGACCATAGTACTAATATGGATTTTGCTATTGTATTTTGTCATTTTAATGATAATGTTCTTTCATGCCTTTTAGATCAATGTTAGCTTTTATTTGCTAAAATGAGTATGTCTCTAGCTACCTTAAATATGCCACTGTTCTCTATAAATATGAAGTAATGACTATAATGTGGGGGAGATTTTAGTAGTACGAATGATTTTTTTTTTTGGGTAAGAACATGAATTTTAATGGTATATCTGACTATTTTTCTTGTGATATAGTTACAGTTTAAGTGTAACTTGTATTTCATTTCTACTTGCTGAATGTTTTGAAGAGTTTTTAGAATCAGCCTTGAATATGGGTTAAATTGGGCCTAAAGTTTTGTCATGTGCTTCTTGCTCAGTATCTGTGGAGCTCGAGATTGACAGATAAACTTGTAGACTGTGAGCTCTGCAGTAGTGACACTTGTTGACAGCAGTTTCCCATTTACTTTTTTCTTTTTTCCTATAGAGGAAATACTGTAATTCTACTGCAAGTTAACTTCAATAACTTAAAAGAAAGATGTAGTTTTTATGTCTTAATGTGTACAACTCAGTATTCACCCAACAGTAAAGTTTGTTTCTGTGCCAGTTTTTTGCTCTTTCTGCAGAGAATTCTTTTACAATTTAGCTAACAAAAATAAGCACGTGGTTTTTTGTGTTAGTTCTGAAAGCTAATTTTTTTAATTAGGCTAATGAGATTCAAGAAGTGACACTGCTGTGTTAAAAGATTTTTTTGTAAAGCAATTGTCATAGCCCTAACAAGGAAATTTAAATGAAGCTTTTGATTTGAAGATATGCCTTTTTAAGGAAGTCTCCAACTGCTAGAATGTCATGTATTTCCATCAGCTGAATTAAAGCATACAATTGCTATTACAGTCTTCTGATCTCAGATTTCTGGGAGTAAAGCTAACACATTAACTATTGTTCTAAGTTGGTTTTGCAGGCATGCATGCCTATATTCTCTGCACCAATATTCTTTCTGAAGAAGAAATTTGATTTGTATGACTTCAAGCAGTTTAGCCAACAGTGGCCTTCTCAAGGCACAAATAGTCAGATCATACGCTCTTTAAGAAATCAGAGGTGCGGTAAGTCTGAGATGAAGGCTCCTGTTTGTTTTTAAGTTCAAATGAAAACTTAACACACTTCTATATGAAGTTCATCACTGAATGATGTTTCAAGAATATTGTAACTTTGAAGCTTGTTTGGAGTGATATTTTTTGGTCTGAGTTGCTTGCTTCCTTTCTGTCTTAAGTGCTCCACTTCTGTAAATTAAAACAGCAATTTTAGCTATTTGTTCCCTCCTAATAGCTCTTTTCTAAATCTAGGAAAGAAAGCAGTGAGATTGCATTCAGTGGAAAAAAACCCCAAACTTTCTTTTTTTGCTCATAATTTTGCCTCACTTGATGTGATGGGGTAATAGGTTACGTTTTATTTTCAGACTTTTTGGTTCTTAAGGGGAAACATGCTTTGAGTTCTGTTGTCCAAGCATGTGGAGTTTAACCTTTCTGGGCCAAATTGTTGTAGAATCTCTTATCTATCATACTTAGCATGACAGGTAAGGTTGGTAAGGTAAGGTTGATAAGTCAACCTTAATGTAAATTGTGCGGAAGAGGTGAGGGGTGTTGGTCACAGGCTTGGGAGTGAGAAATCTGTGTGCATGTATAGACTAGAAGGTGGCTTTTGTTAGGGTGGGTGTTTTGACAGGAAGCCTGTGAAGAGCTCTTGGCTTTTGAAGTTCATTAGTGATCTGCTCCGAAAGGTAGACTTTGATTAGTGTGTGTGTCAGGTATGTAATGCAGCCACACCTAAATGACTTAATTCAGGGTTTTTATGGAGCTTTGCATTTCTGTTATATTTGCATTTACATATATTTTAGAACATATCCTCTGAGTTTCTCCTTGAAAAATGTTATGCTAACATTATCTGAACAGGAGTCTGTAAGTCGCTGCCTGTCCTGTGTAGCCCTCCCGGAAAGTACTTTGAAATGGGACAAGGGTTTCATTGTGAGCCTATGATCATATTTCAAACAGTCTGGGGCAGTGGAGGTGCAAGAAAGTGTATGTGAGGGTTCCTGCCAAGTTCAGGCTCAGTTGTGTGAGCAGGCAGTTGCTGGATGCTGCACCAGTATCATCCATACTTGCAAGAGCACTCTGCTGCTCTGACTTGCGTTGAGTGTTTAAAGTGTCTTCAGCTAGAAAAATATAGTGGAATGGTAGAATGTGCATCTTTGTACTTAGTTTATTCTTCTGCTGTCTGCTCTCTTCTGTTTGTTTGCTTCTATAGTGCTCTCTACTCAATTTTTGGTCCTTGGTTTTGATTGTTTTTCTTCTCCCTGGCAGTAACTAGCAGAACCACACATGGCTGTGGAATTCCCTCACACTTTTCCCCCATTTTTTCAGTCTTGTTTTCCTCTTTCTCCCTCATCTGTTCCATCGGCGATTGATATCGTTCAATGTATGGTGTGTCATTGTGCAAGTTTACTGATGGTGAATGATCTACCTTGGGCAAGAAAATTGAGCGTGTTACAAACCTAGGAGGTGGTGGTGTGTGTTGTTCCCTCCCCATTCCTTAGCATAAAGAACAACAACTAGATTCTGCACTAAGTAGCAAGTCCTGGGCATTTATCTATTGGAGGTTGCTTTATTTATGTGTCTAATGGGACTGAGAGAGCTGGAAGAAGGATGATACTAATTTGGAAGTAAGGAAAGTAGGTGATCTTTTCTTAGCAAACAACTCTCACTGAGTTTTTATTTTGCTGCTTGACTGATTCCCCCCCCCCGCCTTTGGCTATTTATCGAAGCAGGAACGTTGCTTTTATGAATATCTGCTTTCTGTCATGGAAAAAGCAAACTCATTATGTCAATGAGTTTCAAAGCTAGCATTACGCTTTTCAGAGCTCTGAATGCATTTGTATTGTTTCAAAAAAAAAAATCATGAAACTGAACTTTGAAACTTTAGATGGCTTATTCACTTTCTTCTTAAATTAATGAAACCTACCTGTCCTTCTCCTCCCCTCCAAAGAACCTAGATTTTTTTTTCCTCACTTGAACCCTCAAGATGAATTGCCTTGCTTTCAGCATGTCCTTTTCTGCCAGCCTATATACACATGGTAAAATATATGAATATTTGACACTTACCGTGTTAAAACAAAAGCCAACAAAATTCATGAAAATCTGAGAGCTGCATCTTACCCAGGTGGCCTGCTGTTTGAAATATGACTCCTGGTGTGTATTGTACTTTTAGCCCTAGGATTCAGTAATGAGATTGAGTGGTATCTTGCGTGAGCACTTCTGGATGATTGACAGTGAGGTGATGTGAATCATCATTTATCAGGATATTATCATGCCTACCCTTGATAATTTCTCCCTGCTGTCTGGGGAGGTGGTGAAGACAGATAGGACTTTGTGATGTCAAAGTAATTAGTGTGTGTTGGTTTCCAGCTGAACAAACTGGAAACTAATGATCAGGTAAATGAAGATGAAGTGCATTAGTGTAAGGATGAAGGTGCAAGGACCTTGGGGAAGAGCTTATCAAAATTTCATGGGGGTTATTTGAATATCTCACAATTTGTGCAGTTGCAAGCAATATTTAAAACTACTAAAGGATACTTCTGCAACAGTCTATTTACATGTCCTTTGTTGATATCTCTTCTAGTGAGAGGGTCAGCACTAGGGTTAAGGACATCAGACTCTGCTCTAAGGACTGGGAACTCCTTATGATTTTCATAAAATCTGAGTAGTGAATTTCCAGCTAATGGCAGCAATTTTCAGTCAAATGATGTTAAGGAATCTTGGTGTACACTGAAAAGGTTGGGTTTTCCAGTGACTCTTCCCATTTTAAAGGGGGGAAACTACCATAATTTGGCTTCTATATATTTGACCCATGACAGGCTCCTTTATATTCTTAAAATATTTTAATTTTGCTTGGTATATATGTAAGTATCTTAAAATATGCAGGCTTTGCAATATAATCTGTGATGCTGCAGCAGGCTTTTAACAAGCACAGTAGTTTCTTGGTGCAAGTTTTGAAAATTTTATGCATAGGTCATTACTGAAATATTTTTACAACCTGAAAAAACCTTTTGTGTAGGTGTGTACAGCTATGCCAATGTTTCAAATGATGCTTAATGCATAAGACCAGCTGAGTATAATTGCCATACCAACAGCAAGTGATCTGAGGGTTTCTGTAGTTAACTTTATCATGTGTGATTAGATATTGCTAATTGTAATTAACTGATTGAAAAGCTGTTTTACATGCTTGCTTTTCAATTATTAAAATGCTAATTTTTTCATTTATCAGGAAACTTGTATTAATAAGCCAGTCTCCCAAATACCTCCAAGAATAACATACCTGTGACAGCAAAGTTTTATGACTAAAGCCTCATGGCAAAACTATGCTTTTGGCTAATTTTTAGATATATAGCTTTCCTCTCTTTATTTCAGTTGCTTCTTTGGTGAAAGTGAGTGGACTTAGAATCCCTGGCAGGAATTTGTTTGTATTAATCTGGCTCATCAGAGACATTATATTTAATTGGAGAGCCTGCGGTATAGTAGCAGGAGGCTGAAGGGAATTATTTAGCATTAGCAATGGCTCGTCTGGGAGTTGTGCTCTAATCAACGAGCTTGTGTGTTAACTGTAGGGATGATGGGAGTTATGACGATTATGACATGTGAGCACATGTCTGTATGAGAACTGGACAGGCAATGAGTTAATCAAGAAATACATTAAATGGCTCCCATGCTGCTTCATTATTGCTCTGTAGAGTGTCAGATTGTGTACTTTAACAAAAAATAAACCGAAACCCAACAAATAGATATTTTTGCAGGTAAAGTTAATACCAGGTTTTTAACAAAAAAACCTGTTTTTCACCTCTACTTTTGAAGTGAATATGTGCTTTTAAGTGCTGTGTTGAAAAAGAATAAGTGAATACTTGGTCTGAAAAATGCATTTAAACATGTGCCTCTCCAGTCTGCACTCTGTGTTTTGTTAAACGTTTGCTTTTGGTAAATATGAATAACTTCCCACTTTCAACTAGATGTTAAAAACATCTTTAAACTTTTAGATAATTAATAGCTTGCCAAAATATAAAGGTTATTTTTAATGTTAACAACTTAGCTTCAAGGAAATAAAAATGCTGATCTCTTCCACCATCAGGATGCTCCAAACCTTGCAAAGAAAAAAACCCCAAAACCACCACCCTTTAACTGTAGTGCACGGGCTGATCATATGCCAGCTAGACACATTCTGTGCCCAGCATGGTTAGAGGCATCCATTTCATATCCATCATGAAATTATCAGTTATGCTGGAAAAATCCATGTTTAGAGGAAACGGAACTAATAAACTGAGCTCACTTAAAGTTGTGTAAAGCCATAAACCAACTGAATTATAGCTGTAGACAAACTTATCCCAGAGCTACTGGACAGGTGAGCGTGTGCACTTTTCCTGCTATTGTAAGCACTGCCAAATTTAATAAAACTTTCTAACAAACTGTGACCTTCATGTATTAACTTAATTAAAGCAGTATTGTGGCTAGTACCCAAAGCGTTAACCTGTAGGAGGTTGTTATTGAAATCTATTATCTGTGGAGTCAGTATTAGTGGTCAGCAGCAGCAGAGGCAAAACTGCAAGTAAGACCCTCCCTTGGGTGCTGTGAGCTCAGCAGGTTAAACCGTCAAAGCTTCTTAAAGGACGGATAGTTAAACCCCCTGGAGTTATAGGTAAACCAATCATT
>NW_008825618.1:1830038-1843287 GCF_000699105.1 Pygoscelis adeliae
GTTGGAGGGGGGAAAAACCAAAACCTAAATGCTAACAGGAAAGAGGATTTAGAAGGAACTGTTGTGTGAGCGTATGTGTTGCTGTGCTATGTAGATTCCATGCAACTTGGAAAGATTTTTTTTAATTCCGGGCTTTTTTTAAAACAGGAATTTATATAGAAGTTTACTCCCATGTCTTATAAAACTATACATAAGGTTGAGCTAATTTAGTAAACCTGTGAATATTACCTATATTTTGTGAGGAATACAGAATTTTGTACCTTAAAAATGGAAACAGTTGTCACCTTACAGAAATAGGTTGTTTCTTCCCTTCAGTGTTGTGCAGGTGTTGCCTGTATAGAATGTAATTATCTTTTTACCACACTAAATGTATTTAACATTGATCAAGTGCACTATATTTAAGATCTAAATATATATTTATTAGAATTTGTATATATAGGCCATAAGTATTTATGATACTGTAATTGAGCTAGTCTGATAGTGGTACTTCCCGTATTTTCTAGTTTTTATTCAGTCTTCAAAAGCGAAGATCAGGAGCATTTGACTTCTTTGTACTTCTTAAATTCTTGCCTCAAAAAAGAGAATCCCGGAAGTGATAGCTTGTTATAGAAGGGCATGAAGTAGGTGTGGGAGAAGACCTGACACTCTGCTATAGTTTTGGTTATTGGAACAAGAACTGTGCTTAAACTCTTGGTGGGGGGAACTTCGTAGTGGCCTGCGAAGAATGCTCAAGACAATATCAAGACCTGTCTCCTCAATACATGTGCTGTTTTTAGACTAAATCTGCTCAATGTGCTGAAATAATATTGTCATAAGATTAATGGGATAGAGCAGAGACTAAGATTCTGCTTGCTATCCTTGAGTTACCTTCAGATGGAAAAGTGTGTATCATAGGAAATCAGCTGGGAGGTGGAAATGTTGTCAGGGAAAATACACAACCTAAAAAACAAATTAAGGATTTTCCTAGAGTCATGCTAAAACGTGACAGTTTGAGATGTAGCTATGGCAGAACTCTGAGGGCTGTAAGGAAAAAAACCAAACAACGAAGTTGTTGAAAATATTTTTGTCAGATGATCTGCAAAAGGATGGGACCACATGAAGTCTGGTGTCAGCATCCACAGTTGGATTGTCCAATGCTGGTATTAACTGTGTGAAAATCGTATTTAGACAGTGCAGGTTTGCTTGTGTATTCCTGCCCATTTGTTAGGCTGTACACAGTCCTTACAGATTTGGTGAGCCAGCTGCTTGTCTATACAACCACTTTCAAGTGTACGGATGTACCATGTAAGACCAGATACGCACTGCTTCACTTAACGCATGGGTAATATGATTGGCATTGCAGAATATAAACACATAAATTCTCTTTAAGGATGGAATGGAGGTTAGTACAGTGGTCTAATGAACAATAAATACCTCTTTAAAAGCATTACACCATGAGATGAAACTGAGAAATAAATACTTTTCCTGCCTTCTTTCTTCTGCCCAGTTTAAGATTTCTGTGCAGCAAAAGTAGTCTTGTGCCATGTCTAGCAGTCAACTCTGGAACTCTTCATCCTGTAACTTAGTTCTGCTGATCCGCTTTTTATTTTTTTCTTTGGAGGTCCTTGGCCCTGGCTGTTACCTAGTTTGATCCTCCTTTATGGATCAAAGATTTTCCCATGTAATTCTTCAGGTACTTGACTTCGGGGTCTTCTGAGATTACTTATATCTAGTACTATGCAAAATCTGCTTAAACTTTCTTTGAATACAAGGTTGCAAATACTGACAGGCTCTGTCATAGACCCTCTTTTTTAAATGTAAGTTTGGGCTAGCAGTTCATGGTGGGCTGACAGTTTTATAACAAATGCTGCTCTTACTTTCTAACTATGTTGTTTGTAACAGGACCAAGTAGCTGTCAAACAGATTGCATGGAAGTGATTACACTTCTGGCATGGGCAGGAATGATTTCTTGCTAAAAATTGTATTTTTTTTTTAAAGGTAAGTCTATTCTGAAAAGCTACTTAACAAGTAGATTTCATGGGATTTCTGGCTTACTGTGTTGTGTGAGTTCCCACAGCAAGCATGCTTGGTGCTTTTTCTCCATTACGCAGTTTTTATAGTCTTCATCTTGACGTCTGCCTCTTGAAAGACAAGTCAGCTTTGAGATTCCAAAATAAGACTTTTGAGGATAGGAAAAAAGGATCGGTTTTATATAGAGGACTGTCATCTTCAAAATTGTCCTATGAGGTAATGAATAATTTTAATACACTGTCAAAAAAGTAATTTTCTCGTAGAACTAACAATTTTATTGAACTAACAAAGGATAATTTTTAAGAAACCTAAATATTCACAGTAATGGAATTTTGAAGGAAAAATGCTCTACTTCTGTGAACATTGTCTGATAAAGTGAATATTTAATAAGGCATTTCTAAGTATTAAAGATTCCATTCCTCTGAAAACATAACCTTATGCTGGGCATGATGATAATTTTGAGGTTTCATGACTGAATTTTTGTGGTTTATTATAGGTACTGCTTTAGTACTTAACCTTAGTGGAAAAACTCCACTTACTGGGTACCCAAAAGTGGTTAATGGGTGTGTGTGTATGTACATATATATACACACATGTACATATATATTTTCTATGATACATATATATGGCATAGACATAAGGAAATTTTTCTGTGCTTTAGAAAACCTGCACTGAAAGTTTCTCATCCTTAAAGGTATTTTGCATTCACCCGCAACCCATTATTTTGGGAATTTTCTCTTATGAATTATTTGACACTTTAGATCTGGTTTTGTATTATGTCTAAATTTCTCTAGGTCTAAAATACTTCTGAAAGGACTATTTGTGCTGTCCTGTCCCCTCTCATTCACTCACTGTATTGGATCCAATGATCATTTGGCTGGGAGATGGTTTAACTTGCTGATCTGACAGAAGGTTAATTTCCCCTCCCCTTAGATTACTTTTCCACTGGGTCTGTTCAGTTCATTGATCTGTCTCTGCAGCGTTGTAATGCTAGAGCTGAATGTGGAGGAGAGTTAGGGGTGGGATCATCCTTTTGGGTGGCAACTTGTATTTGGATAAAGTGAGGCTTATTGTGAAACTTCATTCATGTCTCAATGGTTCATTTTGGGCCAGAAGTTAGTCCACATTGGGAAGAACTTAATTTACTGTAGGTTCTGTATCTTGCATTTCTGATTTTTTTTTTTGGTTAGTCCTCCAGCTACTGCTCCAGAATATGTTGCCTTGAGCTGATGTCCACACTTCCCCTCTCACCTTTCTTTTAAATACTGTTTCGTAGTTGAAATGTCAGGTAGCTGTGAATTCATCTTGCTGTAGGCTGTTCTTTCAACCCTGGAACTGGTTTCAGGGATTCCTGACTTTATTACCATCTTTGGATGCTGGAAGCAATTTCTGCAGTCCATCCATCTGTAGGCAGGCAGATTTGGAGATTAGATGGGAACCTCATCTGAATGGTTGTGTGCTGTGTTCATCCATCTGAAAGAGGAACTCCATCTGAATTAAGCTGAAAATGCTAGATAGGAGCATGCTGCCAATGCATACTGTGTGTTGCTTTGTAATGTGGCTGAGTTTAAGCTACTTTTTCTGAATCCCATATGTCTTCTGGGATATCTAGCTCAACCAATCTAGCTTTAAGAGCTAAACCTCTACTATATAAAGTTCTGTAGTTGTTGGCTACTCTTGCTACCACCTGATACTGTTTTCTAGACCTGCCTAACTAGTAGTTTTCCCATCTCCCACATGTCTTAGCCATTTAGAAAACAAAACAAAGAAACGTGCATCAAATGCATTCCGTGGTGAGCTTGTCTTTGGGAGAGGCAGGAAAAAAAAAACAGCATGAGAAAGATCTGTCCTATTGCTTTGCTAATGTGCTTAGAAAGCTGAGATTCCATTAGGGAAAGGCTGACGTGGGTGCAGATGTGTTTGAAATGCAGAGAGGCTACTAAAAACACGGTAGGGCACTACTATTTTGTTAACAACACAGAGAACTTAATTCTTTTTGCAAAACACTTAAAGCTCAGAATCACAAACACTGCAAAGACAAAACTTCTAGCATCCACACAGAGCATAGTGGACTGCTCTAAATACGATGAATTGCTCAACTCTTGCGACAGATGGAGACTCTTGCTTTGGTAAACAGATTTATTAAGTATCTTCCCAAGTTGTTAGTGTATGCTCTGAAGTAAAATTCTTCCTGTTTCTCCTGGAGGCTTGCTCTAGATAATGTACTTCAAAGTAAAAATAGTCTGCAGAGGTGTGAGTGCAGTTGCTAGCTTGCAGACTGTTCCTTCACAGCACTCCCTAAATCAGCCAACGTTGTTTTGAGTGGCTGTGCTGCCTCTAATCTTCACCTGGGTGAAGAAACTTGGTAGCTGCTGCACCCTATTGAAGGGAGCCATGGGTGGAAGGAGACAAGGGGAATGCTTTTCCCCCAGGATTGTGAGTTTTTTGCTATTGGTGCAGTGAGTTGGAGTTTAAGAATGGGATGTTGTGGGTTTTCCCTCCTAATTCCTCTACCTCTGTTAATCCTGCAGTTCATCCAAAGGTAGATTAGTAAACAAGATGACTGTTGATCTACCTTTTTCCACTTCTACGCTTTCAGTTATTCTACCAAAGAAAGATTGATTGTTCCTGGTTGGTGTTGACTAAAACGTGTGGAAGGCTGTGATACAAACCAACTGTATCATTCTGCTAAATTTTCAATAGCAGACAAATTAGTCTTATTGGCTATTAACTGTGACAGACTAGCTTTTTTTGTCTTCTAGAGCTTTAAGCAGGTTTTCCTCTCAAAAAGAAAAGCTGCTTGAACTTGAAAAGAACTTAAGCAACCTTTTATTTGTACTTGTTGGTTATCTGCAGATAGGCTAAAGAAGTCTCATTTTAAGAATGATTGAATTCTTTTGAATAGTAGCCCGTGGAGACAAGGTTTCCTAGAAAAGGTCCAAAAGAACATACTATAGAGACAAACACCATACCTTCAATTTTCAATGTCTGGCCAAAAAAAACACCACCTTGTTTTAGTCAGCCTAATTGTGTTGTCTTCCCAACATTCAGCTACTCAGATCTGGCTAAACTTCAGTTCTGTGGTCTTAAGTTTGTATGAGGCACTAAGTTAGTAGTTCCTGGTCTTTACTATTTTGGAGGGTAAAATGCAGTAAGCCCTTGCAATGAAACTTTGATGGAGAAGGCTTCTTTCCCATCAGTATTCTAGAAGGTTGCTTCACTGGGGAGTTCTCCGCCAAAGAATAAGCATATAGGAAAAGGCTTTAGGAGCCAAAGCCATTCTGGAAGACTCTCCTTCAGATTCTTATCTGTAATGTCTTCAGGACTCTGGAGGCATTTCCTTGCTTGCCCAGCAAACAGAACTCAGTTTCAGAGTATCACTGCATGACAGCCTTAGCATGGTCTGTTTTTCACAGTACTAATGATCAGGCCTTTAGATACAATGGGGAATCCTTTCTTGTTGATGAGGTCTTTGTCAAGTAAAACTGTGTCTTTTTAGCAGCCAACCAAGTTCCAGAGCTTTGTTCATGGGAGAGAGAATTTTGAGATTACTTTTTCTTTTTTTAAGGTTACAAAAATAAATTAATGTTTATAAGTGAGAATGTGAACAGATGAAAATCTTTGTGTGTTGAAAAGTGCATTCTCTTAGTCTTGGTTAGTAAAGCAGTCTTCCTTGTCTGGTTGGTGTTTCTCTTCTTTTAAAGACTGTTCAGTTTAAACTGGATCCTTCCATTTTAATTTTAGTCGAAATCTGGATTTTTCAGGCCACTAGTTGGTGAGGCTATTGCTGTCTTCAAGTTTTGACCAGTTGGCAAACCGAAGGGCAGGAAGGGGGAGTAGAGGAAAGGGTGCTAATATATATATATATTTTTTTTTTCCCTTGGCTGATGTCTGCTAACCCAGGATCTAATCCTTTGGATGCTAACAGATGGGCTGTTTTGAGAGTCATTGTAGACTTGGAGGGGACTGTAAGTAAATATCCTTCACTAAACCAAATGTTTGAAGGCCACTGAACAATTGTTTTACCTTAGTCCTCACATAACTATTCGTGGGCCATCAAATTAAAAAAATATAAGTTTTAAAATAGGCTTGCAGAGAAACCTACTTATGCTGACTCTGTAGGTTGACTTTTTTGTTTGCATAAATTTTTATTTAGGTTTATGAAATGCTGAGTAAAAATAAATATGGAAAATGTGGGATACTTATGCTATTTATGGCTTTCACAGTTCTGCTTTTCATGTGGTTTAGGAATGTTTCCATTATTTCATTTTAGGGTTAAATGCTGTAATCATGTGGAAGTATTTCTTTGCAGATAGCACTTTAAAGGCTATATGAATACCTCACGCTCACTATGTGCACAGACTCAATATATTATCGGTGTGTGTATTTTAGCGTGAAGCTGCTAAAGACACTTAGGTCAGATAAAAGATCTGTTTTTGGCAAAGCAGTAGATTTGAACCTTTTTTGCATCCATTTGATTTTTTTTTTTAATTCAAGACTATTCAATGCCACAAGCTTTTTGTTCTGTTTTGTCTGTCTCTTTTGGCAGTGGTACTGGCAAGATTTGAGGCGGTTGTTTTTTTTTAGCTACCTTACAAAGGATTTACTCATTAGCCCTATTTTATGGGTTGAGCTAATTGTGATTTGTCTTGCTGAGCGGTATTATGCAGTTTGGGTCAATTAAGTGAATCCACTTACACCAACGGATGTTGTTCCAATGTGTAATATTGATTTGAGCTATAAAAGGAGAATGACTTGTTTGATTAGATTTCTTTGTCTAAACAATGCTCAAGATCTTATCTAGTGTACCAAACAGAAGTGTTCTCTTCATTGAGGGTTTTTTAATTGCTTCTTAGGTTTGATTAACACTGCATATGCAGATATAACAGTTTCCCTATATATAAATTCTGAAACAGTACAGAAGAATTGGGGGGAAAAAATGCATCTTGCAACTCAGTATAACTGTCTCTGCATGAATATCAGCTTGTGTTGAGACCTGGGGATGTGTAGGGTGACCTACTCTGAAAAACTGGGACACTGGGGAATCCCAGACTTCTACCTCCTCGGAAATGGAGGAGTGGGGGGAGTGAGTGTGCATGTGTGTATGTGTTAATTAGGCATTTACGCTGAAGTAAATGGCATCTGTCACATGATAAACATCAGAAACTGCTGAAGTATATAAAATCATCTGTGGAAACTATGTGGGTGATATTAAGAACTCTGTTCAGAAACACATGTAGATGTATTACTTTTTTTGTTCCTCCATCGGCTCTCATGACAAAGTCAGCCTTTACTTTTTGGAATTGGTAGATGAGAATCACTATAAAGTAAACTGGGGAGAAAAGCACTTCTGTCATGAACCAGATCCATAAGAAGGTAATAAACTCTGGAGTTGTTGAATAATTATAATGCTAGAGATCTGTAAATTATCCTAGTGTCTTCGATTGTTTTATAGATTGCATATGCACTGAAAAGTGTTTTAGCTCTTTGCCTTAAAATAATTTTTCATCCATTCTATTTCTATACCAAGAAAACTTTTCTGTGTTTAAATGTTGAGGGGCATACATATGTAAATGTGACTTGTTTATAATATAGACTTCAACTAGCAATCTGCAGCAGCTGAATGACTCCTGGAGAAGGTTACCTTGATTCTGCTGTGTCAGTGTCAGTCTAGGAGTGCTATGTATATCTTAGGTAGTAAGCTATTCATTTTGATCTCTCAAAATTATTATTTGGGATACAGGTTTGATTAAGGGGATACTTCAGTAAATTCAGAGTATGGCTGGGCAAGAGAGCATGCTGCTGGCAAATGAGTACGTGTGCCACCCTCCTTAGCTAAAGGAGAGCTAACATAATCTAGGTAATTTGGGCACTTACTAGCTCTGATTCAGTGCAGCCCTTCTAAATCAGGTTATCTCTTGCAAAGTGGATATTGAGTATTTTTGTGGTGCTTATATCCACAATTTTGGGTTATGGAGATATTTCTCCTCTGGGATATGATGCCAAGCCCTGGCACCAAACCTGGTTTATAAATCCTCCTGAAACACAATGTATAAGAAGGATCTCCAAAACCAGTCACTGCTGCTGTTATTGCCCCTTATCGTACACTCCACCCTGAGAGCTGCTGAAGCCTGGAGCCGTGCTTGGAACCAGTCCAGGTTGAAAATGGCTGGCTAATCAGCCCTGATGGACTCCTCGCTTCACGTGCCTCTTTGCTGGAAATATGGTGAAGAAACAAAGCTGTTCTTGTGTAAAGACCTGGCAGGATTTACTGGTTTAGGTGCCTTGCCATGAAGGTGGCTCCTGGACCTAAACTAGCTTTGGAAACAGGTGGCCGTTTCTGTGCAGTTTGCTTCTAAATTAATAGGCTTGTTGGACTTGAGCTAGTTCTTGTATCTGTATGTGGTCATGAAGAATTGTGCAATAAAATCATTGTTGTACTTCAAATTGTGTCCAGTTGTCTTTGTACCTTAATCCAAAAGTAGTTACACTATTTAAGAGTATTCATTCTAATGTTCTGCTAGGATTCCTTGGTAAATCCAGAGTATTATTAGTAGCTTATTTGTCAAAGGTGCAGAGCTGAGGAGGCTGTGATGAGCTGGCTGGGTGTTTGTTACTGATTTGGGTTTGGATTTCCAAAGGTGTAACAAACCTATACAGGGATTCAGATGACTAAATTTAGTCTGTAGTTTTTTGAATTAAGTGGAGGTTCTGTAAAATGATGATTCGGTAGGTTTTGGTGAATCTCTTGTCTTATTTCTGCAATATAATTAGCCATTATGAAATATACTACTTACAGAAATTAAACTGCTTTTACACAAATAAGATGTGTCTTTTCAGGATTTCTAGTTGTTTGTGTTCTCTAACATAACAGGTCCTTGTAGCTGATTGAAATGTATCTTTTGAGACACAGGTATCCCAATATGATTAAAACTTGCAGTATAAACCATTTAGCACTTTAAAGTTTGTCTGCTTTCCCAGCCTTTGTTATCCATTCATGCTTGAGATTGTATTCTATGATTCTATGATTGTAGAGTCAATTCTAATATTTATGAAGGAACTGCATTTCTTCAAGAACCTCCTGGGACTTGCTTCTTTGTTTTGTTGACATTGTTTTTGTAAACGAAAACAGAAAAGGGAGAAATTACACTTTTGAAGTTTTAGCTGTAGTAAGTTAGGGACAACTTTTGAATACCTAGGACTGTGATTTAAGTCAAGCACTTAAGCAACCCTTGAATCTGAAAATAAATATATTTGAAACTTGTGCTTGAGGAAAGGGAGTTGCTGGATTCTTTGGACTGTCTAGAAATACTGCATTATAAGTCAGCTTCTGCAGAGGAAAAAGGCTTACTGAATTGTGGTGTGAATTATGTGCCACATGGTAATGTAGATTCAAATGATGGCTCTTGTAATGTTTGCTAGTAATGATGGTTAGTGTAATTATGTTTCTATATACTATACTGTAAATTCTGTAGTGTATTTGTGTTATGGTATTTGGAGTATTCTTCATAAACTACAGTGCATTGTGAAAGAAATTAAATGCTTAGAGAGGGGAATTATTAATTACTAAGAAGAAATAGACCTCCATTTTCAGATTATATGTGGACTGGTTTAATAATTTATTAAAATGTATATATGAGAAGTAATCACTTATAAAAAAAGTAGATATGAGAAGGATCCATAGATTGAAGAGCTGTCACTGCAACCTGAAAATCTGGAGGCTTTGAACTATGGGGAAGAAAGGAGACTTCTTTCTTGTCCTTGAGAGATTTGCTTGGTGCTCTGTAGCAGTGTATCAGGTAATGTGAATGTGATATGGCTACTGTTCTGTTATATCCACGTGTGGTATATTAAAGTGTATGCAAGGCTGAACTGTCACTGAACTAGAGAAGGCACTAACAACTTGCAGTAAGGTAAATAAGGAGGAATGGATTTGCCTGATTACAGGGGAATGTGGGAAAGGAAGAGTCAAAACTCCAAAGAGTTGAAGTAACAATGAAACACTTCAGAAGGGGGGAGAAAATGGTGGGGGGGAAGTGCACAAGACTGGTTATATGTATAAAATCAATGGTTTTGCAGTATCTTCTCGGGCTGCTTTTCGTACTAGTAGGACTTCTGGTGTCTCAGTGTGAGAAGCGTGTGGGTGTGGGGTTTTTCTCTTGATACCTAAAAATAGTTAGCTATCTTAAGTTAGTCCTTTTCTATAAGGAAGCCTTTGGTTTTGTAAAACATACATGCTTAACTATGACTAAGCTTGAATAACTTTGTTTAGACATGTAAAGCATGCTGGAATTCAAAACAACAACTTTAAGCATATAAATCAATCATGCAAATAAGGGTATCCAAGGGCCATGCTGTTTCTTGTACTTAGTGCTCCAGGAAAGATGACAGACAAGCTAATCTTGATAGCATTTGATCAAAATGGATTACTGGCTTAAGTTGCTGAGGTGTACTTACTAAAAAGCATTAAAATCTGCTGCATGATTGTCTGTGCTAGCGCTTGGGGGTTTTTGGTTTTGCTTTGTTTTTAATGTGAGGCTAATGCTGTAGTGGTAAAATAAAACCATTGTGACTTTACAGAAGCAATAATTCAAATGTGAAATGCATGGCAATTCCAGGAGGTTATGTGAACTCTCAGATACTCAAGTATACAGCAAATTCAGAAGCTATTTAAGAGATGCTGCCAGAAAGGAACTTGGAACTAAGTGGTGCAAGTCAATTTTCCTTTCTGGTGGTAGGATTAACTTTTGCAAAGTTCAGAAAAATGTCAATAAAAATGAATAAAATGCTTAATTAGTGACTCCTGTGGTTGTTATACATGTTTGTTATACTTATCTGAATACTTATTTCTCATTATATTATTCAAAATACTGTTTGACTACTGCTTGTCACTCTTTCTTTCTAGATTTTTTTTTGGCCTCGTTTCTTCTGAATGAGTCAATAGTATATGCGGGCTACAGTACTTCTAACCTTAGTTTGTCATACGTGACAGCCTTCATGCTACTTGGAAATAAAATTCCTTTTCACAAAGAACAAAATCCTGTGTTCATAAACTAAAAATACTTTGAATTTCACATATGTGAATACTCGTATTCTAAAAGAACACACTTTTTAGTGTTCAGCATTCTCAGTTTTGAATGCTGAAGATGATATAGAATACTTCATAAAAATAGCTTTTAAAATTGGTAAGCATTGGAAATGTCAAACTGTCAGTATAACAAGTCTTACTGACACAGCTAATATAATCTTACACAGTTTAAGCAATGGCATGCTTTCTTAAATATATACTGAAAGGGAACTTACAAAAGGAGAGTAGAATGATGAAAAACTGATTGTTTTGTTTCTCGGGTCTGTGTATCTTACTTTAAAGGAAAAGTATTCTGAACTCTGAAAATGTGTTGAAGACCAATCTAATTAAACTTTTGTAACTTTTTCTTCAAGGTAAGCATGCATATGAGTTGTAAGTAGACTTCTAACTTCAAACCTAACTTCTAACATAGCTATTTTATTATTCCTGGTAAAATGTTGGAAATGTTTGTCCCTTTCGTATAGTTCAGATTTGACTAAAAATGTTTGGCAAATGCATATAAATGAGGATACAATGGATTAGGAATCAAACATGAGCCTGCTTAAATAATTCTCAAGATTTTCTGGTTCACGTGTAGTGATATTGAACTCTTTAGTCATAGGCTTTAATTTGTGCATGGTGCTGACCTGATGCTGTGCAGGGACACTCACTGCATCCCTTCATTCAATTCACTCTAATTATCCCCAACTTCCTGGGGAGCCTGCTTAGAACTGGTCATGAATGTTTGTTATTAAGTATTAAGATATTAGACTACCCTGGTTACATGTAACAAAGTAGTTTTTAGTCTGAATTTACATATAGATGATCAGTATAGGAAGCTGAAATTATATTTGTCATGATTTTATTTAATCAAATTCAAATGATATATTGGAATAATAAAACATTTTGACAGTGACTTAAGCTCGGAGTTAAATGAAATGAGATTTAATGTTATTGTGTGAGTTCTTGTATGTCAATGTTGGTAATTTCGGTGTGTATTTTAGAGTCGTTATGGTATGTAAATTATCTTTGAAACAATCAGGTTTGTGTGCATATTTCAGGATGATGGTAATTATTTTTGCTGGGAGCATCTGTTAATGCAGAATATTGCCTCTTCAGGTTCATGTGAAAATGGCGGACGAAGCTGTCTGTGTTGGCCCAGCTCCCACCAGCAAAAGCTACCTCAACATGGATGCCATCATGGAAGTCATTAAGAAAACCAGGGCCCAAGCTGTGAGTCTGAATGAGTCTATCTGCTGCAGCTGTTTCATATATAGAAAGCAGAAAAGCCAGAGTTTGTATTTTTTTTTTAAAGGTGTGGGGGGGAAGTGATTGAATATGCTATTCCAGTTAGCTCATGTCACATGAGTTAAATGTGTCCGAAATCGCTACTGGAAATCAAAGGCTTTGTAGCATCTGGCAGCACTGGTCGCTGATCCTGCAGGTGGCTGCTGGATTCAGCTTTCACACCAGGGAGCAGCTTCAGTTCATTTCCAAATTTGCTGGGGGAAAAAAAAATCCCAATTAGTTTTGAGCACTAACCCTTTATATGCCATAATGGCTTTTTTGAATGTTTTACAAAGTGTGTCTAAAAAGGCTTTTGCTTAAACTTAGTTTGAATCACTTTCTAAATTATATAAATGTTGTTTGCAGGAAATTAAGGTAAATGGTGCATCCCATAATTATTTTTATTTCAGAATGTTTACAAAATGCACATTAGCTTATGTGTGTAAAAGTAGGCTATTCTGCCTTTTTCCCATCAAATTGTCCAGAGATTCAAAGCTTAACAGGAATCGGTTGGAAAAACAAATGTGTAGTCACATTCACATGCTTATGTTCTTTGTTCTGTCAGTGAAATAAATATATTATCCAGAGCTACTGTACATAGAGCATTTATTAAAATAAAATTTGATGGGTATATATGAGCAACACAATCACTCTGGAACAGTTTGGATCAGCATTGTAATTTCTTTCAGAGATGATGTTTTGGTATAATGCTTTCAGGGGCCAAAAACTTCCCTATAAAGAAAAAACTATTTCCTTCCCTCTGAGTTTCTGAATATAGAACCTAGTTGTTTAGGCTCTTTGAAACATGGAATAAAATGGCTTATACTTTGTCTATCAGAGTATATTGGATCAAGAATCTTTTGTGAATTTCAAAGTAAAATGAAA
>NW_008825618.1:1843327-1855165 GCF_000699105.1 Pygoscelis adeliae
CTCTCAAGTAATTATGCTAGGTGTATATTGGGGTGTGAATAGCAAACTAGGCACATAAGGATGCATGACTTTGACTAATGAGACAATAAACTGTGTTCTCCAGCAAGGGTCGCTAGAGGCAGGAGGCTTATGACTGTGGACCTTAAGACCACTGTTGTGATCAGTGCTAGAAATATTTTGGGGTAAGGAGTACTTTATAGCAGTTACTGAGAACAGTGTGGATGAGCATATATGTGGAAGTCTGCAATGAGAGAAATGTGGCAAAATGGAGTTAAAAAGAGCAGGAGGCAAAACACCAAAGGGAGTGTGTCCATTGCTCTGCAAACAGCACCTTTCTCCCCAGTCAAGTAAGGAATGTTTATTTCAGAAATGGTGGTTCAACCGGTGAGTCTTTACAGCTTGACTCAGGACAGATAAATTAGTGCGTTAAGACAGTTTCTTAAGGTATTCAACTAACTTACATGCTTGGCGGTCTGCTTCACCTTCCCCAGTGTCTGAAAAGGTGCTAGCAAATTTGGTGTCTGGCTTCAGAACTCAATCAGCTTGAAATTTTTTTTTTTCAAGGTACACCCAGGATATGGATTTCTTTCAGAAAATAAAGAATTTGCTAGACGTTTGGTAAGTTATTTTTATTTGCTTGGCTGTGAATGATGGACTAGGTGGCATATATTCATTCCAAGGTATCTGAGGAATCAAGATACCAATTCAAGGCAGATCTAAAAGATACCTTAAGATGGGAGACTTCAGTATGCCTTCTGTGCATGTGGATTTCTTGCATTTTGAGGGTGTAATTGCAGCCTGTGTTTTCTTTTGGGAAAAGGGGAGGTGCCTGTTTGTAAGAACTTTACCAAGGATGTAAGAACCTTTTGGCATTTTCACTTGTGCCTGTACTGTTTATGAGGCTGCTCTGTAAAACTGGGTCACTGAAATGATGTAGGTTAAAAGTATCTGGTTTTAAGTGATCGTTTTGGTGAATCGTAGCACAGCTGGTGAACAGCTGTATCAGCAGCCCTGAGAAGGTGCTGAACTGCACTTTCAGGATGGGAATAGAAAGCTGTTTTAAAACCGGCTTCTTTGCTGGAGGTCATGTATCGTGGAACTGCGTTCTCTGAAAGGACCAAAGAGTCAAGAGGGTGCTGTTTTCACTTCATGTCTGAATTTATAAAAACTATTATTCACAACCTCTGTACTTCAGTGGGGTTTTTGTATATTGCAGAAACTGATATATAGCCTTTTTACTGATTTTATTATTTTCCAAGAACTTTTGGAAATATGCAGCTGCTTATAAACTTGAGTGGTGCTAGGAGAAAGCTACACATGTAATGTTTGAGCAAAGTCCTGAGTGGGTGCTATATGTGTAGTCACTGCAGATCATGTGCTATTGTCTATTGGTTTCACTGAGAATAAGGACAAGCACATATTACACTGAAATTTCCAGTAAAAAGCTGTTGCAGCTACCAGCTTTGTTACAGAGTAGATGAACCATATAGCTGAAAAAAACCATCTTGTTCCACAGGCAGTAAGATAAATTTGTTGCTGGTTTTGAGAGTAACTTGCACCTTTTTGATTCAGGGTAAAACCACAGATCGGGAATGTGATTCTATAAAATGATAGCTCTCTTGTTCTTAGCATTTGAGGAATAGCTCTTGTTTTCACGTCTCTTCCTTGACTATGTCTCTTCTGGCTTGAGTTCTAATTGCAGTATAGACCTTTAGTATTTAGTTGGTTATTTGGTGTTGGAGAATACCACTTGCTCATGAAGGAGATTATCTGGGAATGAAATCTCAAATTTTTATACTTCTCAGTTGCTGTGCTTTTTTGAAAGCCCCCAAATAAAAACAAGTGCAGGTTCTGTGTGATGCTGAATGCATCCTGCTGGTTGCTGAGTGGTGGTGATGTTAAAGTTGAAAGGAATTCTAAACACTTGGTGTTTCCTGGGATTACCCCAGATTTGGTAAGTCTCTTGCATGCATATTTTCATGCAGTTTAGCAACTTTCTATCACTGTTCTGCTTCATGTACCAGAGCCTCTTTTTAGAGGGAAGATTCCTGGATTAATTTATAACAAACTGTGTTCCCACTGGATTGGACCAGCAGGATAACTGGCTTTAGTTGGCAGTTCCTGTCTTTTAATAATAAAAAATTAATGAAACAGAAGTGCTTGCTCATGCTATTTTGCTGTGTATTTTGCTGCCAAAGTTTGAAATTTGATAGTTATTACTCTAAACTGGGCATATTTCCTAATAATTTGGTTGTTACTTGGTGATGTAAATTTGGATGTTATTTGGTGATGTGAATTACAATATTGGTGATGTGACAATCTGGAAGACTCTGGCAGGATTAAGCAGAAATACAAACATTCCTGTAGATCCTCTCTCCCTTCCTATTTCTCATCTTTTCACTCAAATCTTTGGAACGGTGAATTCCTGAAATAATGTGGTGACTAGAAACATATTCAAGTTTGGGTTGGTGCTACAGTCTCAAAATAGCTTTTAATTATGTTTCAGAAACCTGGTGTGTTCTGTTCTCTAAAAATATAAGAAAACAAGGTAGTTTTGATTTGCTTTCTGAAATGCACTATTTAAAGTCTCAATTAAGACATAATCATGCTTCCCTTCATGTCAGTGGCTCTAGAATATCAAACCCCTAGGGAAAATTGGTGAAATGATCTGTCTCTTTATCACTGAGGGCTGCTTATATTTTTTCAAGACACCCCGAGTAATACATTTAGGAGGAAAACTGTCCTGCTGTTTCTTTTCTTTATTAAAGCCTGTAACAAATGTTACAAAACTGTTGTGAAGTTGCCAAAGATGTGTTCTTGTTCTGTTTTCTTTCTCCCTATCCCTTTCTTTGCACATATGCTATTTTGTTCTTTTGTGCTAAAAGAAGTGATGAAACTTGTGAAACCTGGGCTTATTTCCTGATGTGCATCTGTACTTTTAAAACAAACTACCTAGATTTGGAAACCGAGAAATACACTAAACTTTCTAAACTTGTCAATCTGTCTGTAAGAGCGGTAATGAGTGCAAAGCAAAGCTTTGTCTTCAATTAACACATGGAGGGTCAGTTCACATGTAATCCCACTGTGCATGATTTGAACAAAAGCATGTCTTTTTGTTCATTATTGCCTAAATGATTCATGGAGTAGCATACAGCTATAGACAGTCCTTGTGAAGAATTTGATGGATACATTTAGAGTATTGAAAATTACTAGTCTTTTTAGAAACATAACTTTGTTATCTCTTAGAATGGGGGAGAGCATAAGTAAATGATCTGTTGTGTTCAAAACAATTTCCAAAAAACAATCAGTAGGTGAATATCTGGCATGTTGTTCATTGTGATTCAATTAAAAAGTTGGTGCATTCAGTCCCTTCTTCATGTGCATCTATTCTGGTTGCTGTTGATGGCTGACAAAAAGGATCCATGGCATTTACATCAAGTGAATCTGTCAAAGATTTCCTAAACCCTAAGGTCAATTTCTTAGACTGATATTTTAATATGAAATCTTTTGAAAAAAATTTAAGATAATGCTGATAACATTAGTTACTATGTAGAAAAACAAAACGTGGGTTAGTGTGAGTGAGTATAGTTCCTGTGAATCTTACTTTGCATTCTAATTTTAATTCAGAAATTTGAACTATCCAACTTGGAACTCTTGCAGCGCTCTATAAAAATGATCTGTACATTGAAGTTGTAAAATTCAGTGCATAACTTGTTACTTGTAGTTTATGCAAATATATTTGCATGTAAGCAGTTTGCTTCCTTCAAGGAATAATTGCATAATATTCAGTATTGACATAAATCCAAAGGCGTAGTTGAAATCTATTGCCACATTAAAAAAATATTTTAAAATTTGCTAATATCTTTTGCCAGATGCTATGCAGAGCTGCAAGAACAATTTGTTCCTCCATGTTCTAAAAGAATTTGCTAGTGACCTCTGTATTTAGGTTAGCTTGCTTAATGTTTCCTGTTATATAAAATTAATGCAGACCCTTTCTGAGAAGCTCTTATCACCTCTAATGTCTGCAGCAGGCATTTGAAATTTGGCAAGGAGAAAGCCCTGAGCCTTTTGGTTGGCCTGTCATTGAAAGATATACTTTTCTGAAGTTGCCATTTTCCTTTCCTTGCTTGCAAACCTCCAGGGCAGCTGTTGTGGTGGTGGGGGTCTCTTCACATGTCAAATACTTTGGGATTGGCCCATGGTCCCAGTGGCTCCTTATTTCCTTTCTTCTTTACCTGGGTGAAAAAGGGAATGGAGGAGAAGAGTGAGAGAAAGCAAGTATACAACTGGGTTGCATAGTCATTATTCCAGAGTCAGTGCTTCTTCCTGTGGTCTAGCTGATGTTAGCAGCAAGTAGGAGTCTTACTCCTGTAGTTGAGGTTATGTATGTTCTTGCTTCCTGATAATGGTTACAAGCTTAAACCTTCATGCATGGTGACTTGGTGTTGCAGTTGCTCATAATGGGATCAGTTTTCCCCTTTTTAATTAAAAGAAAAACACAAATGAACTTCCCCTTCCCCCTCTGCCACAAAAGTCCCTTGGGAAGCTACTGTTTAAAAAAAAAAAAATCAGCTAAACGAACACTATTCCTTTGCAAAGTCTAGTATGAAAAATAGCAGTTTGCAGGATTTAAATCTTCAGTGTATTTTGGTCTCTTGTATGTATATAATAGAGTTCCTACTTACATAGGTGGTGCATTGTGGTGTAGTTTCCCCAAGAAACCTATGGAATTTGTGCATAAAATCTCAAAATGGTAAGATTTAAGGTTACAAATGCAACCTTTATCTGGAATATTCTTCTTTCGAATGCAGCCTTGACAATACTATCCTGATGCTCTGTTTCTTGACGCAAAAAAAGCCAACCACTACCCTCTGCCAAAATCCCCTTCTTGCAATAGAAGCCATAAACATGGTGGGACAAAAGGATTCAATTTTGGAATACGATATGGACCTGTTCGGAGTTCCTAGTGGAACCTGTTTTTATACATCCTTTTGTGCCCTTTTAGCAACTACTTTTCAGCATGACTAAGGGGAGAACAAAGCAGCCAGCACTATTTCTCTTTACCTTTGAAGCTAGATTAACATTCTTGATGGAATTAAAAAAACCCAACAATGTGTTGTCTGAAATAAATGGGCAAACAATGTGTATGGAAATGGTTGATCACATGTTTGTAAATGGGTGTTAAGTTTGAGATGGAAAAGGTAAAACAAAGAACAATGTATGTCAACTTCTGTAAGGGGACACATGTCTGACCTGTGAAGAACTTTGTGCAGGTGGATCCATAGCCCTATGCACGCTAATTATGGGATTGTCACCTTTTAAAATGTAAACTCTTAATGGCAGCAGCATTTCCTTACAACTGTTGTGCATGGCTTTGTTATTTGTAAGCAAATAGTGAAGTTCCTTTATCATGATTCAGTGGGCATTACATTTTTTGAGAAGCATTTGGTATGATTCTCATGCTGTTCCCACATGCTTCCTACCTGGCAATTCACGTGACTGGTTAGCATTTGTGCTTTCCAAGTTGCAAAGTGGTGGTTGAAAAAAAGGCAGCTTTGGAAGCTTGGTGTTAAGAAGCTGCTTATGGCAGAGATTGCATCCTTCAAGGAGTGGGGCAGACAGAGCTGTTAATGTGGGTTTCTTACTCTGTCCTGCAGTGCATAGTATGTCATTGCCTACCAAAGCAGCCTGCGGTGGCTTAAGGTGCTTTGTCTGATGGAGACTGGAGACCATGCCGCTACTGGGTGATAAAGGTTAGACAACGTACTTGTCTAGGTGAACAGGTCACCAATTTGCCACCCAGAAAAGCTCTGCCTGTGAGCCTGTAATGTTGATGGGTGACTACTTACTGTTCTGAGGCAGAATGCTTCTGAATGTTACTTGTATTCTTGTATTTAATCCCAAGTGAACTTTTTCATAGAAAAAAATCTAAATAATCTGCAGTATCAGGTTGTGTGAAATCCATGGGAGGGACAAATAGTGCACGTATTAAATCATGGGCGGTATTTGTCGGACACTACTAGTCCTCTGCTAATGCATGTGAGCTAGAAAAGTGAAATTGAGTCATCTGAACTATCTGCTGGTGTGAAAGTAGGAAGTCTGTATTACTCCTTTACTGTAGAAAGCTTCATAGACCTTTGCTAAAAGCATATGATGGCTTATGTTGTGTCATCAGTGTCCTGATTAAGATTGCCTATGCTACAGAACAAACTGATGCCAGTTCTACTCTATTGCAACTTCCAAATCTTTATCTTGAGCAACTGCTGTATATAGCTAGAGTACTTTTTTTAAGTTTAACATAAGCCTGCACTTGAAAAAAAAGTCTCAGGGTGCCTATCCACCAGACCTGTGGATATACATGTGTATAACCATAAACATGTATTTAAAGATGCAAGGTGGTGTTCTGCCAAAGATTTGTGTGATTTGTGACAAAAATGCTCTCCTTCTTTTGAGCCTTTTGCTTAAAATCCATAATCTTAGTGTGTTTTTTTCTTGATCTCCTGATCAGGCGACTTCCTCTGACATGGCAGTCTTGACCTATTTGTATTTGTTTTTCACTTAGAGTAAGCCTTTATCTTTAATTTGTGTTTTTTTGAAAGCTATGTATTTTCTGTACTGTGTCCAGCTCTGGAGCCCTCAGCATAAGAAAGACATGGACCTGTTGGAGCGGGTCCAGAAGAGGGCCACAAAAATGATCAGGGGGATGGAACAGCTCTCCTATGAAGAAAGGCTGAGAGAGTTGGGTTTGTTCAGCCTAGAGAAGAGAAGGCTTCGGGGAAACCTTATTGCAGCCTATTGGTACTTAAAGGGGGCTTATAAAAAAGATGGCAGCAAACTTCTTAGCAGAGCCTGTTGCGACAGGCCAAGGTGGAATGGCTTTAAACTAAAGGGGGGTAGATTTAGGCTAGATATAAGGAAGAGATTTTTTACGCTGAGGGTGTTGGAACACTGGAAGAGGTTGCCCAGAGAGGTGGTGGATGCCCCATCTCTGGAAACATTCAAGGTCAGGATGGACGGGGCCCTGAGCAACCTGATCTAGTTGAAGATGTCCCTGCCCACGGCAGGGGGGTTGGACTAGATGACCTTTAGAGGTCCCTTCCAACCCAAACTATTCTATGATTCTTAAAGTGGCTTAGGTTGAAAGCTCTAACATGTGCAACTGTTCTTAGAAAAAACACAAACATAAAACCTCTTGATTTAAATAGTAATGTCTGGCAACTTGAGACTCTCAGTGGATGAACTGTGGGCTTGCATGACTTCTGGAATGATTTAATGCTGTGCATGTGATTAAAGAATATATTAGTGATTTTTGCCTATCTGGACTATCATAAGTCATTAATATTTCCCATGAGATGCCTTTCAACAGCAGCACTTTGGCACACTTATTAGGGTGTGTGGTTCTGCAGATGAATGGATTTGTGAAATCCCTATTTGTAAAAATTCACTTTTTTCTTGACATGCAGTGTCACAGTGATAGCACTTATTTCCAGGCTTACAGGAGTCCTTCACGTTGCTTCTGAAATGCTTTGTGCTGTTCTCTTCCACCGTTGCCATGTCTAGTTGTGAGAATAAAAACTTCTTGCTTGGTTTCCACAATTACAATTATATTAACAACTGTATATACCGGTGTTTTTCGGCACTGCAATAACAGAAGGCTTGCAAGCATAATGCTGCGTAATTCTCTTTTTACGTAGGTAGTATTTCCTTTCACTGCCTGCCTTTTTATTCTACTATTGATTTGCAATGATGCAGGCAAGCTTGTCTGGTTATGGCAAACTCTAACAAATTACTCAGAATGGACAATTTGTCCTGTTCTGGTACAATTGATGTAAGCTAGTGTGATAACCTTGCAAATGGGATGTCCTTCTCTGTTTCCAAATCAGTTTTAAATGTCCCATTGATACCAATGGAGTCGGATAGACCTGAACAGTTAAGAGATGTTATGTCTTTGAAATAAGAATTCCTGTTGCCCTGTGGATTTTAATTTATTTTTGTGGCAAGGTAGATGAGGCTTCAGTTTAGAATTCAACAAAAAACAATGCTTCCTTAATAATCGCTTCCGTTTTCTGCCTGCATTTTAAGAAATAGTGTATCTTATAGTGATGGATGATCTGTGTTCAGTAGTTCTACATTGCAGCTTGAATACTTAAGGGTTTCTAAATATTCTTCCTAAAATATACATATCAAGAAAAGTAATTCTGACTTTAAAGATGAATGCAACTTGGTGGGATGGAATTTTTTTGTGTACTACTACAGAGTTTAAATATATTGAAGCAATGATGTGTGTGATAGAACCATTTTCCTTCTCCCAATTAAGACCATTTTATCCTCTGTTCTCTTCTGTAGTTGAAAACTAATTGCAGCAAGTTATGAACCAAAATCTGTCTACTGAAATTACTCTTTGCTAGCCAAGAAAGATGTTGTCTTACAGCATACTGTATTTTCATACATAAGGGCTTTTGTTATTGATAGTGATGTCTTACATGAGGAGGGATATGAACATACTAAATGTCTTTCATCCCAAGGCTAGGAGGTAATTACTTTTGAGGGGAGGGGAAAAGTTTCTCTATTTACTTGTGGAAGTGTGTTTAGCTTGGACACTTATATTGCAATACATGATACTATGTATTTGTGTCTTCCTCTATTTTAGTGACTCTTAAGAATGGAGACGCTCTGCTAAGTCTTCATTCCTAATTCACCTCCTTCTTTAGTTGGCTTTTCTGGTTTGAGTTTAGGTGAGAAATGTGTCCTACTTTCTGACACTTAGATCAGATTCTGATACTTGACCCCAAATGGATCTACTGAGACCAGGAATGAGCTTCATGAAGGGAGGATCATGACTGGCAACTCTATCAAAGGCATTTGAGTGATTTCTACATTAGCTGTGGAGCAAGATGTTAACTGAAAGGCTTCCGATTAACACACTTCTAAAGATGACCTATTATCCTGGACTAGGCAGACTTTTTTCGGGGGGGCTTTGTTTTTCACAGTGTGTATTTTGACTGTAATCTTACTTCAGGAAGTATTTTCTTTAAGTTAGTGCTTAAGATCACGTTGAGTTATTAGAACTTGATCTTGAAGTTCTGTAAACTTAAGGTTTATTTTATGCTGCTGTTTGGTTCCTTTTATATTATATCTGTCTTGATTAAAACTTTTCTATAGGCATTTAATACCTGTACAGTATGTTATGTTGCTGCTGTAATGTAAAGTGCTCAAATAATCCGAATAGTTTCTACAGCAACAAGACTTAACCTACTTGTTTGTTCAGTATACCACAGGATTCACTTGTTTCAAAATTGCTTCCTGGGCAGGAGGTTGTTGTCTAGCCTCTCTGGGGTCGTTGTTTTCTGGGGTCTATGAGAACTGTTCCAGTTACCTCTGCATGTTGAGGGGATCACTGTTAATATGCCAGGTAGGTTGGTTACTGAAAGTGCATTGAAACACAGGAAAACTTCAATTTTACTTTTTATTGTTGCATAGATCCACCAGTTACAGCAACAGTGGAAGCTGTAAAGGATACAGGGCAAGCTATATTCAGGCATGTCAGAGTTAAATAAGGCTTTGCAGTATTTAAACTGTTTAATGTTACTTGATAACTTCTTAGCCATTCAGTTAGTATCTTCTACTTTGGTACAATATCTTCAGGCTGGTTGCATATTTTTACTGTATGGTTGTAGAATGCAGAATGCAAACCAGTTGGACCTGGTTTCTGCTTTAGATATCAAATACAATCTTTATTTCACAGAATGACCAGATAGTTGAGGTTGCAAGGGACCTGTGGAGGTCATCTGGTCCTACCCCTCTGCTCAAGCAGGGCGACCTAGAGCCGATTGCCAGGACTGTGTCCAGATGGCTTTTGAATATCTCCAAGGACAGAGATTCCACAACCTCCCTTGCCAACCTGTGCCAGTGATTGGCCACTCTCACATTAAAAAAAGTGTTTCCTGATGTTCAGAGGGAACCTCTGTGTTTGTTTGTGCCCATTGCCTCTGGTCCTGTCACTGGGCACCACTGAGCAGAGCCTGGCTCCTTCCTCTTTGCATTGTCCCTTCAGGTATTTATATACATTGGGATCCCCTTGAGCCTTCTTTTCTCCAGGCTGAACAGTCCCAGTTCTGTCAACCTTCCCTCATAGGAGAGATGCTCAAACAAAGAAAAAATCTATGAACACATACCAACATAAGCACTGTTTGATAGTAACTTACCTGGTTTGTCAATTTTTGTTGATGAAAGCCTTTAGCCAGTGCAACAGGAATGATGACCCCCTGGGTAAGAGTAAGAATTTAATAGATTACTTGTAGCTGTCTAATTGTGTTTAGTGGTTTATTTTTCAAATCTCTTAAATAATTCCTTGGAACTTTAAAAGACTTCCTACTCATTATTATGAATGCATTTGCCTTTTCATTTTAATTCTATTTGAAGTTTGGCTTACAAATAAGCTTTGTCTATTTGCACAGCATGTTTCATTCATTTCTATTTCGGACTGAATGATAGTGATCAATAACACTGGTAACTGAATACTGGGTTGACTGAGCAATTCCTGCTAGAGTTGTTACGCATGTGTTTTTGGGGAAAATAGTGAAAATACTTGTCAGTTGGATTGTCTTCGACAGTGAAGTTTTGAATTAACACAAAGTTAGGTTCTACACAAAAGACATCACCTAGCATCTGCTTCTCACTTGCTCCCTGAATGCCAACCCATGTGTGCAGCTCCTGAAGATCAGGTTACTAGCCTGTGGTCAGACTGCTGTTCTGTCTGTGACCAAGCTGGCTGAAGAGATTACTGCTCCCAGTGGCCTGTTGCTGTCTGTTCCCATGAGGGGTTATTGCCCTCCTTGGATGTGCTGGGATGACTGTATGTGTGGTCACTTTGTAGCCCTGTTCTGTTAAAATTAGTTTTGTTTAAACGCATCCCTCCCCCCTGCTCCCAACTCCCCTATTAAAGTCTTCGTGCTAATACAGATGATTCTGGCAGAATCAAGTTAAGGAGTCTTTGCCTGACTCGAAATGGAGGCAAACTCAAAGGGATGGTAGCTTGGGAGTGGGGTATAGGGAGTAAGAGGAAGAAAGAAGCAACTGAAGTTGATAACCTTTTAACCTGTTTATAGCTGAATTAGTATTTGACAGAAACCTTACAGAGAGGGATTTAGGTATTTAATTTAGGCTGGATTAGGTACCTAATTTAGGTTTTGAAAATAATTTCTGTGTGCCGTCTGTTTATATGCTTATCAAAAATGTTATGTAATAGAAACATTTCAAGAACTTAATCAACCAAATAATCTTTAAATAATTTCCTTCATCCCCCAAAATACAAAGGGAGTGGGAGGAATGGCTTTCACCAAACATTCTCTCCCCCTTCTCTAGCATGTAAGTTTACAGTTGCTTCTTGCAGCATTGATAGTCTGAGTTATTAAAAGCTTTAAAACTTGGAGTGACTGTATATTTGGTGGGGCTTTTATTGCACAGATGCTGTCGAGGCAAAGGTGCTGTTTTCCCTGACTGTGCAGGCCACTACTGTTTGGAGAAGACCTTTCTCAGGGTCTGCACCCCCCTGTAAGCATAATAGGAAGGGAAAAGTTGCTACAAGTTGAATTCCTAACCTTGGGGTTTGTTGATAGCAAATCATGTTCTATTTGGTCACCTAAAATTTGACACCGTTAATCTTTTAAACTTGGCAATTTATGTATGTCAGGATGTGTATATGATTTTTTTTACTGTCTTCTTGGACAGTTTCATGAAACTTAGATTAAAAATAAGGCTGCTATCAGTGTGCACACTGATTCCTGATTGGGCATTTCACATACTTGTCCATCTTCATAATTTTTATATCAGAATTGC
>NW_008825618.1:1855194-1856280 GCF_000699105.1 Pygoscelis adeliae
TGAACAGGGTCTCTCTGTTTAGAGATGGGTTCTTTAGTTGATACTAAATTATGGCTTTCAGTACACACAGGGTTAAGTGAAAAGGTTGCAGTAATATCTAGTGAGCTTTTTTCCTTTAATGTGCTCATTAGCGGTGGCAAGTCCAGGTTTTAGCACATGTCAGTAATTTACATTTCATTGCTGAGTGGCTGCCCTTGTTCAAGAGTTGTTTCTAAGCCTGATGAATATACTTGTGTTGGGAATAAACTGAGTAGAAGAATTGAAAGCCAAATACCCTGCCAGGCTTTTCAATGGGTGCTGAAGTTTCCAGTGGGTCACTGATTAGTAATGCATGGAGCAGCAGGAAAATGCAAAGATGATGTCTAGAAAGGTTACTTCAGGTAGGTTTTACCATCAAATCCCTCTTTCTTTGTAACTACCTTTGTGGTCATTCTCCTCAAAATTCTTCTCTTGGCAGGTCTTCTCAATATGAGAATGTGGGCATCAGATAGACAGCCCAACCAGGTTACTTACTCATTCAGAGGTGGCACAGGAAAGTAATACTTGTGCAATGAGTCCTAGAAACAAATGATCTTACGGGCTGTACAGTTTCCTGCTATCAGATTATGATGATAGGGATCTCTGAATATTTGCTCTTACCCTTTTTTCTTTCCTCTGCCTCATCTGATACTGACTTGGCTTGGCTTGAAGATGTGTGTGGTTCACTGCTGTAATGGCAAATATATGTGTTGGGATGCAGTAGCATTGTGGTTGGCAATTGAGATGTGAAACAAAGGTTGCTAGCTTTTGGGGGAAAATTGATGCTTTCATGTGGCAACAGCTTAGTTTGGTAATAAAACCATATGATTAACTAAATGTATTCTTGATGGGGTGATATTCTTGCTATTTTCCAGGCTGCTCTATTTACAAAGCACTATGTGGAAACTTACACTGTGAAATTATACTTTCCTTTGTAGAGAGTCCTGCATACATTTTCTGTCCGAAAGGATAGGTATTGCTAAATTTACATATGTACGCGGACAACTAAGCATTTTTATTCCAGATGCCCGTTAGGATCATACTGACATGTTCTTCAGAACTCTAGCA
>NW_008825618.1:1856336-1987666 GCF_000699105.1 Pygoscelis adeliae
TATTTTGAACACTGTTTATATTCAAGCTACTTATTATACAGTTTGGGGATGGGGAATGCATTAAACATTTAGAATGGGGGGAAAAACAGCAAAAGATATTCCAGAACATTCTTGTGAATAAAACCTGCCAGTTCATTGTGTAAGAACTTGTGAACCCTTTTATTAGCCTATCTGAACATTAGGTGCATATATTTAAATAAGAATGTTTGCAGAAAGTGGAGTAATTTGAATATTTTTCACACGCTAGAAATATTTTCATAGCTGCCTTGGTCAAATTTGGAATTCCTATTGTTAATTTGCGAAACAGCTGCTTCTTGGGTTGTCTGGGAAGAGCGATGCCTTTAGCACTGTGCTAACATGTAGAAGGAATCTGAAGTGGTAATTTAGAACCTCAGTTGATTGAGACTGTGACTAGACAACAACCAGTAGTTTATGAGCTAACAGGTTGCAACATAACTATAGATGTTCCTGCAAAGACATTTGATTATGAGCCAAGACATCTTTCTTGGCTCAAAAAAACTGGGGAAACTTATGCTTTTTTCTGGATAAACTTGTGTCAGGTACTTGGCCTTGTGGTTAGGACACTTGCATGTTCTTTACTCTCTCAAAAAGCTGGAGATACAGCTAGGCATGGCAAAGAGACAGACCAGCAGAAAAACAGTCAAGAGGATGCCTGAGTGGAGCTTGCACAAGAGTGGGGAGAACATTTTACACTTAGAATGTTTTTGGTTGTTCTCCAGTAGCAACTGTCGTAAAATATTCTCAGCCTTATGTCTTAGTGTTAAGACTCTGGTTCTTAATGTCTGAATGGCTCAAATAGGGAAGGAGTGAAGAGTGCTTTCAGTCAAAACACTGTGCTGGTTAAGATTCCCTCTTGCAGATTTATGGAGGGGCATGCTTCTGGGATGAGGGCTTAGTCTCTACTGAATAGGTCCTCTAGCTCTGACCTCCTGCTGCCTGGCTGAATGTGCTTCCTGATGGCTAACTAAACAAATGGTGGCTACTGTGTGTGCTGCTGCCTTTGTCATCTAAGTAAGATTAAATTGTGCTCTAAGATGTTGTCTTACTGTAAGTAGTTGTGTGCTGGGTTGTGCAGTTCTTAAAGGCAGGTGAACTGTGTGCTTTCTGGACCTTGTGGCTTTTTGGTGCTTTGATCCTTTTCTTGATTGAGCAAGAGTTGTTGTTTGTAGCTACCTGTGTGTGATCTGGTAGGAATGGCTGATAACTGTGAATGCTAGGGTAAAGCTGTTACTGCACCAAAAGTAGCTCTGAGTAGATTAATGATTCTTTGATCTTTGGAACAGGATCTGACCTAAAAATGTGAAAGATGTTCCTACAGGCTGGTTGGTTTTTTTTTGGGGGGCGGGGAGTTGTTTGTTCTCTTAGTCTAAATTTTGAATTGGCTTTTTATGGAGCGAGAGGCAGACTCTTGTCAGCCAAATTGGTGTAGTCCATAACCATATCTGTCTTCAAGGAGACTTTTGGTAGCTGGCATCTAGTGAATTCAACACCTGTGCAACCCATACTGCAGTGTTCAAAGGGTACTTCTCAAGTTGCTCAGTTTAAGTAATAGGTATTGTGACATATGCGGTACATTAATTTTTGTGTCCCAAAACTTGATTAAAAAATCTTTGGTCTTAAGGAGGACAGTAAGTATACATGAGTTTCTGCATCTTTTAGGAAGCCAGAGAATAACATCTTTAAGGGATACTGCAATCTCTTACTGTATTTCGGTGCATATTTTTTTCTCTTGCAGAAAGAACATGTTATCATAGAACCATAGAATAGTTTAGGTTGGAAGGGACCTCTAAAGGTCATGTAGTCCTACCCCCTTGCCATGGGCAGGGACATCTTCAACTAGATCAGGTTGCTCAGGGCCCTGTCCAACCTGACCTGGAATGTTTCCAGGGATGGGACATCCACCACCTCTCTGGGCAACCTCTTCCAGTGTTTCACCACCCTCAGCGTAAAAAATTTCTTCTTTGTGTTATTTTAAGGTGGTACCCAACTGAAACACTTTAATTTTGTAAGACTATTACTTTTATTCATGGATTCTATTTTAATAATCTAGATAAATAATTCCCATAGCAGCTATATTACGCAACTGCGACCTCTTTTGACAAAGGACTATCTGTCTTTGTAGTGGGCTACCTAAATACTGTGTGAGCTCTTGCATGTACAAAAGCTGAAAGTGTATGTATGTCTGTGTATGTAGAACATGCTTCTTAGCATAAAAGGGCTGCTCAGGAATCCAGTGTGTAAATTTGCTTTTCAAAGGCAGGCAGCAGGTGTGCTGCAGAGTGGTGCTTCCACCTATCCCACCCAGAGAAGTTCAGCTTAATTTGCTCTGGCTGGAATTTAGAAAGAATAGGTTCCCTGCCCAGATTTTTGGGCAAGGCGTCTTGCTGGCGAGCTGTGCTTAATCTTATGGTATTAAATTCAAAGCCACCATGCTAAAATAACATCAGGCTTTTTAAAAGCAGGTTACCCAAAAGATAGAAATGCCCAAATGAAGATTGCTTTCATTTGGATCTCGTGTGTGTGTGTAGGCATTGACACAGTTTTGCCTTACGCAGTTGCTTGGTTGTTTCCATGGGACTCTCGCCTTTCTCAGAGGCTCAGTATTTCTTCGTGTTCACTCTTCAGTGTTTGGCTTCAGACAATATTTAAGCCTTGCATTGGGCACATGTATATTTAATTTAGCTGGAAAACTTTGTTCATTTCTAGCGTATTTGTAAATTTCATACATGTTAATGCATTTCTTCTCAAAACATCTTGCTGATCTTTATCCTGTCCTGCTCAGCTCATGTCCTGCTACTTCCTTGCATGTTTTCCTCCTTTCTTGTCTTTCTGTGTTCAAAAATGTCTTGGCTTTTTCATCTAGAAGGCATAGGAGGCTCAGGAGATAAGTGGCCTTATTTTCAGTTATTTCCCACTGTCAGGAGCAATTTCAGATAGTCCTGTTTGGATCCTGTGTCCAGTGGGTGGAGTATGCTCTGGTTGTAATGAGTTTTCATAGTACCCGACAGCTAGACTCTGCAAAATTCCCTAGAAGGTTGTGCAAATTGAGGTTTTCGGTGGCTTATGAACTGGAATATGGGTAACTCTTTTCATGAGAACGGTAAAGGCATTATTTATGATAAATCATGCTTACCACGATACAGTATGGCTTCTGTTCTGACTTCAGAGTTGTTGATTCGAGTCCTCCAGCTTCTATATGAAACTCCTTTTCACCTTATCTTAAATAATAATTTGAACAGTGTTATAGCTGTTCTTTCTCTTAATTTTGTTCAGTGAAAGTTCTAGCCTTTTACAGATGCTTAGAGAAATTCTTGTGCAAGAAATGCTTGGAGTGGAAGACTTGAGTCCAATGAGATTTAGAATTTGACAAAAGTTTATTAAGGTAACAGTGTTTACAAAGAGTGGATAAAGGGCACTCTGAGTTCTGCTATCATAGAGGCTAGCTCTGCCTCTCCACTATACCTATACCAAAAAGCGTGTATGATAAGAAGTTAATGTTTTTGTCTACAAGATTTTGTTATCCTTTGGATGTTAATATTATATTAAGTTGTGTAGTAGATAATAGTTGTGCCTTTTTTTTACAACAGCTTTTTTGTATTTAGTTACTTCCAACTACACAAAACAGTTTTCTAGTCACTTCAGTGCTTGATAACTTCAGGGTTCATTGCCCCTGTACATTTTTCAAATTATTAGCTTCCTAATGCATACAGCTTTAATTTACCCCCTACTGATATCCTTAAATGGGTTTTCAAGAATTTTGAAAGTGGACTACTATAGTTGTATTTCAGCGTGGGTCCTGACTGACATAGAATTTCTTAAGTAGCCTCCACAATTAAAGGGATGGGAGGTTCAAACGGCTCCTACAGCAAGAAGCTAAAGATTCTCTTGAAAATAAATTTGTATTTGGTTTCCTAGAGTGTTTTTGCTCTGCTTATTTCTGATGATTTGCCTGTTGCTTTTACATTTGAGAGGAAAAGCACTCACAACTTACATGTGTTAAGTGCAGTATCTGTTCTTCTCATGTCAAATACTTAATGCTAAAACATTTGCTTTTGTTTAAAAAATAAAAGATAACCTGACATGCTGCATACCTCACAGCACAAAAAAATCCATAAGGATCAGCTTAAAGAATTGAGTACAGATATTTTATCTGTGAAAGTGGTGTTACTACATATTTGCTTATTATGTTTTGAATATAATTCAGTCTATTGTTTTAGCTCCAAGTGCCAGAAAACTGCAGAGCTATTTTTGAATGTACAACTTGAATTTTCCATTACGGCCTAAAATTGAAGTTGTAAGGATAAAGTATCTGCAGTATGTTCATGCATGAACTGAAGTCTAAACCACTTTGAATTGTTTAGCATTTTGCCACATTTCTGTGGAAAAAGTACTTTTTTTTGTTGAAGTACTGGCCTTCAACACCAGGCATTCTTGCAGTTAAACCCAAATATTATCTTCCCTGCTCCCCCTTGAGTCTGTTTCTCCCCCCCGCTGCTAGATTTCAGTTTCTGACTACTGTATGGTTTAGGAGAAATACACAAATCTGTTTTCCTAGCTGATGTTCCACAGAACTGGAGACTAGGAAATTTGTGGCCAAAATTTAAAACCAGGTAAAGAGCAACAGAAGAGTAGGACACCCCCCCCCCAAAAAAAAACCCCCTAAAAGTTCTTGTCTGTGTATTAAGCTTCCAGTCCAGCTAACTTCTGTGAAGTCTGCATTATCATTCAGTGCAGGAATGGTTTCCTACTGAATGTGTGACTCCATGAATGAAATATTTCTAATGCCCAGGTATTCTTAATGTCATGTAATGGCACATCAGTCTTGATACACAATACTATAAAAATGCAGTCATCACAACTGCATCTAAAAAGCAGTGAAGGAAAACAGCCTTTTTGAATGATAAAATATTATTCCTTTTAAGGAGTTTCTACTGTAATGTGTTTGTATTTTGCTCTGTTAGAGTGCAATAAAATCTGGTGTTTGGATTCCATTCTAGGAATGACAAACCTTCCAAAAATATTTGGACAGAAAAGCTGCTACAGGGATAAGTTAGAAGAGTTGAGATGGAGATGGAACCTGGCAATAGAAAAAGCGAGATGCTGATGATTAGATTTCAGCATGTATAAATGAAACTTTGTAGTCTGTGTTCCTGTGACAGTTGAATGCCATTGTCAAAATGAGTGAAGTAAAATAATTAATGTTACTATTAAGAATTTAAACTTAACATTTGATGGCTTATTGTCCTATTTGATTGTAAGATACGTGTTTTGATCTTGTATTCCCATAAATGATAAGATAGCTGGAGTTTGGCCTTTGTTACTGTCTTACAGCCTGAAGTTTCACATGCCTGTTGGACCATATTCTGACAATTACAGTCAAAACTACAGGTATCATTTTAATGTAGTGACTTTATATTAATTATGCCAAAATTGAGATTGATCAGGTATGCTGTACAATTGCAAACTATAGAAACCTGAACCTGAGTCTTAAAATTGTCACAAAGCTCTGGGACGATGACTTTGAGGTAGACTTTGGAGCAGTTATTTTTTCAAAGAATGGAAAATAACTGAGATTTTCTTTGGTAGGCAGGAAAGGAAATGCTGTTAGGCATCAAGCAGTTGGTATGTCTTGTTGCTTTTTTGAATTGCGTACTTTAAAGGAATTTAGCATTCAGCTACATTATCTGCATAGTAATAGCCAACAATGGAGAGACTTTCTTAAAACAAGGATCCAGTGTGATCTTCAGGGGGTTTTGAAACTCTACTCAAATGTGTCATGGTGATTTAAAAAAAAGTCTGAGCTGTTTGTATACTGTAACTTTCCATTACTAAGGCAGCTGGCATTTGCTGGATAATAGTGTTGTTTCTGTACAATAGTTAAGGGTCTTAATTCTCCATGTTGTTTTTAAAACTTAAACTAGCCATTAGAAAGTATGTGTGGAGATCCATATACTCCTCTATGGATTACAAAGGCATATCGTAATATGTACAAATGATATATGTATTCAGACCAGGAGAAAAATGTTTAATATATTAAGCATTGTCAAATTAATTTTTCTTCAGAGATTAAAACCACAGGTTCCAGATTTATGGTGGAATTGGAGCTTTATATGAGTGAGTAAAACCAGAAGCTGTCCTTTCACCAATGTGTTCAGTTTGTTCATGAAAAGGTGTGGTAAATGGACCAACGAGAGAATCATCATAAGACAGCAAAAGTGTAAAATAATTACAAAAATACGTATGCTTACCTAAACTGGTTGAAATATAGTATATTGGAAGAACTTGAGATCTATAGAGTGAATGTAGTTCTAATTTTGTAAACAGCAAGAACTCTTGTATCAACCATTCATACATCTGCAATGAAGAGATTTGCTCTTTGCACAAAGGTTGCTGTATGTGTTTTCTGATGTAATGCTGATGAATAAATAGCAGTGAAAACGTAGTCCTGGAGCTAAACAAAAATTTGCTTGAAAGAGCAAAGATAGAAACAACTGGATTGTAACATCAATCGATTTTTGACTGTTCAACGCTTAAATGACCCTCCACTTTTTTTATTTTAAGTGTTAATGGTGGGTGTTGCAGAGTATAGTAAATGTAATTATATTACAGTATCACTAATGTCTGTTGACTTTATCTGTATTAGAGCAGAATTTGAAGAACCTAATTATGCTCACTAAATCCCCATTGTGCTAGATGTCATATGCACGTGTGTAATGAAAAGCTGGTTTATGGCTTTTTCCCTTCCAATTCTGTCAGTGTCTGAAGGAAAATAAAAAGGATATAGCTAAAAATAAATGAGGAGGAAAAGCCTGGGGCTCTTAATGGGGAAACCTTAATCCCTGCACCCACAAAAAACTCAATCCCTACTACTCTTTTGAAAATGGAGAAATGCAAGCAGTCCTTGTGGCCAGGCAAAGCAGTATTCTCTTTTCTAAGTTACCCATCAAGCTTCTCCAATGGGAAGAGTCTTGTGCACTTCATTTATAGTAATTTTTCAGGAGAAACCTTGTTTAAAATGTGAGCAACAAAGGGCAAGAACTTTCTAACTTTAAATAGATAAGCTTATATTGCATCGTAAATATTTGAGACTATTTGATATAGCTTTTATTTTGTTTTCTTAAAGGATAACTCTTGATATTAATTCATAAAAACCTACAGGATTAGGAACCTGGTGTCTGGACTGTAGTCCTTAAAATGAGAGGGCATAGCTACCTGGGAAAGAAAAAAAAGAAAGAGTGACAATATTGGTCCTGGTTTCTGTGTTTTTGGAACTTCCCCTTCCTATATATAATATTTTTGAATTCTTTTGAAAAGTGTTTATATTCAGAGTGAAAAAGATTGATTATTCCAGTCATGAGTTAGAGTTCCTTATTTTTGCATTTCTTTCCTCTATTGAAAATCTTGGGAACCAGGATCTTGGTTCATTCTTCCAAAAAAATGTCCATCTTAAGTACCAGCTCTAATTCATAAGCTGTTTTCTGTATGTGAGTGTCTTCTGTCAGATTAGCTCATTTTTTTTGCATAGCTGGTATCTCTAGCTCTCTTGTCAGTACTCATTTAGTTTTGATTTTTGTTTTTGAATTTCTAATTTGTTGGAGAGAAGTGTCAATTTTACACACAGGCTAATAAATACACTCTTCAGATTGTATTTTGTTCAAAAATATACACAGACTTAAATTTTGGCATGGGGAAGGAATACATTTAACTTGTCTCTGAGCAGTTAATGAAATTCTGTATTAGGATAATGTAGAGAGATCATCATGGCACCATATTTAAAATAACCAAGTATTTCCCACTGGAAGTGGCGATTCTTATTTGTTTTAAAACTTTGCAAGCTAATCCTTTACATTCAGAATATCATGCTTACTTTGCATCCATTCAAGGCTTTTTGTATGTCAAGTTACAGTGAAGATTTGGGTAGTGCATTAAGGATGAGGCTTGAGGAAGGAGTTCTGCTGATGCAGAAATGTTTTTCAGCAATAGCTCTGAAGCTTGTAAAAATCACTAATTTGGAGCAGGTCCCTCCCACCTTTCACCTGATGAAAGCCATCCTTGTTTGGGAACTGGGAAATGATCTTTCTTTCAACAAGTGATTAACAGGCAGTGTTAATCGTTCCAGATACTTCAATGATGAGACCAGTTACTTTTCAGGAGGATGATACAGAGCTTGCACGGCAAATTCCTTTCTGTTCTAGTCTTTCTTCCTCCTCCTGGGACTCCAGAGTGGATGTTTCAAGTCCTGCTGTAGCTCATGCTGCCAGTGGTACCTGGGTTGCTCCTGCAAAGCAAGGAATGGGAGCCATAATACCCTCTTCCGTCTTGTGGATATTTATGCCAAGGTGCAGTTTCACAATCTCCATAAGCTAAAGTTTTCTGCTGTTGCAAGGAGACGTTGGCCCTGGTCATGTGTTCCTGCCATCTCCTGTGTGCTGGGACTACTATTTATGTAGTCATCTAGAGCAAGCTTAAAAGTGATCAAGAAAGAAGTTAGTGTGAGCACCAGCAAAATGCAGTGGACTAGGTGTGAAAAATGAAAAGCCTAGAGGTCAGGACCCCACTCTTCTGTGGCAGAATGTGCATTAGATCGACTTAGTTGTTATGGTACAGCACTTCTAGCTGTTGGCAGTTAATTTTCCTATTCATTCCCTCTTTGGCTGAGCCCATCAGATCAAGCCTCTTGCTGCTACCTGTTATATTGTTAGCAGGTGACCACAAGGATGTGGGAGGGACTTTGTAAAATCGGGCTTTTGGGAGTTAGAGCATGTTGGGGTTAGAGTTGCTCTGGCATCCTGTGTTTGTTCCCTGTGTGCATTTGTGCCGTGATGCAGTTCTCAGTTACTAATGTCGTGGTGTCTCCTTGTCTCATTGCCTCTCTTCTTGGGTGCAGGAGGTAGGTGGTGAGTGAGGTGGCAGATTCTGAAAAGGTGTGCTTAAGGCAGTTTGTCTCAATCCAGGATGTGTCCATTACAGGTGTCCTATACGATGTTGATGAGTATAAAAAAGCAGAATAAAAACTTTTCTGGTGTATTTGATGCTCCAGATAAGTTACGAAGTCACTTTCTTTTAAATGTAGCCTTTTGTATATACCCATTGTTGCTTTTTCATTGCTAATATCTGAGTATATTCTGCCTTTAAGGATTTTTCCTGTAGCTTTATGAGGAACACCATCTAGTTGCACATACTTTTCAACATCCAATTCATGAGTGGAAATCCAGTTTGCTAAGAATTTCCAAGTAATTCTAGCCCAGTGGATAAATTGGAGGTTGGACTTCCGGAATTTGTTGCATTTCACCATTTTCATATAACTTAGCTGAAATAGTAAAATAGAAAAAGATTTCCAGGGTGCTGTGGTCTTATTTACCATCTTAAGCATTCCTGAGACAGCAGTTTGCATAAAAAAAAAAAGATAGTTGATAGTTGACTAGTCTCTGTTTACCCAAGTTTCTCTCCCCCCTTGCCATTTCTGTGGGGACCTTTGAAAAGAAAGGTCAACTTTTCAGAAAGATTGCCATCATTTAATAAGCTGATTTCCTCTACAGGCTAAAATTTTGAAATTTAGGCCCTCATCCTGCAGTTGTTTAAGCATGCTTAATTTCAAGCACGTGCTTATTTACAGGATCCAAATTTGTTTGTCTAATTACTTTATAGCAGAAGTGAAGCCAGACTGTCCAACTCTCAGGCCCATCTGTTGGGAGGAGGAGGGAGGACCTGATTGTGTATATTCCAAAAAGCTGTTCTGTCCTTAGCCACTGGACAAAATTTATCTTTCAGATCCAGAGGTGGTGGTATTCAGGAATACATGGTAGATATTTTTGTCATAGTACATTATCCTGAGCTCAGAATGGTTGTGGTTCATAGAGAGCAGGGCCACAGGTGGTTCATGAGAGCAGGGATCTCATGGATTGCTTCATTATAAGTGCCTATAAATTCTCCAGTACTATATATTGATACATACTATTGACTTGTTTTATTTATGACACTGAGATAGTGAGAGGTGGTTGTCCCAAAGCTGTAGCATTATGTGTCGTAATACTGCTATTCCATCACATTTTGTTCAATAGATTTAAATATGCCCAATTCCACTGTCATTTCCTCATGCTAGCCAAGAAGTATAATATACACAAACTTTTAAAATAGTTTGAAACTTTATAATGTTTAGTGGAGTTTATGATCACATATAGTTCTTTGTTTTTATTTTTAAACTGAAGGCAAAGGGCCAAATCTGCTTGTTTGATTCATGCAAGAATATGTGAGAATAAGAACAGGTCTTGGTGGAAAATCCAAATTTGTATATGCAAGTCTCATTACTTAAGGATAATAAAATTAGGAGTAATATTTTTCTGTTAAGTTTGGCTACAAAAGCACCTGAGCCTTTTTTCTTAATTTTATTTGAACATCCACATTTAAGAGGACAACACAATCACACACACCTCTGCCCATAGTATCTAATGTAAGCTTCATGTAAGCTGAGCATAAATAAAAAACGGAGGAAGAGCTATATAAGTGCCAAAGACTGACTGTTAGAACATAAAGAAAAACCTCAGAATTTTCTTAGAATGCTTTCCAAAGGGGGGAAAAAAAAAAATCAATGAATTTTTCATTTGCTTAAATGCGGTGTATTGGACTTCTCTCACTGGGCAGCTGTAAGAACTAGTTATCTTTCATTACAGGGTAATTAGTCCACAGTTTTCTCCAAGGGAACTGTGTATAGATTTAAATTAGAACATCTTCTATTGGTAATATTACTACATGCATCCTTTTACAAATAAATACTGAAGGAGATAAGACAGTAGTGCTTAACAGAATTCTGTGAGGTGGTATCTTATACTATGTTTGTGTTGTCTGCTGTTATCCCATACGTACATTAGTGCTTGCTCAACTGATGAGAGGGCATCACAGAAATACTACTTTACCATCCTCCCTCCCTCCCTCAGACTGCTGCTTCTCCCAAGTGCTTCCATACCAGTGCTGCTGTAGGGAGTTCCCTCTTATCCCTGCTTGTGCTGAGCTGTGTCTTCCCAGCCTTGCGCTGCATCCTGTGGTGGCCTCCTAATATAATTGGATGAGCTTGTTTTTCAGAGATGGGAACCTTTGGATGGGATTTCTTTGTTTTAAAACAACAATTTCATTTGTCTAATGGGTATCACTTTTGTCTGCAAAAACTAAAGGAACAGCATACTTTAGTACAGAGGTAGAAATAAATGGCTAGACAGCAGCACCACCAGTTATTAGAGAAGAAAGATCAGTATGACTGGGTTCTACTTTCTCTTAAAGAAATGGATGCTGTGAGATTGAGCAGGAAGATCCGTATCCCTTTGTCTCAGACAATATAAGAAGGTCTTGTTTTGTTTTTTAACAGCAAGGGTTGTGCCAAGTTCTCTATACTGTTGGTTGCTGTAACCCTCCTCACCTGGCCAGAGATGATAATCTTCCTGATATTTGTCGCTTACAGCTATAGAGTAGATGAGTTTTTGGAAGGGATCTCTGGAGACCTAGACCCTCTCTCAAAGCAGGATCAACTGCAACAGGTTGCTTAGGGCCATGTCCAGTTTGGTTTGGAATATCTTCAAGGATGGAGACTCCACAGCCTCTCTGGGCTACCCATTCCTGTGTTTGACCACCTTCATCCAGTATCCCTTGCCATTATAGGTTGCAGCCACCTCCTCTGTCAGTCATCCCATCACCATTGCCATGGCAGTACCTCTGTAATCCCCAGTTCTTGCCTGTTAGTGACTTTCTGCCACAGGCATCTCTGGCCACAAATGTAATTTTCAGTCATCCTGCCTCATTCAGTCCTGCCTATGCTTTTTCTGCACACTGTCCCCTGTGTACCCCATTACATGTCTGGTGACAGTGTATTTGCTGACAGTTGTCACTACTGCCACTGTCCTTTCTAGAGACTGTCCCTCAAAATCCTCTAAGCACCCCTTGCCTTTTTAGCTGATATGGTTCCTGAACTGATGGCTGTGCAGCTGCATGCATGCTGCTTGCAGTGCAAGAGGCAGGAGGAATTGAGACCTCGGGTGGGGGTACTGTCTTTTTGGGTCACTACTCTGACAGTTTACTGTGACCTATGGGACAGCATCCTGTCCTTGGCGTTTTATAATAGCTTTAATCCTGAGCAACTGTTGCCCCACTCCTATCCTTCCTTGTGGTTTTTTTTTTTAGTAATTGCAGGATCAGTATATGCTGGCTTTGGTAGAAGACAGTGTGTTGGTTCAGTGAAGTAAATCTGGTTTGGGGGGGCGGGAAACAAACTAAACCACAGACCAACCCAAACAAATGTGTGCACATGCACTTTTTGTTGCTGATATGATTGATTTACTGCTTGTTTAGCTCTTAACTAATGTTTATTAATGTGATTGACAGATTGATATTTATTTTTGAATAAATATGCCTATTTACCATATGATGTTGTTTTTTGAATGTCAGAAATTAAATCGAGTGCTGTTTAATGGCTCTCTTCTTGTGGGGAAAAATAACTCCAGTTTACTGACAAGGTGCAGACGCTTCCAGTTTTCTGAAGTGAACGTACTGGTCTGCTCTGCATCTTGTAGTGTAGTTGTTGGCATCTTTATAAGCTCTCTCTGAAGGTCTTCAAAACAGTCTTTATCAATTATTTCATATTGATTATCAAATATATACCAAAGAAATACCACCTTGTCTTGATATCAGCGATGGCAGCTATTTGGCAGGAAGTAAATTAGTAGTCTTCAAGTGAGGACAGGGAGGATCCTAAACTACACCAACCAGCTGAGAAAAGGGAGCTCTAGGTGGGTAGAATGGAGTTATCCATGTTAGAATTTGGTCAGGGCAGTGGGCTTAATGGCCTTGTTTTTATGAATAGTGTTGCTTATTCAGTGTCTTTGTCTTCTACAGTGTTTGAGAAATGACACTTCTCAATGTAGTTGTGTGCTTTACTCAAATCTGTTTCTCAATATGCAGAGAGGTTATTAGGAAGATGATTCTAGGGTCACTTATTTTCCTGCCTATCAATACCAGGGCTCCTGATGCTTAACTCATCAGTAAATTTAGGGTGGCGTGAGCTTGGACAGTCATCTTAAGTTTTAATTTGATTTCTGAATGTGCAGTGTAATTATAATGATGGTCACCTAACTTTGAAAGCATTGTAGAATGTCTGGAAAAATACCAGATAGATTTTTTTTTAACATGAATTTTTTTCTTCCAGGTTCTGATTTATTATTACGTTTTTTTTTGCAGGCGTACAATTAATATCCTTTCACTACAAGCTCAGTGTAACATCTCAATAACACAGTACTAATTTTTCATTACTTGTTGACTTCTAAATATATTCTCATGTCACTTTTTCCCCCCTTGACAAACACAAGCTAAGGCGTTGCAAAGTGTACTTATTAATCAGGCTATATGCTTGTGTTCCATATTAATTTGCAAAGCTTTGCATGCATCTGTAGGACAGATGAAATAGTATGGCTGTATAAAGAATGTCTTGTGCCTATGCATTTTCTTCATCTGTTCTAACATTCAGGTTTTTTAGCTGTTTATGTTATTTCATTTGTCTTCCCTACTGAACTTTGTTTGATAGTTTGATATAGAAAATCTTGTATATTGAATAAACTTGGGTCCTTGGTAATGTGATGTATTTGATTTGGCTAGAAGGATGCTCCCCTGTTTCTCTCTCTCATCATTCTGTCCTGCTTTTTCTCCACGAGTGCCTGGTTTTCATTTAGAGTAATGTATGCTTTGTGTTAAACATCCCATTGAGTGTTCTCTGCTGAGCTGAAGACTTTTCTTCCAGACTGAAAGCCAAATGGCCTAGAAAATAAAGTGCTGCTAACTTTCTCTACTGAATTCAGTACAGTAATTCCAAGTGGTTTTTTACTCCAAACAAATTAAAAATAGTATGTAGGCTGAATCCCAATTTTAAAAAATGTTGTCAGTTAGGGGATCTAGTACTCTAGAAGAATAAATTGTACTTAATTGTATTCTGAAATAAAGTAACTTAATAGTGGTGTTTGGCTGTGGCTCAGATTTATTCTTTAATTGATAAGATGAAGTACTCTGTAGCATATCAAGCAAGGAACCTTTCTCACCTTACATGTTCAGGATGGCTTTGTGCAACACTGGCACATTACACTTTAAGAGTTTGTATTAATGATTAAACAAATGCTGCTTTTACATCAGGCAAAATCTTGTGTGGTCGTGCAACTGATAGAACTTTTTGTTGCATGAAAAATGAAATGGTCTTCATGAGGCTAGATGATTGGGAAGACTAAGATTACACTTGTTAATGTTTGCCACTTCCTTTGTGCATACCTGATTTCTTCTCTTTATCTTCGTGTAGTCAGCAGCTATATCCATTTCCAGGATCTAATTGAACATAATGAAGAAAGAGGTTGGGCTGTTAAGCTTCCACATTCTCTGCTCTTTGTGCTGCTCATGGTGCTAAAAAGAGATGAGTTAACATAAACCTGAGTAGGCTGTTTAACCTTCTTTCTCTTCTGGAAATGTAGATGCAATAACATTTGCAGCTGAAAAGGCTCATTCGCAGTTTCTAATGTTTAAGGATGCAAATGAAGCATTTTGTCTTTTCTGTCGCCCGGAGGTGTTAAGCAAGGAAACAGAAAGAGGTTTCTAGGATTAGTTCCACAGATTTCTTTTATCATGTAAAAATCAAGGGTGATTTCAATGCCATGAAGTGAAGAAAAGCAATATGGAAACCATCCAGGGAAAATTCTTAAGTTTCGTTTGTTTCTCCTTAAATTTTCTGGGTGTTCATTACTACCGATATAGCCGAATACTCAAACTTTTTGCAACACAGCAGGGCTAAGTTCCTGTGCATTGGGTGGTGCATGTGTGTGTGGGGAATGTTTTATAGGTGACGAAGCAATTCATCGTTGACAGTGGCATGTCATATGAACTACTGTATGTTCCAGTTTTACAGTTTGTATTTGAGAAATGCTTCTAAAAACTTGGATAACTCATATTGCATTTGGATTCTGGACAAAGACATAAAATAATATGTAGACCATCTAAAGCTTTAAACTGTTTTAAAATGAAATTATCAAGTAAAACTTCAGCTTGATGATCAGATGCAAAGTGAAAACTTAAAAGTATAGAGCCCCAGAGGTACTTTTTGTTCTTCTTACAGTGTCTTGTAGTTTTGAGTCCTTGGAAAAAGCTGCTTCTATGATTCCTTTCACTTGTAAAGATATGACCTGGAAGCTGAATACCATTTTTTCCCACTTAGAAGTATAATATACACTATGAAATGTTTGGTTAATGAAACTTTTTTAATTTTGAAATGCAGTATTAAATCAGTGCAAGCACATTTACCCTTTTGTACCTATATTCTATGATAGTATGAGTTTACAACTTGTATCTTGTTAAGGAAGACGTCTACAGATTAGTCTGATTCTTACAGTTTTGACTTTGTAAACTTACCACTTCTGTGGAATTAAAGAGGAGATGACTTTAAAGTTTATTTTAAAGCTGTTTTCTATGCGGCATTTGTACTTAAGGTGATGCTGACTCTAGATTTATTCTGGCTGCTCCCTGGTGTTTATGCTGGAGGTCATGCACCTTTTCCGAGAGGTGCACGCTTTTTTGGGACAGTGGAGTTAAGTAGCCTTAGATTGTGTCTATACTGGTTCAACAACCGTGCCTTTTGTTTAAGCTGAGCTTTAGAGTAGTCTAAGATTTCTCTCTTCCCACCCCCAAATATTTGAATATAAATATACCATGCTATACTGCATAGTTTAAACTATACTTTGGAGACAGTGTGAACAGATTCACACCAGGATTAAAGAAATCAGATATATTTCTTAGAATAATGGCTTAAAGGGAATTTGTTAACACATCTCTCTCCCCATGCCAGAGGTTAAACGTGGAAACTGGCATCTGTGTTGGTTTATTTCCAAGTAAATTAGTGTATTCTGGTTTTCAGTTTTTTAGTATTGCTGCCCAGCAATCATCTTTTTTTCTTATTTAAGGTAGTGGTTGTGAAAATGCTTTAGTGTTCTGTAATTTTGGTTTTAAGAAGTGAGACAATCTTCTTGCAGTTGTGTTCAATTTCAGGTAAGGCTTGTTCATTCTGCTAGCTCTTCCCTTCCTAAAGTAGCATGTCCAATGTATCGCTTTCTCTTACAGTACGTACTCCTATCTGAGACAGTGAGTACAGATATTTAAAATGGCACAGTATAGTGTCGCAGGTGGTGACATAGCTTGTGTGGTGGGTCTGGCTTCTAAAATGTAGTGTGTTTTGGAGCCAAGTAACAGTAAGTTCTTATTTCAAAGTAAACTTGGAACAAGCAATGAGGTCTGGCAGGCTGGGCCAGACCAGAGGCCAGGAGGTTCTTCACCACCACCTCCTTCCTCTAGCAAGTTGCATTGGGCTCTGTCACTTTCCCAATCACCAATTAACCTTTTACTTTCCAGGCTAGTTGCTATCTCTGTCTACCTGCCTGCTGCTTATGCAACTCAAGGTGATGGTAATACTCCATCTCCTTCCCAAACCCTCAAACAAAACAAAAGCCAGACCTCCAGAAAGAACTACAGTAGCCAAAGGCAGGTGTAGTCAGAGAAAAGTAGGATGCTACAGCCCTTCCCCCTCTAGCATATTTATCCGTCTGCTTATATCACGTACTGTATTCACTTAAGAGGTGCTAATGCTGTTCTGTTGTAAGCTTATGCAGAAGGCTGTAATTTGCTTTTCTTCAGCATGGCTCACTTTTTTTTAAAACTTGTTCTAATGAAGGATGCTACTGTACCTTCTAAGTGTTGTCTTTTCTCTTGTGTGGATATATAAATGTGTGCTTATTTTGAAGCCAGAGGTTCTTCAGAAGTTCTGCTTATTTAATTCTAAACAAGATTGGAGAAACTTCTGTTTGCTGAACTGCTGGAGAGTTACTACTTTTGATGATCCATGACAATACCTAGGCATGTTGCTGTTTCAGGCCTTTTCCAGCTTAAAATAAATCTGCATAGAATGAAATTCTCTGTTTGTTAATACTAAATTTACAGGTTGCCTGGGCAGATCATTGGCCACTCCTGTGTATGTTCTTTATTCTGAGCCTTCAGGATAGCAGCAACAGGGTCCAGTTGTTTGAGCTGATAGGTGGTTTCTGTGTGTCTAGCAGAAAGCTTCGGGGCATTCTTTCACCTCCACCATGTTCTGTTGTAGAGCATTTTACTAGTTCAGTATTTCCTAGGTTGTTGAGTGGATGCTTCTTATAATATAATCTTATAGTATATTCCTTAGGGGATTCCTTCCCAGTGTTGAATGGACAGTTCCTGTACTGTGAGGTGGTCTGTTATGTCCCCATCTCTTTCAACAGATGTCAGTGTGCCTGTTTTTTTGTTTTTTTTTCCCTGGTAGGACTCCTCAATCTTGTCTGGCTTTGGATGTTCCATCTGGCCGCTTCAACTGGATTTTTCTGTTCTGCTTGGTTATTTTCTAGGTTGTTTAAACCTCTGTTGGACCTTCCTTTTGCTGCCAGCTCTGCTTCAGTCCTGCATTTAGCCCATGTAACTCAGAGGCTTTTGGGCCCAGCTAGCTATTACAGTCATCCCTGAGCTGTGCTGCTTATCTGCTCTGCTCTGTACGTGGCTGCAGGCAGCTGCATGTACAGGTCTGTTTCCTTCTGGTGACCTATGAGTCCCTGCTGTAGATGGGAGACCATATTTGTGGAAGATTCAAATTTGTCTGGGACTCTGACACTGTTTGTGATTACCAGACTACTTCTGCCCCTTCCCTTCTCCATTGGATCTGCCTCCTTGACTGTCTGTGTGTCAAAAGGGCAGAAAAATTAAGGCAGTCATTCCCTGGTCCAACAGTGAAAGAATTCATCAGCTGCATGCAAGTATTTCATGGAAGCCTCTTCCAGATTTTCCTGTGAAGAAAACTTGAGGGTTGGGTCAAAACCCCTTTGAAAACCAGACCTATTACAAAAGTTTCTGCTGGAGTTCTTATTCTGTGGAGTTTCCTTCATAATGTCATTCACCAATAAGTTCTTAAGTACGTGCGGTACATTGTTACCACACTTGCTGATCTTGCTGTTATCTCACTGCAAGACAATCTTGCTTCTGCTTCTCTTCTGTCCCTAAGTTGTTCCACTACTTGACAGCATATGCCAAAGAGCTGGTTCAAGCAGTGGCTTTGCTTCAAACTTCAGCCATTCTGTGATTAGAACAGTACTCCTCAGAGAAGCTACAACATGCTTTACTTTAAAACAAACCTTAAAACAGAAATGCAGTCTTGAACATAAAAACAGGCCAATATGGCAGCATGCAGTCCCCCCCTGCACACCTGAGAGTTGAGGATGTGTCTTCCCCCAAAAGAAGGTTCTCGTTCCCAGTTACATGCTCCAGCAGCTTATGTGGTCCTTCCTCCAATGCCCATTAAGCTTCTCTGTTTAGCTAATTTTAACTCATGAAAGCAATGGAAAACACTTCTCGCAAAAAAAAAAACAAACCATTGGCCATCGTCTGCCATCTTGATCAGCTAGGTCAACTGAGGAGTGCCAGAGCCTGCCCTAGAGAAGGGGAATAGATAGGACTGTGGGGAAGGGATGTGCAGGAGAGGAAGAAGAGAGAATGGGGGGAAAAGCAACTAGGTTGGCTCAGTTGCTTTTCTGGTCACTCCTGACAGACTGCAAGCTCTGAGCCTACCCAGCCAGTGGTGCTGGGGTTAAGCCCTTTTCTCCTGAGTAAATTACTGTTACTGTCTTCCAGTAAGTAGCGCCTTGAGTTTGGGTAATGTTGAAAACGTATGTAAGTCTGAGTTTGAGAACATATGATCTGATGGCTTTATGCAACAGATTGTTTGACTTTTCCTGTAAATTTCATAAGCTTGTTTAAAACCAGCTCTGTGTTTGGATAGGAAAGTTTATTTTCAATAATGTAGAGCAGCTACAATTGCTCTTGAGGTGTCTCCATCCTCCCAGCCATTTCTTCCTCAGAGATGGGAAACATTTTCCTACAACTAACCATTTCAGGTACCAGGGAAGGAACAAGCACAAAGCCTGCATTATTGCATTGTTTCTGTATGGTAAGATAATTATAGGGGCTTTGCACCTGGAAGCAGCTGGGCACTTGGAGTGTGTTTTGCCACATCAGTGTGGTGTGAGTGGAAGAATCCCCTTACCAAATGATCTTGAAAGAGAAAACACAAGATTCTTGATAGCTGTGTTTTTGTACATGGCATACATCCTTGTTGGTTGGAGCTGCTAATGTTAAGCTGGTGTTACGTGCAGATTCAAATATCTTGGCTCGAATGAGAACACCAAAAAGCGTGTTTAACTGTCCATAACTAACATGGTAAAAGACAGAGGAGAAGTTTTAATATCACTTGTTTTGTCTAAAACTGGGTTGGAACTGTTCAGTCATTTCCTGCAGTGCTGAGAGGCCTGGCAGTGAGTTGGCTGGTTTGCCACATATTCATAAGCCCACAGAAGAGTGTATGTTGCCAAGGGAGCTAGTGTGTATGAAAGCTTATTATGCAGTTTTCCCTCCTTCGTGCTTTCTGTCCTTAGTTCTGCTTATGCTGTCATGAGGGCTGTAATTGTGAATCTCTGTATTCATAATTTCCAGGAGGCGATGCAAAGGAATCTCCTCTTCTAGGATCAGTCTCTTCAGTTTCCTCGGGTTCACAAGAGTTTGTCAGATGGACAGGTTCTTTCCAAACACTGGGAGGATGGTGATTTTTGCTAGCATAGGTCCATTTGGCCCACTTTGTACCCAGAGCAGTCAGACATTGTGACCTTCGCAGTCTGTCAACCACAGACTTCCCAAAAACCAGACATTGAGCTGGTTTTAAACTACAGCTCAACCACAGACTTCCCAAATGGATTTCCCAAATCTTGCCTTTGCTTGTCCTACTTTGACTGACATTGTTTAATTTTTGCTATATTTGGGGTCCTGTGTTCCCTGAGGGTAGAATAAGGCTTTTGTCTGGCTTAAGGAAAAAAAAAGGGGGGGGAAGAGAGAATGAACTGCTTGTGATTCTTAAGGCACTGCAATTAAACCAGCTATTGCTGCTTTCAAAAATTGAGAGGTGTTGGGGGAAAACTCTTCAATATCTACTTCTTAGTCAAAGAAAGAACTAACTTTCTTAGCATGGAATGTATTCTGAAATTGTTCTTTTATAAAATACTCCTTATTGTTTGTCTGTACCTTTGACTACGCAAAGTAGAGCAGTGATACACAGGTATCACAGATATGTTTCTAAAGAAAATGCTGGTGCATGTTTATGGTGAAACTTGATATGTTCCCTGCAACCAGATAATTAGTCTTCAAGGCTGGAGTACGCTGCTGAATGTGTGGAGGAGTAACGGAAGTTTTGCAAAAATTGTTTGATATGCAGTGTGTAAGCTTGTGTATGTACAGCAGAGGTTCTAGTGCTTGCTGCTATACTGGCAAATCTGTGTGGACAGACTGAAATTTTTTCTTGCACAGTTTCGCCACTTCTGTGTGTTTCATAAACTAAGGATGCTAATGAATGGGTGCTGATAAATCTTTGTGGGAGCTGAAGATGTTACTGCCATGTTCTTATTGTCTATTTTTGGTATTTTCAGTATCAGGCACTAGAGTTTTGAAGAGGTCATTTAGTACCTTACTCGTGAGTATTGGTAGTGAAGAAGCTGGGGCACTTTTCTGGTGATGAGCTGACAAGCTTTGGCAGAGGGCTGGAGCAAGCATCTTTGAGTGATGGTGTCTTAAATTATTGTAGTAAGACTTGCAAGAGTTCGTCTAGTAGTGCCTTAAGGTGACAAAGTGTTTTCTTGTGAGCTTAGCTAAATTTAGTTGCAAGTCATGTCAGAGAACGCACATCTCTTCTATGTAAGAAGTGGTTTGACGTATTGGCTGGAAACCAGTGGATCCCCCCTTGGTTTGTAACTTATTTTTGATTTAAGGATGTTGCGGCATGCAGAATTATGTGGTTCAGGTACCTTGTGATATCACATTGAGTTAAACTATTTTGTTTCAGATTTTGTTGCTGGGAAATAACTGGATATGATGACTACCCAAATTGACTAACCGTATAGGGGACTAGCTTGTGGTACTAAGCTGCTGCTTGTTCACAATTAAAGAGCAGTTCTATGTAAGGTACAAAGGTTCAAAGCAGTTAAAGCCAAGAGGTGCATGTGTAGACAAGTGCAGTTTGTAAATTCTGGACATTAAAAGTATATATTAAAAAATGAAAAAAGAGATACAGGTGGCACCCACTGATAATTGCATTAGTAATGTGAATCTACTGCACATAATCTAGTACTTAATTTTTAGTAAGTATTGGTTGTATCCACATGGAATATTACAGCTCTACAAGATTCACGTAACAAATATACTGGATGCAGCAGATTCATTTCTTGAAATGGCCTGGAGTGTTCCTTCTCAGGTGGTTCATGAATCTCTCCTGAATGGTGCTGTTGTCTTCTTATCCAACTACCTGCTTGGACAGGAGCAGGGAATGAACTAGGCACTTCAAAAGTCCATGCCTCAAGGCAGTGAGAAGAGACAGTAAGTCAAGCAAGATGTCCCCTATGTGCCTTCCACTGGAAAGCAAAAGTTTTGGACCCACTATCTTGATGACCTCTGGAGATCCCATGTTTTTGATGGTAGACTTTGGGAAGAGAGTGGGGAGAGGAAGCAATATATGGTGAAGTTGGAAGTGGCGTTGACCAGGATGCAAATGCCAATGTTATGGCAGAAACTGTAGAAACAAAGTATTTTCAGGTTAGGAATGATACAAGAGGGACATCATAATCTCCAGTTGCCAAGTTTGTAAGTGAACCTTTTCTACAAAGCTTTTTGAGACTGGAATACAGTCTGACAGAAGGGAGCTCTGCCCTACCTCCAGGTATATGCAGGCACCTATTTAAAACTCTCTTGTTAGAGGGAATGAAGTATCAGTTTTAAGGTTGTAATCTGCTGTTTCTGAAATGGTCAGCTCCAAACTTTGTGTCACTATGATTTCAAACATCAACTCCTTGCTTCTTGTTTCTCTTCTCCTTTAAAAAGTGAATTCCTTTAGTGTTCACATCCTTTGGCACTTTAATAGATCTGCACCCTCGTGTTGGTCTTCCTATCCCTTCCTCCCTCCTATTGCAGTCTTCCCAACTTTGTGTTTGTAAGACAGCTATTCATCAAATCAATATTACTGAGTTGCTGAGCTAATAAGCCTACTGTAGTAGAGAAGAGGCTGAGGTAAAAACCAAGATGGTTCATTGTGAGTTGAAGCTAACAAGCCTTTGATGTAGCTAAACTGATGCTCTGCATTTGGTTTGGGTGTCTTTACACTGAGCTTCCTAGTGTGTCTGTAATACTTAACTGGTCTTTTCTGTTATCTGTAGCACCCTGTTACCCAGGATGATAAGTTGTCTATGCAGAGCTTCTGCTATTACACTCTTCCTGCTAGGAAGCTGCTGGCAGTGAAAACAGTGAATCCCAAGAATGTGGGGAGCTCTCAGCTCTTATAAGATTGTGAATAGGACGACATTGTTCCCCAACTTAAACATATTTTTCCTATGTCTGTTCTGTGGTCATGTACTACCATCACATAAATATACAAAGCTTCAGCAAATTACTTTTTATTGTTAGTGACTGTAACTATCTGGCAACCCTAACATATGCAGCGCAAGCGTATGTCAGAAAGACAGAATATTAAGACTCAATTTCTTATGTAAGAATTTGTATGTTTGCCATTGTGTTAATGTTGGTATTAAGTAAACTGCCCATCGGCTGGAAACAAGTTGTTTTTAAGCATTTTACAGGTGTCTTAGAATTGGGGGAAAAAAAAATCAATGAAACAGTTGGAAAAAATTGTGCAAGGCTAGTATGCTTATTCTTTTGATGTTTTCCTATGGTACAAAAGATGTTAAGTTGCCTGAAACATGCATGTACTCACTGATGCATTAGTAAGTTTCAGTGAAACAATTCTGATAAAATTGCCTTTAGCTCTATATACTGTGGACCCTGGAGAGGTTTGAGAACGTGTCTGTGGACTTGATCACTGAAGTCTATTGCTGGCATAGAGAAACAGGAGGGGGAAAAATGCAATTCAGTGTTCTGCCTACATGTTGAAGTACTAAAGTATTTTATGTTAACCTATTTCCACGTTCCTATTGGAAAAGAGTTGCCTGAAAGAACCGGGGAAACATTATTGCAGTTATTACCTTATTTTCAAACATGTTGAGTAAGAGACTGCACTTTCGTTTTGATGTTTCATCAAGGTTTGGTTTTAGAAATGCATAGTGGAATTTTCAACTGCATTACAGTATAGTAAGCATATTTTTGTAAATCACTTGCGGCTATTTCAATGGTGAGTTAACTGGCCTCTGTTTTCTCAAGGGATATTTCTAACTTTCAAGCTGGAATACTTCCACTTTCAGCTATTTTTCTTTGGCCTGGCTTTGATTTATACAAATGCTAATTATAGGGGCTTTGAATCTGTGTGTATACATAGTTTCACAAGGTCACACACATCTCTAATGAACTGGCTGAAATGCTTATATATTGCTGCGTTGTTACATAAACAGATCGCTATGTCTTCTAAACTTTGTTTCATTAATCAGTTCAAAAAGAGAAAAAAATTAATAACAATACACATGTAAAGCTGATTTTTAGTTTCGTCTTCTAAAGTTATATCTTCATTGTCTTTGCAGGCATCAGAAGGTGTCACCTTCATTGGACCTGACACACATGCTATTCAAGCTATGGGAGACAAGATTGAAAGCAAATTGTTAGCCAAGAATGCAAAGGTCAACACGATCCCTGGCTTTGATGGAGTAGTCAAGGTGAGAAATCATTTAATTACTGTCTGCCCACTGTAGGAACAGTGTCTAAATCAAAGTACACCTATTGCAGGTCTGATGCAGAATGTAACTATAATTTCAACTTCTTTTTCAATAAGATGTAATTAAAGATGGGGTACAGATTTTTACTAGCAAGAGAGCTTTGGAGAAGAAAGTCCTTCATAATAAATGATGTGTTAAGGACCGCTTCTATAGAGTCTCTAAAAATATTTTGCTTTAAATTTAACATGAAGGCAGGTAAATGTGTTAAATATCAGGTGTGGATTCGACTATCTGCATGTCTTTACACTTCTCGGGTCTTTACTTCTTGTTGGCCAAGATCTTGACAGCCCTAAATTAACAGTGAAGTTTGTTACACTGTATGAAGTTTCTGTTTTATGGTCTGTGCTGGTGGTGTAGATTTCCATGTGTTGCAAAACTCGGGGTGAGGGTGGGGGGAAGTTGGTGGCTCTCTGTCCGAATCTACAGCTAGTGTTCTTTCTGGGATTTTAGAAGGAATGATTTCCAACAGTTTTCCAAAAATATTTTGGTTGCTGCTTTATATTTTGTAAGGTGAAATAAAGTATGTCTTGGTTTTGGTTTATTTTCTGCTATAGTGATTAAGTATTGGGCTCTTATAAGGTTTCCCATGTGTCTTTATATATAGTCTGTGTTAATGTAGGTAAGCTTTTTTACTTTACAATGAAGGTGTTATATGCCTAAAACTTTGGTGTATTATGAAATGTTGACCTCCTGGGCTGAAATTTTTTATGCTTGACAAGTCAAGCTATAATTTTTTTCCAAATAAAATTTGAGTAAAACTTTGAGTTGCGGGAAGAAGTGAAAAGTTTGTTTCAACAACACTTTAAGGTAGTTGAAGGGAAAGCTTTTCAGGTTTTATTTATGACAATTGATATTGACCTCTGATCATCATAAATCTTATTTACATGATGAAATAGGAAATGTCAAGATAATTGGGAACAACTGAATATATTGATGGAATGGAACAACTGAATATATTGATGGAATGCAGACTGTATTTTAAGGAGCAACATATACCAGGGCAATGGTGTTCAGCATTGTGTCAGCTAAGTTGGATTTTAAACTCTGTTAGGGGAAGAAAAACAACAAACCCAACTAAATGAGAAAGGTGAATAGAGTGCAAAGAGGCTAAGCTTCCACAAAATTACCTGTTCTGATGAGGATGTGTGGAGAACTTGGCTAGTGACAGAGAACAATAAAATCATGAAATAGCTGAGGTCAAAATGCACAAGAGAATTCTTCCGTACTCGTGATGGAAACGCCTGGTGTGTGTAATGCCTGGCAGTGGGATATGCTGCAACAGGTAAAAGTGCAAAGAATTGTCTCTCTTCTGGAGGGCTCCATATGAATATTAGGGTGGCATTTGTGGCAATGCTGAAGTCTGGCAGTGATAAGTTGAACGCATCATTTCTTCAGGCTTTTGTTGCATGTTTTAGCAGTCCTTGTGTGTGTGGTCCTTTAGCATTCATAAGATTTAACAGCAGCCAAGCTATTGTGCATAAGATCCTCTGTCTGATATACTGTATATTCTTCTAGAAATCCTGAAAATAACTTCTAGGAAAACATCTAATTGGGAGATAACTTTGAATTAATCATCTAAACCCCACAAAACTTTTTCTAATGCAGAATCAAATACTCAAAATGCTGGTTTTATCGCTGTATCAAGTTAAAACTTATGTAAGGGTTTTGTTATTCTACTAATATAAGGAAACAAACCTGGCAAAGTAGGATAGGATAGTGGTTAATGAACAGACAGCCATATAACCAGAGAAACTGAGCTACTTACCTGTATGCACTTGTTTCTGAGATGTTTAATTGCACTGTTTTTTGACAATTATCTGAAGTTTCTGACACAAAATGAAAACGTAAGTGATCTGGTCGGCAATTGGCTATATGCAACAATAGTCTTAACACCAAATGAACTGGAATGTAGGATTGAGTTGACAACCCCAATCCTCAGCTATTGAAAAGAACTATGCAGTAGTTGCTTAATCCTGAAGTGTCCATATTGTATCAATTTCACATACCTCGGCCTTGCACTAGTCTTGATTATCTGAAGAGTGTTGATGGAAAAGAACATGAGATTAAAAAAAACCCTGCAGTGTACTCACCAAATAAGAAAAAGGAGAGTCCACAGACATTGCCAGTGTTGTAGTTTTTATCAGAAAGGGGAGATGAAAATTTTAGGTTAACCAGTGCTTTGGTTACCAGTTCTAGGAAATAAAACTTCTGATAATTGATATTCTCATCCTTGCTATGGATCTAAACATGTGCCTGTGTTTGTCCTCTGATTTCCTTCCTGGGATAATGTCTCTTGCTCGGATGAATACCCAAGTAATTAGGTCATACAGGATGCCTGATCTTTGGTTAGAGCTTCATGTACTATTTTGCCAATTCAGACTAAGGAAGGGCAAAGCTGTGTGACACTAGGTACAATCAGAAGAGCAACATACAAGGAACTGATCTAGTTGAAGATGTCCCTGCCCATGGCAGGAGGGTTGGACTAGATGACCTTTAGAGGTCCCTTCCAACCCAAATTATTCCATGATTCTGTGAATAGGAGACTGTATAGGATTTCTGCCATTCTGTGGGAGACCTGTTTTGGTCACAGAGTTATGAAGCTTTCAAAATCTTTGAGGGTTCTTTTTCTTGAGAAATAATTTTTTTTAAAGGTCCTAGGAAGGAGTTAAGTGTCTGCTTGATACTTGAGTTGATTAGAGGTGGCTTCATCTTTATAGTGGAGTCTAATAAAGCTGGAAGAAAACTGCATTCATGCCTCTGACAATGCCAGAAGTTAAGGAAGATCAGTTGCATGTATTCTTTGTGGATGAATAGTTAAAGCGAACATAGAGTAACAACTTCTAGTGCTTTGTTATTCATTTCAGGGCTGCACTGAAAATCTTTGTTACTTGAAGAGTTGTCTTTATCCAGCACTTGTTAAATAGTGCTGCAGATACATAGGCCCTTCATGAATAAAGGGTAAGTGTTTCCCCCCCTCTTATCTGTGTTGCTTAGCGCTTACACATAGTAGACACTGGAGCTGCTAAGCTTTTGTAATAACATCTTGGAGAAGGTGCATGCAGAAAAATTCCCAGTGAGTAGAAATTAAACTAGAAATTTAAGAGAAGGTAGCCCTTCAATAGTATACTTAAGGACCTGAAAGGATTGAAGAGGAGGATGCTTGGCGTAAGACACAATTAACTATTCTCATATAGACAAATGCTGTAGCAAATATGAAACTGAGAATGGAAAGATGTGGAGTGAGAGTGGAGAGGGTAGTTTGACAAAGAAACTTTCTTCTCATCTCTGGTTCAGTTCTTCAGTTGGCTGGGGCAAGGGTTATCCAGTCTATACATGTAAGGAACCCGAGTCTGGTGCTGCCAGCTAGAGAGCCAACAAAAGCATTCAAAGGTAGTTAATTTCAAAATCTGTAACTAAATTAGCTTCCTAAATCCTGATTGGGAGGGAGAGTGATAAATAGTCTTAATCAAAAGAATGAGTCCTAATCCATGTGAGCAATGGCTATACTAAAGTTAGAGCTGAGAAGATGTATTGTCTGTAAATGAGTAAAGAGAAATAAATGACAAGAAAAAAGTGGAGGCTGAGTAATGAGTATAAGCAGATGCTGTGGTGAAAAACTGGCAAAGGAATGACAAGGGAAGAAAGATTTTTACATTGTTTCACCATGTACAGCCAGTTTGGTTTTATGGCTGGTAGAACACAACTGGATGTAGACCCAGAAGATTAATATCTCTGGGTGTCTACCTAGTTTCACTGATGTCAGTAGACATGTTGAAGGCTTTCAGCAAGGCTATGAATTTACTGTGTTTAAGTTTCAGGTATCTGTTTTGGCTGTATTCTTGCATCGGGATATTGACGTTAGTATTAAATGATCACTGTATTGTTGGAGAGGTGGTTGGAGTCTAGACATGAACTGGAGGTTCTCTAAGCCCAACACCTTCAGGCATGAAAACTATTTCGTAGTTTTTCATAATTAATACAATGTTTTACAGCTCTAGGAGTCTCTTAAACAGCTTTATCCTGGCATTCCTCTACATCAGAATAGTTTTGCTTTTTTGTCTCCACCTGGTGGTGCCTGGCAGACAGGCATGTACATGAAATTAGGAGGCTAGAAATTCTTATGCTAAATGAGTATTTTATGTCTTCCTAACTTAATGAAATCAGCCATTTGTAAAAACACTATGACATCATTTTATAACTCATGATTTTTATAAACTTGTACCATTACTTGAACTTTTTTATTTGTACAATAAAAGGTGGTGCTAAAATTATGTTTCTTTACAATCTGCAGTTTATTTTGGGAAAATGGTAGTGTAGCTACTGTGTTTTTAGAGGAAATGGCAGTAAATCATTGAGGACTTTTGCTTTTAAAAATAATTCAAAATGCTTTTAGTACCAGTGTGGTTTTGTATATCTTGCACATGTGGACTTGTATGTTACACAGTGTCGTAACATTCAGTTTTTGTCCCCCTATGGCAAATGTTGTGTGTGTATCATAAGTTCTTTGCACCAAAAATCTAAAATAACTGACCTAAGTTCTTATGAGTACTCAAACTGCTGCTGTATTTATGGAATCCGCAAGTGAAATGCGTGATACTAAAACATACTTTCCTAGGGAAAAAGATCAAAAGACTGACTAGAGATTTCAGTGTCTGTTGTTTATTAATTTTTTGTTTATTAGTTTTTCTCTTTAAAGCCCAGCATATTTTTGTTTTCTATTTCAGAAACACTCTTTGAAGGCTAAAGAATTTGAATATGCATTGATTATTTTTTTTATCTTAGAGTTTGGGTTCTAATATATTAGAATTGTAAAAGAAACAGATGTTGAAATAGTGTAAATTAATAACTGTGCTGGGCAGATGACTTCATTCTGTTCAAGCCAGAACTGAGATAATTAGTGCTGCTGATATGATGCTGCTTATTACTTAAAGTTGTCGTATGCATGATAAAAATACAGTGGCAGTGAAAAGTTCCCCTGTAATGACTTGCAGCTTGTCTTCCTGTGGACTGCAGTGTGTCAGTTAGCCACTTGTTTGCAGGTAACTAAGTAAAAAAAAAAAAAAATTACTCTGTTTGCTTCCCCCCCTCTTAATTCTATTTTGCAAATATATGAGTGAATTTGCAAGAGAAAAGAAATGTAAAAGTTTCCTTCTCGACTATAATCGTGGCTCTTCATCAGTCATCACTCTTCCTGCATTTTGTTCAAGAGGCTCTAATTGTCTGCATTTGGCAGGTTTAACACTTCCTGACAGAGAGGCTATTAAGGGGAAGTATTCTCGCATAACTGTCACAGGCAGGAACAAAGAACCTTCAAACTCAATGTGTGGAAACCACTAACATTCTTAAATGACCCTTTTCATGCATTTTATCCCTTTAAGCTAAAATTTGGAGGGTGCAGGGTCATGGAAAGCAGCAAGGTGTAATAAAACAGTAAACCCTGTTTTTTTTCTTTTTTTGAGGGGGGGAGAGAAGGTTTTTTGCTAGATTTATCTCTTGACTTAAAAACAATTGTTATTTGGAAAAAATCTCATTAACAGATGTGACTGGAGTAAAAAGACTTAAAACTGATGTTGCTTTCAGGACTGCTTTGAACTTAACAAGCACCGATTTGTGGAGCAGACTAGCTAATGAAAGGAAATTAAATTTTCTGACAACTTCCCCTGCCAGCCCCCTTATTCTTCATGGGGCTGTTACTAGGTACTGAAGACTTTTAAAGAGGATTTTGTTTTATTATCGGACATAAATGAACCAGGTATGAACATTTCTTATGTTTTTTTTTTAAAGTTCTGACCTGGGTGCTTTTAAAACGGATTGCCTTGAAAGCTTTAAAAATATCAGGTTTCATTTTAATGTTCATAAGTCAGCCCCCATAGTTTCAGACACACTTAGCAGCTGGTGGTTTCCAGACATTACTGCCTTCCATACAAATTTTTTAATGCATGTCACGGAATAGTATAAATATTAGCAAATTTGGATGGAATTTTCAAACTTAAACTGTGCCACTGTAATTTAACCCTTTTCCTTTCTAGTATTGTATAATGGACATATAGTTATCAGTAGAAGAAACCAGAATTAACTACTGCAGGAGAAGAGATTTGGTTAGTAAGAAGTGCAAGTATTTTGTTTTTTATTCTCTGGGTTTCCTAGTACTTTTTTCTGTACCAGGCTGTAGTGGTATGAGTCAGCTGAAGGAATAGGTGGCATCAACAGAAAGATTTTTCTAACTGTCATACATTAGTAACGTGGACTCTTTAATGGAAACGATTATGTGAATCTTATTTCAGTTACAGTTTAAAATGATGCATTTAAGGTTTATTCTGTCTTTAGAATGAAAAACTTGCAGAAGTGAAATGCTTGTGTTCTTTCTTCAGTAGATGGAAAAAAAATTGTCTTTAAAGAAGTTCTGCATGATTCTTTCCGAACCTGAATCACTCCCAAACAATAGAGAATCAACTCCCCCTACTGACAACAACCAGGAAAACACAAGAAATACCTGTGAGGACAGAAAAAAGCTGGCAGTAGACAAACTTTAACGATCTGATTTATGGTCCATTATTGATTGTAAACTTCTAAATTCTAGCATTAAATTCCTACAACTGCAGAAAATAATTTTGTGATCCTGGTTGTGTTTCCTGTCAGCTGATTCCTCATTGCTTTGAGTTTCTCAGTATACTAATGATGAGGTAGAATTTACATTCCACTTATGGTATTAATTTTACATTCCTCTGGCTGAAAAGGGTCAGAAGGTTGTAAAATCAAACATTAAATGAATCAGAGGAGACAGTAGTGCAATATATGACTGCCCTCAGGACATAGTGCAATGGCTGATGGGATTAACGTTGGGTCTCATTTCCTGCTTTTACAGGATGCAGATGAAGCTGTCAGAATTGCAAGGGAAATTGGTAAGTTCTTAAATTAGCTATGGTGGGATTTGTGTGCCTCTCAGCAGACATGGTTGACTAAATTGAATGTGTAATAAGTAATCCCTATAGAACAAATAATGTTTTAATAGTTTTTAAGTTCCCTGTTGCCTATAGGGCTGGAAGAATCTAGGCATTAACGCCCTGTCTCTTAAATCATCACATTTTAGCTTTACAAACTGGACTTTACAGAACAAGTGCAGCCATGATTTGTGGAATGCATGTAATACGCAGTAATGAGTAGCTCGCTAAAGCAGTTATTTCAAAGTATGTCTGCGACTGGACATGATAGTCAGAAGTTAGGCATGGTACATTTCTCTTTATATAGAGGCTGACACCAGTGATGTTATGGATCTTCTTCATTCTTCATAACTGCGTGGACTGCAATTAGCTTGAATATCATCCAGACCACCAGCCTTTCTTCTGTGCTTTCTGGAATAAAGTCACCATTCAGCTTCTGAATGTCTTACAGAATGGTGAAAAGAGCAACTAGCAAACTGTCTAGGACTCATTTTCATGAAGGTTAAGTGTAATATGTGTTTAATGAGTTTTGGCTTTTATTTACTAAAGCTTAATATTAGTGAAAGTATTTAACCATATGCTTGAAATTAAACATGTTCTTAAATGCTTTCTAGAAGAAGAATCTAATGCAATGAGAGATTTTTCTTGGTTTTTTTTTTTCATTTTCAGAGACAGTAGCCATGAGAAGCTATTTAGGTTCCTCACAGGAAAGTATGTATCTACATTTGAAGCTTCTCTTACTGATCTAGCTACAAATACTTCTCATCTGTGTCAAAAGCTACAGCTGTGCCTTATGTGCCAAATAGAAATTGGGACTTGCAGTGCTGCAGATGACTTTTTAGCAGTGTAACACCTTTCCACTTTGAGTTTAAGTTGGAGTTCTTACCCTGCACTGGCTAACTGCCCTGAAACCCCTCAGTGTAGGCTTGGCTGGCTTTTAGGCTGATACAATTGAAGTCAGCATTTCTGTGGGTCAGCCTTTATGTCCCTGCTGGGAAATCAAGTGATTACTGATCACTGTCATGGGCGCAGAAACAAAAGGAAGAGTTTATCAACGAAATTGGAATATTTGGAGGAGAACTGTAAATAAAATTGGTTTTAGTCCTTAAAAAAGGCATACATAGTATTACGACTTGCAATTCAGTTTCAGTAGTCTCTTGCTCTCGTTTTTTAAAGATTTCCTGCAAGTATTTTTAAAGCAGTTTTGATTAACGTAAGTCAGAAGGCATTCAGTGGCTTTCTAGATATCCTTTAAAATGTATTCTTGCTTAATTTTCTTCTGAGTTCATCTGGTGTTCTGTTGACTGATTCTTGTCTTTGATATCAGTAGCACTTTGGAGGTCATATCAAGGCAGTCTTAAATCTGTACATATGAAAGTCAATTACAGACAGCTGGGTGGTGCTTTATCTAGGTGGCAAATTCTTAAACCACTTTAATACAAAAAAGGTTTGTACTATGATGCCATGTAGTGAAAGAAAAATGTCCTTTCTAGCTTTTTCCCTACCCATGTTTTGACCACTTGATCAGTTTGGTTAAGCTTCTGTCTAATCATGACTGCTGACCAGAATAAAACCCAATGATTTGTAACTTCAAAGGATCTAAAATAGGATGAAATTAAAGTCTCTTGTATATAATGCATTTGTCCTCGTATATAAGGTACTTGATATGCAGTTGAATACTTTCAGATTATTTTTAATTTTACTTATCCAGAGCCTCAGTCTTCCAAGAATGCTTAAGTAATCATTAAAAAAACCTCATTGTGGGCCAGCGCTTAAAACTATAAAACATTGTGTAATGTTCTCTTGCTGCCTGTGTTTTTTCCTGCTTCTCCCTGCTATATTCTGGCCAAAGATCCAGTAGCAGTGGAGCTTGGCGCTTCAGGGTTGAGACGCTGCCTTTACCTGTTTCAGTGACTATTATTTATGGATATCGATGTTGTAAATATGGGAGTAAAACCTACCTTTTGCCTGTCACTCGAGATGTGCTCTCCCAAGTTGTCAAGAGAGAATGTGACAGATGTTAGGCTAAATCAGGAATTGGAAGTTCAGGCACAAATTGCTGTATAGGCTCCTTTCTATAGTCTCTTCTCTATCTGTCTGTGTGGGCTGTTCTCTTATGATCCTTTCTGTAGTGCTTAATCACATGGCTCTTTTCCCATGCTACTTTTAAGTCTGTTTGTAAGTTGTACATTAAGAACTGCTGGCCTCTTGATTTCTGAAGCATCAGTGAAACTCCAGAAAGTTTTACTCTTCATTTTGTGTGAAAGAATTGAACAACTATGAAGTGCAGGCAGTTAAACTAAATGAAAGTCTATACAAAACTGAAGTGAAAAACATGTTTTTGTCATGTTTCATTTGACATGGGTTTAGTTAGTACTAGCTTTTCGATAATGGATATTGAAGAGAAGCTGGTATTGTCACATGTAATATTGTTCAAACTGATATTGCACAATGCATTCTGTGGTGTATTACTTGCAACTTTTAAAAAATGGTTAAATAACATCTAAAACCATGGTGGCAAAGGGCGGGAACTAAAAGCTGTGGGACACCAGAAGTTTGTTTTACCATTCAGATTCTCAGAATAGTAAGCACTCTGGAAACAAAGCAGTCCTAACTTAATAGTACCTATTTAACAGTAAAAGTTTGCCTGATGATGATCTTCAAATTTGTCAGATTTTTACCTTCCTGCCTTCTAAGATCTGTTTAGACCTATCCTTCAGATGTGTCATGAGAATGTAAAACTACAGAACAAGAGTAGATTTTATTCTTACATGCAATTTTAATTTCATGTGAATTGGCATCTAATTTGAGGGAAGGGTTGAAAACCGAACACCTACTCAAAAATGTGCCTGCTTTGTGAGACTCTTCATTGCTGTTGTCGTGGGTCCTTAAATGCTATTAGAAATTGTTTGCATGCCTCTCCCTTCCCACAACTAATCCAACCAATTCATGTGAGCATACTTCAGCAATTTTGGTTGCTGCTGAATAGTGCAAAAGTGGTTAAGAGAATGATGATTAACACATCCTGATCTCCCAGCATCCTGTACCCAATATGTACGCAAAATTTAGGTTCTACAAAGCCTTCCTTGTCTTAGCACACATCAGTCTTTGGTATTGGCCAAAGTAGCTTAGTTCAATGCCCCAGAGAGCAAGTAGTGTATAAAGGCATATTTGAGCAAAAGTTCAAGTCCCCTTATTTTCAGGGGACTTGCTAATTGTCATCCTAGTTTGTAGAGGTCTGTTACAAAGAATTTTTCCTTCTCAACCTAAAAAGCTATATGTATCTCTTCAAAACAGGCCATACTTTTTTAAATTTTTAACTATGCTGTGGTTCTCTAGAATCTTTAACTGCCTTGCATACAAGTGTGGTCGACATGTAGTCAGTATACATAAAAGGCAGAGGGGGGGGGAAGCAAAGCGTTCCTGCACTTGGTGAGTGATACCAGTAACCCATGTATCTTGTCTGATAATTTAACCATGTGAGTTGATATATGAACTTTTATATTCCGTAGCATATAAAGACTCGCTAAGGCTCACTGCCAGCATGCCTATTTTGCTGTTGAAACGAAAGAACAGTAAATTAGGACTAGACTCTGCTTACAGAATTAAAATCAGCAAGCCATTCAAGAGACTGATATTGTTAGACTGAAATTGTTAGTATAATCGAGGATGATTTTTTCAAGTATGTGTAACACTGAATAAGATAGATTAGGTGATAGAAATTGCCATAGTGAGGTTGCCATAATAAGGCTTAAAACAATGCTTATTTCAGAATTTCAGACTTGCAACCTCTTGAGTTGGAGAGAGTCTCCAGCTGGTGATAGTGTTGCCAGAGGTGTAAGTTCACTAGTGTTACCTGGTTAAATCTCATTTCTTGCATGAAAATCATACAAGGTGTGCTTTTTGCTTTCTTTCAAGATAGCCAGTGACTCGTCTAGGAGCCTGGCAGTTGCCAGGGATCTGGAAAAGCAGCTATAGCATAGAATAAATTGTCCTTATGTAGATACTGCATATACTACTGCATATACTGCATTTCATGAAAATGAGTTGAATTTTGCTGTTTGCTGCATGCAATCTAGAGTTACTTTGCACATGCCCTCTTACGTCTGGGATTGTGGAGGCCTTGAAAATACCTACAGTTCTGGATCAAATCCATTGTTACTTTGTGACTTATCCCATATCCCTCTGGGCGGCATCAGGTACTTCACAGGAAAACATAAGAGGCACCCTAGCAAGCTTATTTGCATGGCTTGGTCTTACCCTTATACCTAGTAACTAGAGATTGCTTTAGACTCTAAAGCATGAAGACTTACAGCCTTTTGGTCATCCCTGCCTATAGGAACTTGATTTGTGCTCTATATATGCTTATCTATTACCTTTCTGCAGCTTTCAGCCATGTGAATGCTCTGTAGCATGGGGTTCCACAATCTAATAACATGTTAAGTTGGAAACTATTTTATTGATTTTTTTGCTGTTTCTTTGTTAATTTAATGTTCTCTTGTACTGTTGCTGCTTTCCTGTCTTCCAATCAATGCTACTCTGTTTCTTATGCTTGTATCGCATCCCTTTTTTTTGTGTCCACTTCAGTCTTTTTAAGCAAAAAGTTTTCCAGATCTTGCTGGTTTTAATTATCTTCTCCTGAACCTCCTTTCAGTCAAATGACTTTGGGGAGGAGGTAGGCTACTATATCACTGTCACTTGACAGAGCAAGAGTAGATCTACATTCCAGAAAGAAACTGTAAATGTTAGTTACACATATGATAGCAGACTTTACCATTTCTATCGGGAACCATATTCAAATGTCCCTTTCTGTCCCCAGATCAAAGCCTTTTAAAGAATGTGTCTTCACTTTGCAAGGACTGATGGATTCTTCTTGCCAGACAGTATCAGCTGGTCTGATATTTGGCTTAATGTTATGATTTTCATTAAACGTGCTGGAGAGCAAAGGCTTGAAGAATTTTCTGCCATCTTAGAAATGTCAAAAACTTTCTAATCAGATCCTTAATTTTCAAATTTCTGTACATTCATGTGGGAGAAAGGTGAAGTTCACTGATATGAATAAGAAATTGCTTTAGGAAGTTGCTTTGAATTAAAATATTGTACTACAAGATAAACAATCATTACTAAATCTGCTTTTAAACTGCATACTTTGTTACTGTACTTTTCTAGCTTTTAAAAAACTAAGGTCCTGACTCATACCCATATTAAGGTATCTTGTTCTGAGAGTAAAATATTACCAGTTATGCACAATGCTGTCAAATTTATGCTGTTCATTTTTTCTTACTACTTGTCAGTTTGGGGAAAATCCTTTTTATTGTTTAAAAAAAAGTGCAAGAATCTGTTTTGTGATACTTATTACATAATATCTGAGCAGCACAGCTCTTTTGAGGTACTCTGTTATTTTAAATGTACTGCACCAGAAGTGTTGATAAGATACAGGTTTGTTTACTGAATCTCTTGACTAATAGTTTATGAAGATCTGCTTATTTCACTAGTAATTTAAAAAAAAATTCACAGCTATAGCTTATTTCATCAGTAACAAAGGAACAAAATTTTGTTCCTAAAGAAATGTGAGCTTCAAAGGTCAAATGCCTTTATTCATAAATCACTTTGTTACTTGAGAATAATTCATTCAGTGCTTTTTGTGGTATAAATGAAATGGAGAAGACAACCTTTCTTGGCTTCAGAAATCACTGCACTGACAGCTAAGTCTTGAAAAGAAAAATCTCTCCTCTCCCTCCAAACAAAGTGTTTTAATAAACGAAGTTATTGTCTACTGGCATTATTGGACATGTGGTCAGTTGTCATGTTCCTCTGACCAACTGAACAAAGTTTGAACTTCTGTCTAATTGTTCCCCGCTGTTAGGCTACCCTGTCATGATCAAGGCCTCAGCAGGTGGTGGTGGGAAAGGCATGAGAATCGCTTGGGATGATGAAGAGACCAGGTGAGATGCTGTCCAAAAGCTTGCCTTGATGAATGCTGCAGTTACCAAAGTCCCATTAAGCCACTGTGAGCTGACAGTTGAGCAGATATGAAATGTTAAACAGAAATTGGATATTATTTGGTTTTCTCCCTTTCATATAGTGAGCAGTATACTTCAGGAGTTTGCATGTGTCTATCTAAAATTATTTTCTGCATAAACCTTACAAAACATGGTCCATTAATTTGAGTAAAAAACCAACGGTTAGAACTGCCTTTAATCCCATGATAGACTGTAAATAACATTTTGCTTTATGCCTTTCAGAATGCTGATATATTAATTGTCTGCGTGTTAGGTAGAATACTTATTGGCCCTGATTCTCAAACATTAACGCATGCCATTAGTTCTGTTAAAGTTGATGGAGACTTGATTGTTCATGTGTGGAAACACATACAGTGTTTCCAGAATGTGTTCTAATAAATAGCATACTTCTGTGTTTAAAATATTTGTTTCAGCTAACTATTGTGCTTTTGCCTGTTTGAAACAATGTTAGTTTAAACACACAGACATTTTCATATCTCTTAATGGTTGTCTGAATCCTGAATGCTTCAAGATGCTTTGTTATTGACTGGAGAAGTTTTACAATCCATTCTTTGCTGATATTCTAGCAGCGAGGAGCCTGGTTTCAACCCCACGTGCCACTGATGTTACAGAAAAATGTGTTTTGGGATTTTTCAGACTTGTAACAAAAAGCCTATTTGATCCAAAATTAGATAACCTTCTAAACGTTTTCCTCTCCACATTGAGAGTGCAGCACATATGCTAGAATCAACTCAAATTTTTTTAGTTTAATTTAGTCACCTGCAAGATTTTCCTGTCATATTTTTGCGTTCTCTATTAAATTTTTGTTTGCCAAAACCTAAAAACTGGAAAAAAGAACAATAAATGGCTAGCAGATAAGTTTTAGATTTGAAGAAAACATGGTGGATTTTTTTTGTACCTTGCTACCTCTAGCCCATTTATATTCAAATCTAAATAGGAAAATAAGGTTTTGCGCATTAGAATAAAGATCTAGAATAACCTGCTTTCTTACAAGAATGCTTTGTTCCCACTGCTTTAGAATCCAAAATTACTGCCTTGATCTTGTTCAGGCAGCAATTGCATTGTTGGACTTGAAAGGAAGACATTCATTTCTTGTTTTGCTCAGAAAGAAGTAAAGGAGCTTGATTAAAGTAACTGTTTAAAAATCAAAAACTGGATCTAAAATCATGATTGCTAATTTGTTTTTGAGAAAAGTTGTGGTTATTGTTTAGAAAGTCACCTGATACAGGTGACAGAAGCCAGCTAGGGATGTGTTTTTGTACATTTGCATACAAAATTAATTTAGTGATATTACTTTGACCCAGTGATATTTAGTGATGTTAGTAAGAGATGCTTGCCTTGTTTGTGGAAAGCCTTTGAGATACCATTCAGCTCATTATTTGCCAATGGTGCTCTTATAATAATCCTTTTGGTTAGTTATGCTAAGCCTTGCCTCTACAGTGTAATTTTATAGAGTAATATCTAAAAAGTGCTAAGAGAAAGAACACCTTGACTGAGTAACAGATCAACACTGGTTACTGATCCTATATCAAGGAGGAATGCTTATTCTAACATTTACAGGTAGGCAGCAATGAAGGCAAAATTAAATTGGCAAAATACTTGTTGCAGGAAGATAAGTGAGATTAAGAGAACTGAAGATAGAAACAGAATTACTTTGCATTTACATATGAAATAGAGCATTTGGGTTTCTGTTATAGTCTGTCTTGAAGAAATATCTATGATGTAAAAGATTTGTTGTACATGTCCATTAATTGTGTTATGGAACTAAGATTGTTCCTTTTTGTGTCTGAAGAACAACATCTGACTGTTTTGAAGGTGACTCAACTTGTTATTGACAAAACGATGTATCTGGTAGTTTTAATATCGCATGAAAAGATGTTGACCCCATGTATTGTCTTGCTGCATCCAAATCCATGTAATCCTAAAAATAAACTAATTTTCCGCTATTGGTAGAGTCTGAGAACGCAGTATCTGAATGGCCTTTTGTATTTCAGGGTTCATCGATGCAAGACGAGTGTGAAGAGTTGTTGATAATATTTTGATTTGTAAACTTGCTTTGGTTTTGTCATGTGGGATTAATTCCAAATGGTATTTGAAAAAAAAAAAAGCCTTATCTAAACTAATTTTGTTTGAAACCTTTGGATTTTCAGGATAGTTGAAATTTCTTCTTGTCTCAACTGGCTGTGCATAATATTAAAAGGCGGCTTAAATGTATTGTGTGGTGTAACATGGAAATAGCCACTGGAAATGGAAAAGACCTATCTGAAAGACTTAATTGCTGCTGTTAGAATTATTCACTGTGGTAACTTACTGGTGCTTCATCCTTCACATCTCTTAAATATGTCAGATAATGAAAGTTTTGTTAGATCCTCTAAGTATTATGATACTATTCCAGCTATAGCGAAGAGTTCTGTAACTTTCAGCTAGTATTTCTAACTAGAAACAGAATAGTTTTACCACTGTTAGAATGTTTTTTTTCTTTTCCTGAAATAGCTCTTCATGTGCATGTGACTGTGTATGGCTGCTGTGTTGCCCCCTGCTTCTTTATCTGGGTAGGGCTGTTGTTGTCTTTCTTCAGATATGAATTCCTCATAACTCTCACTTCTATTGCTTTTTTCCAAATTTCGGTCAAGTTCTAGTGTGGAATTTTGTGTACAGTTCAAGCCACTAACCCACATCTGAAATTAAAATAACCCTATCTTCACTCTATTGTAATCCCTAGTCAGTTGTCTTAGTTTGGGTAAGTTGAATTTAGGATGCCCTTTTCTCACATAATAGATACCCACTTGAAATTATATTGAAAATGAAGTGCAGATTTCTGAAGAGCAGTTTACATTAAATTTGAGTTTGTAGGTTCCTCACAGCCTGAGAAGGTTCTGCTGCTGTATGTATCTAAAATTACTTCTGCCTTAGATCATCTCAGCTGTGGTCTTGTATGTGAAGAGCCTCTGTGCTTGCATCCCAGAGAGCCTGATCTGAAAGTGCTTTCAAAATATAGGCAACATGAAGTTCATAATGAAGTACAACAAAACATGACTAGGGTAGGTGTTTGAATATCTAGAAGTTTTCTGTATCACTTCTTTGATTGTGGAGAAACAGAAGGCTCTCTTGCTTTCAGTATGCTTATAACAATTGTACCTGTAACTAAGTCTTTAGGCTTCATGGCTTCAAATGGTCTGCTGACAGCTCTGAAGAGAAATTCACTTGAGGACCCTATCCTCTCCAAAGAACAGATTTAAATTTTCTGACAGAGATTGTGATGGATCTTTGCACACAAAGACACTTACTGGCTTGCAGGTTCAGTATCGCAGATCATCATAGAAGAACTACTGGCCCTTGTGTTAAACTCCATGGATTTGCAGATGGAAATTAGTTTCTCTAGCAGTTTCAGCTGCAAACATGGTAACCTCTAAGTTGGAAACTTGTACTGAATTATCTTCTAACAATTCCTTTTTGAGAAATTTGGAGCTTTGTGCTAATTCCACCCCCTACCCCTCCCACACCCCCAATTGTCTCAACTTCTGTAACTTTTTGTAGATATTGAAATCTTGCATGCTTAGTGAGTATCTATTTTGAAAACTTTCAACAAGGCAGCTTCAGCAACAGATATTTAGAAAGACGAAAGATTTTGCCTTTTAACTTATAATAACAGGAAAATATAAATTGTCCTGTTAAATTCTTTCTTGGTGCTTATGCCAATTTTATGAACTTAAGTCAAACATCTGCTCTCAAATTCCAAGAACCCCTTATAACTTCTCCTCTGTGGTCCTGTGGTACCGTGCTGTGTTTACTTCCACTGTTCTACAATTGTTGCTCTTCATTGGATGGTACAACAGGATATGTGGGAGAACTACTAACAAATTTGTTTTTGTAGTCTGCAATAATCTTCTGCAGTTTCCCACCTTCCTTCAGAAATGTCTGATTTTTTTTTTTCCCCGATGTTGTAATCTTCCAATGGCTCTGAAGGAATGAGCACTGGAACTGGAAGAAGTTGAAGTGGAAAATATATAACAAATCATTCTGAATCCCCAACCTCCCGAGGCAAAGGAAATCTGAAATGTGCAGTATGAGGCCAGTGCTTTAAAAAACTGAACAGCATTCCCTATTACAAGCCTGTACGCTGAATTTTATTATGTCCCCAAAGCAGTGCATTTGGCCTGTCAGACTGCTCTGCAAAAATGGGAGTGTATGGGTTTGGCATCCTTAGTCTGTCCTGCACAGGTATATGCTGTAGAAGTGTTCAGGTAAGGGGAGGGAGTCAATTGGATGAGTGAAGAACAGTGTTTCCTAGAAACTTCTTTAAACACAGATTTCCATGCCAGCTACATGTGTAAACATATGTAAAATGCTGTGACTAGATCATTTTAGTTTTTTAAACTTGGAGTCAAGCTGAAGCAATGGATTTTGGTTTTGTATGTAAAATCAAACAACATTTGAGTATTTATTGGTTACTTAACTTACCAGTCATGGTTTTAGAGGGATTCTACTGTACTAGTGGTTATCATACATCTGTTTTTAACTAAATGGCCTTTCTAATTCTGTCCTTGAAAAGAAAAAACTATTTTCTTTTACTATTTCCTGATATTGGAAACTGAAATATTACATAATTACTACAGTCTTTTATTAGTGTATGGCTGCTTCCAAAGAAAGTGGTTGTTCTAATTAAAGCAGCAATGCTGATCTCTGAGCTGGAGGCAGAAAGTTGGCACAGGCTATCTCACTTCAGACAACCACAAGAAAGCTTGTGGCAAGGTCAGTAAATGCTTTTGTACAACTTATACTTCAGTGTAGATAAATTTACTGTAGGGAGAGAGGGGAACCTTTAAAGACATCCTGTTCTACCCCTTATAGAAACATGTTGAAACATGAAACAACCCTCTTATGTTTGAAGAGACATAGGGACATCACGTCATCCAGCTTCATGCTCAGAATAGGATCAGCACTGAATTTGAAGCTGGTTGCTTAGAGTTTTGCCCAGTTGGGTCTTGCATACCTCCAAGGATTGAGTTTTCACAGCCTCTCTAAACAGCCTGCCCAGTTTTAGTTCTTTCCAGTCATTTTTTTTCCTTATGTCCGGTTGGAAATTGCCCACTTCAAGTTGACCACTGTCCTGTTTTTCTCCTGTGCACTGCAATAAAGAGCTTGGCTCCATTGTCTTAGTAAACTCCTCTTTAAGTACTGGGAGGCTGCTATTAGATGTCCACTAAAGCCTTGTTGTCTTTCAGGTTCAACAAGCCTGGCTGACTATGCCAGTCCTGGTCCGCTCTGACCATTTTACTTGAGCTTATCAACATCTTTGAGTACTAGGAGTGTCCAAAACTGGATGCAGTATTTCAGGTGTGGTCTAACAGGTGCTGAGTAAAGGGGAATAATTGCTGCTGTTGGTCTACTGGCTATGCTGCAGTTGATAACAGCCCACTATTTAATTAGCCTTCATTACTGTCAGGGTGCACTGTTCACTTGCATCACAGCCTGTTATCCACCAGGACCTCCAAGTCATCTTAAGCAGCCAGTCAGTTCCATGGTCTGTACTGATACAGCACAGTTAGTCTGTGCTAGGTACAGGACTCTGCGTTTGTTCTTGTGGAAACTCAAGATGCTTGTGAGCCCATTCCTCCAGACTGTCTAGGTCTCTCTGAAATGCAGCCTTGCCCTTGAGTATATTGATGACCCTGTTTTAGCGTTGTCCACAGACTGGTGGTGATGCATTCCAGGTCAATGATAAAGAGGTTAAACTGGTTCCAGAATAATAGATTCCTGGGGAAATTCCCTTGTATTGGATTTCATGTGGAGGATGAGCTGCTAACTTTGAGCCCAATGATCTAGCCACTTTTTCACCCATCTAGCTGTGCACCTATGTAGCTTGTAATATTCTACCTTGGAAACAATGATGCTGTGGGAGACCATTAAGATCTTGCTAAAGTTGAGGGAGACGATATTTACTGTTGTCCTGTAATTCATAGGTGTAGTAATAAAAGACAAACAGATTGGTCAAACATGATACTCTTGGTAAATTCAGTTTGTTCTCAGTCACTTTCTCATGTGTCTAGAAATAGCTTTCAGGAGATCTTGCTCTGTGACTCTTCCCAGAATTAAAGTTCTCCTGATTCTTTCATGCTCTTTTCAAAGATGGGTACAATGTTTGTCTTCCTCTAGTCATCAGGAATCTCTCCTGACCTCTGAAGCCTTTCAAAGATGACAGAGCGGTCTCACAGTGACATAACCTACCTCTCTGAGCATCCCATCTGGTCTTACTGACTTGTATGGGTTGATTTCTCAAGAGATCCTCGATTCCATCCTCTGCTGCTACTGGTAATTATTCTTCAGCTCATCTAATGTTGGTGTTGAGAGGTCCTCAGCATCCATCAGAAACTTGTGGTCTTCTGTGTTGCTTTTCCAACAGATGTGAGGGAGGTTAGTTTCCTGTTTAAAAACAAAACAACACCAAAAACACAACAGCAGAATCCCCACCCCCCCAGCCCAAAAAACCCAAAACAAAACCACACAAACAATCAAGTTCTCAGACTTTGAGTTGCTTAAAGAAGAATTTGTTCACTTTGTCAGCTTGAGCCAGGTGGACTGTTAACAAATTTGCACTGCAGTATTGCCCTTACTGGCCTCTTCCTTGATCTAGACCTTCCAGCTCTCATCCTCTTGCCCTTTCCTGAGAAGAAAATCATATATTTGACCTGCCCTTTCGTAAAAAGGGCAAGCCTATCCTACTGCCTGCCTTAAAGAGTGGGTAGCTGTTCATTGCAGCACTGCAGTTGTAAGTCCTGTCCCCCCATCTCAGCTATTCTAAGGATGTTGCAGTTCTGTGTCTGCATGCAGGCTCCAGTTCCTGTTTGTTTCCTTGGCCATGTGTCTCTATGTACAGCTGCTTGAGGTGGATCTCTTTTTTTTTTTTTCTTCCCCTTGATGCCTCCAGGCTTTGACTAGTGTGCAGCTCCCACCAGCATGACCCACCCTGCCCCTGAGGAGAGGCAGTGGTGCTCCCTGCCTGCCTTAGGCATGGGCTGTGGTGGCCTTTCAGCCCCCCATCCAGCTTGTGTGAAGGCATCTGATGTGTGATTGGTACTCCTGCAACTGGGGCTGCGGAGTCACTGTGTGTGCTGCATGGGGCCATACTGTTAGCAGTGCTCCAGCTTACTGGCAGTGTGTGTCTCCAGGTGGCTGACCTGGGGTGTGAGTCATCCTTGCAGCAGGCAGCTATGGGCCCCTTTTCATCATAAACCGGTCTACTAATTTATGGGTTGGGAAACTGCTAGCTAATGGAAGCACCTAAAAGCAGCAAATCTGCACATAGAGGGGAAAAAAAAAAGAAAACTGCCACTAAAAGTTACTAAGAACCTGAGAAAAACCTTAACTCAATAGAAAAATCTTGCCTGAATAAATAACTAACATTCAACCAAAATGCCATCCTCTCCCCCAAGCCCTGCTGTCAAAACTACCTCTACCACCAACTCATCCTTATGAGAAACTACCAGAAATTCCTCCTGCCACAGCCCCTCTTAGCTGCTGCTGTTTGCTGTTCTCCTTGCATACTGGCTCAGCTGCTGTCCCTGTAGTGTGGGGTGCCCAATATTGCCTAATGGACAGTCTGTCCTCCCCCCTCCCTGCCCCTTGGTCTAGCGCAGGTGGCTGGAGGACGGCCGTGTTAGTAGGCGGTTAGTGATTGGAGTGTGGGTCTGTGCAGAGCCCCTGCTCAGGAATCCTCTGACCAGGGTACCTCTTTGCTTTGACTCGTAGCATAGAGGTATCAACGATGGTCTTCATATAGGTGAGGTACATCAGCCTGAATGATTGTGTCTTGTCAAACGTCAGGGCTTGATTAGGCTGCAGACAGCATGTTGCTTCTATGGTAAGCTGTACCTGGGCCCGGATAGGGGCAGTAAGCTGAGGTTTCCCTGTCCCAAGTCCCCCTGCACTTCCCTTCAGGGGTTAGCGTGGGCAGGAAAGTTTTGGACTTGGTTGCATGTATCAGTACAGTTGTGCTGCGTGGGTAGCATCTTCCTTGCAGCGAGGCTCTGTAGGGCTGTTGCTTGGTGAAAGCATAATGCTTCAAATACAAATTCTCTTCTAGCCTAAACAGCTTCTTTTTTTTTTTTTTTAATATTCATAAAGAGACTCAGACCCATCTCCATTGGTTAGTATGATTTCCTTAAGGAAGGTGAAGTGTGTTTATGGTAATTTTATTACTGAACAAATGCAACTGCACAGATTTGTAAGATACAAACAAGGTCAGAATACCTGACTGAGATAGTTGTTCCGGTTATACATAATGTAAAGAGATTTACAGATGTATAGATTAGATAATTAGGTACCTGACTTTTTTTTTAACAAGTATTGCAGTTTAGATTTCTAATTAGCACATACTTCAATGAAGGAAAAATAGTCAATTGTGCATAAAACTGTCTGATAGAATGTTTACAAAAGGAAATAAAGCCTTTGATATAGGAGTTAAAATAGCTCTAAATCTGTTTCAGTAAGCTCAAACATTGTGTACGGCTGTCTGTTACCTCACTTTGGTTTTTTGGACAGATCAGGTAGTATAGAGAATCACAAATTCTGATGTCCCTTTTTCTCTTCAGTAAGTAATACAATACATTGAAGTTAAATACGAATTTAGGAAAGATTGTACATTGAATATAATCTCTCAAAATTACAGCATATATTATTCTACAATCTTGAAAGAAGGTGAAGAAATACCTTTAAACATACGCATCTCTATATTGTAGGGAATTGAACTAGATTCAAGAGATGGAAGTGTGGAAACTTCAAATAAGTTGTGCCATAGTTCTTACTCAGGGCACAAATATCAGGGTTGCTATATGTCAGTGCTCAATTTCACAGAAACTTACCCCAAACTTTCTGTATCTATCAACATAAATGGGGCTAGTAAGTCTGTAGAAAACTTCTGTGGAGCCTTTGGGTCCCTGCATTATGGTACATTTCACCCTGAGAAAGCTGTACATGAAGTTGTTTGTCAGCGGTTATGCGCCATAGGAGTAATCTTTCTGCCATGAAAAATAAAGTCAATAAATATAGTATCTTACAATCTTTATTCGTTTGAGTAATTACATACGTGAAAGAGAAAACAGAAGGAAGTATACAGAATGCATGGTGTAACAATTATACTTTAATGCAGGGAAAAGCTAGTAGTACAGCTGGTATGCTCTATAAAGTGAAGTATTGCATCTTCAGGTTGTGTGTTCAGCGATTGAATTTACAAGGTCTGCAATATTATATCTGCAGTTCTTTCATCTAATTAACGTGCTACTAACCTCTGCTATTCTTGAGTATTAAGAGGGCTGCGTACCTTAAATAATGGTGAGCTTCACCTTTACTTCCGTATAACGAGTACTTTGTAATTAATGGTTTTTAAAATTGGATTACTTTATTACTTTTGCAGAAGAAAATGCCAACAAAGAAAATTCATGCAAATAAATGTCGGAAATGCCCAGACTTTTTAAACACTCTGAAATTCTCTGTGCTTTGAGAATGTATTTTTTTTGTCTTTGTAAGAAAAGAAAGAAAAAAAGGGATGCTCATTAAAGAATCAAATGCAAATGGTAACACTTGGTTTTTGGATGTGTGTGTTAATTGATGAAAACTGCCAGATGACTGGAATGAATAAGCATTCCAGTTTATACTTCAGAACTTGACTTAACTTTTAAAGTATAGATTATTCTTTTTGTTTTCGTTATTTAAGGGAAGGTTTTAGGTTTTCATCTCAAGAAGCTGCTTCAAGTTTTGGCGATGATCGCTTACTGATAGAAAAGTTCATTGATAATCCTCGTCATATAGAAATCCAGGTTTGTATTATTATTATTATTATTATTTAGTTAATAATAATTGAACTCCTAAACTAATCAAAGTTCAAAACGTTTCAAACACTCCGCTAAAAAAGGCCTAGAGTCTTGTGTTTTCCTGTGTCTTGGGCCATTGCTCAAACTGCATGGCTATCATACACAATACAGCCTTCCTGTTTTTATTCTCTAGCCTTTCTTTAGCAGGAAGACAATGAACCGCGCTCAGTGCGTTGGGAAAAAAAAGAAAAAAATGGTTGTAGGCATCTGTCCTGAGGGCTGGAGCTTGAACTCTGGGTCCTGATTGCAGTGCTTGAGTGCAGCAGAGGATGTAGGAGTTCAAGCCCTGCCGTGCTTAACATTTTTCTTGCAAGTTCTAGGTGGTTTTGTCAGTATTTTCGATTCTGTTCTGAAGTATCTAATGCTCCCTGGGAACTCAGGAGGATTTATATCCCATTTTGGGCAGTTTGTGGTTCAAAATCAGGTGTATTCTCCTTAACTTCTGGATTGTGACCATTTATATCATTTATCTGATCTAGTGTTAAGCCAGATGTGCTAATGCAAAACAAGACTTGTTTGGTTTGGACAGACTTTTTAACAAAATTATGATTTTAAAATTTGTGATGTATTTGATCTTATGTAGGCAACTAAATTGTGTTTGTCAATAGCCTTGAAATAATCTTTCCTGACAAGAAATCCATATGGAGTATGTCAGTTTTCTCAACACAAATTTCATTTATTTTTGTCCAAAATATAAACTCTTTCTAAGTTGTGGCATGTTTTCTTTTACAGTGAGAGCCTGAAGTATTTTGACAGTAGCTCAATAACTGAATGAGCCAACAACAATAAATTTGATGGTGTGGAATGATTTGTAAGAGAGAAATAATTAATGTTTTTTACTCTGCCAGATATATGCCCATTCAAACCTGATACTTCCTAGTCTTTTATTTATTTTAACTTTCCTTATAAAACTTGTCTGTGCATGGGCTTAACTTATTGCATATGTGAAATGAAGAAACAGTCTGTAAAAATGAAATTTAAACCCCAACTTACTCTCTTTTGAAGGATCACGGGAAGGTATACAGCGAACACTTAGTTTCAGCATTAGTCTTAGGTTACAAAAGAGGTCAGATTGCTAGAGCTTCGTCCTATATTCTCTTGCTACGGCTAATAATTTTTGACTACCTTTGCCTTTTTTATTTCTTTTTGGTATGCAAATCAATACACCTTAAAGATCTATTCCTTTCAGTGCTTGCAGATTTGGGAGCTTCAGCAGCATTCTACTGACTCTTTGATAACTGAAGTTAGATGAGAATGATTCCTCCATACTTTCATGAGTTGGGGGCAAATTTTACGTTGCTTTGATTCTTCTAGGTTGAAAAAAGGTTACCTCAAAAAAAGGAGGCAGTAATGTATTTAAGAGCAGTCAAATAATTTTGCCTAGATTAAACAAAATAGTCTTGCCATTAATAATTCATGATTTTACTTAAAATAAGTGTACAATGAACATTGTTTTCCTTACACAAACACTTTGATGGTACCTTTTAACAGTATCATAGCCTATCATTTTAAACTTCATGTTCTAATCAGCTTTAGGACGTTGACCTTGGTTCGTTTTCAAACTGCTAAATATACAAACAATTTGAGACCAGATGCCAAATATTTATTCATTTAGCAGTAACTTTTAAATAGAACTTTTTTTTAACGGTCTCATATAGCTCCAAAGCATTGGTACTTAAAATTGTTAAATAAGGGGTTTCCTGTGTCTAGCTATAAAACAATCACTTTGTAAAACATGAGAAAAGACTAAAACAATTAACAGGAAAATAGAGTCCAAATAGACTTTATGCTTGAACTGATTTGAAGTCTTGTTCTCCTGAAATATCTGATATAAAGGACCTGAGTTTAAAGTAAGAGTACATGGAATGTCTAACTATTACTTGGCTAAGTAGCAATCCTACAACTGGAAATAGAATTTAGCTGAATCATGCAGGAGAGGTTGTGATATGTTATATTTAATTATTTTGGCATATAGATGTACATAGCATATACCAATGTCATAATCATCTAATCCCACAAAACAGGACATTTTCTTTTAGGAATATTTAGATATTTAGAAAAAAAGCTGTAGCTGTGACACGCATATTTAGTGAGATATGGGCTGGAATCTCACGTCATCTCAGAGATGATGATTTCAACATTCCATAAATGTCTTCTGAAATTTAATTGTTTTATGAAGTAAATATCTTCTTTAGTTTCTGATAATGAAAACAGTGGACCCAAAATGAAAGTAAAAGCCTAACACTAGATATTGTTTGGCTTATTCTGTTTATAATTACAGTTTTATAGTAAATGCTCATGTATGTCTTTTTGAGCCATATTAACTGATAATGGAAAAACATTTATTTTAAGATCTAGGTTGCAGAAATTAAGTAGGACACAAGACATGTCCTGAAGTGAAAGAAAATATTTACTAGTTGGCCTGAAAAATATTTTATTATCCCCTCCAGGAAAATACAGAGAGAGAGAAGAGAAGCACAGGAACTCATTTTTATTGAAATATTCCGGGACTTTTTGGTTGGTTTGTTTTGATGAGGCTGAATTCTGTGGAAGGTTGTAGGCTTTCTAACAATGAAACAGAAGTGCTCACAAAGAATCATTCTACTTACAGGACAGCGATTTTCCATCTGAGTACCATGCTATGCCCTAGAGGTACTATTTTAATATTAAAAAAAGAACAAAAAAATAAAAAAAAATCTTTTGTCTTTCCAAATGAGTTTCTGTAGAGCTCCGTGATGTTTAGTTGTGAATTGGATGACTTAGGACTCGGGTAGGAAGTTGCTTTAGACGCTGCTGTTTTTTTGTTTTGTTTTGGTTTGGTTTTGGTGGTTTTTTTTTTTTTTTGGCTTTGTACTGAGTCGCCTGTTACAGAATCTGGCAGTCGGCTGGAGTTCCCTCGTGCTGCTGCTGCTAAACCTCCCCCTGGGCAGGGAAGAGGGTTCTGGGACAAGCTGTAGTTTAGGAACTCCCAAAGTCATCGATCTTGTAGAACTCTCTGGAGGGGATTTTTCCCCTAGAAAGCTCCATAAATTTATGGGAGTGCAACAGAATTTCTGAGGAAAAGGTAAGTCTGATCCTACAGAGTGCAGAGCACTCTGGGTCCGATGGCGCACAGTGCACGCAAGTTGTCTTCATGAGATCAGTGCCTTGTTTTCAGTCACATCTACCCAGATTATTCACGCATCAGCAAACATTGGTGTCATAGATGCAGGAATTCATCTTGCTTACTGCCATACTCGCTCAGTGGTGCTAAAAGGAATAATAAATAATACAGATTCGTTGTCACAAATGTGAGTAGATATGGTTGAGTTCACGCAGTTTGAGGAAGATTGTCTTCTTTTTTTATCTTGTCTGTTTTCAGTGTAGAACTGCACTATTAAAGAATGAAGCATGAATATTGGCACAGGTTCCCGCAGATCAGAGCACGAAGATGGAAAAAAATGGATTAGAGGGAAAATTTTATAAGGAAGAAAGGGAGCAGGTGTGGTCTGCAATGAAAGAAATTGTTCCAAGAATAAGTGTAGAGTATAAGTTCATAAGATTGGAGGAAGTCTACTTGAATCCTTAAATCCAGTATCCTGCTATTGGAAATGGCTGCACTGTACAGTTGATTTCATAAAAGGATAGAGTTCCTTTTCTTACTTTTCCTTCCAGTTTGAAGTTGCAGAATCAATTGAGAGTTCTGTTATGCCAAACTTGTGTGTTTTTTAATGTCTAATTTAGGTAGTTGAATCTAGATGCTTGACTGTATGTTTAACTCTTCCATGAACTGAAGCTGCAGCCAAGAACTGTAGTTGACACCTGATTTTTGAGAAATTCATTGAAACTGCTGCTTTAATTTCCGTTGAAAATATTGAGGAAGTAGCAAATTTTATTCTTCGTAGTAAAAGATTGCAACGTTTCTGAAGACTTTTTCTTCTTCGTTAAAGATAGGGTGCTGTGGTTTGCTTACTGAGAAGGCTCTGTTAGGCATTGTTTCTGAAAACTTTTGTGTGTAATTCAGGAGCGAAACTTGGCATCCTTTGAGATTTCTCTCTCCTTCGTTGACACAAGATATTGCTTAACAATATGATTCTGAGTAATTTCATTATGCAATACAATTTTAAATGCTTGAAAATATAGTTTTAATCTTATTTCAGTCTTTTTATTTCTGATTTATGAACTTTTGGGAGCTTTTCACAAATTTTGAAGTGAGTGTTGTTTTGCCATATGTAAACTCTATAACCCTGTTCAGAATTTGAAGGAGCATTAAATTAGTATTTCATATACAATTAATTTTCTACACTAGCATTTTTTCCCAACCTGTATTTCTAGATTGGAAAAAAATTATTTTTAAATTAAACTGAATGCTACATAATAGTATAATGTCAAAAGGCCGTATGCATACATCTGTTTGTTAATAGCAGCGTGTAACTGTTTCAGGTTTTGGCAGATAAACATGGTAATGCCTTGTGGTTGAATGAAAGAGAGTGCTCCATTCAAAGGAGAAACCAAAAAGTTGTGGAGGAAGCACCGAGGTATGTATACTAGACTCTTGATGCAGCTTCATAGTTATTGAAAGCACTTTTGGAAAGCTGCTGATTTTATTTATTGTATAAATGCAAGCAAATTTTATTCTATTAAAAACCACAAAGAAAATAAATAAATGTTTAAGTTATAGTCATTTGACTGTAATGCAGTTTTGATGATGTACTTGAGGGTGTTTTGATCTTGCTTCATGATGTCTTTCTCTAAGAAGAAAGGTGCTGTGTTGTTAATTCCTTTCATGATCTTATATAAAATGGATATGGATCTTAATGATCAAATATGTGGTATATGAGATGGCTTTCTTAATATATCTGAGACATTTTTCCTTTTCTTTGCCATTCAACTTTTGGATTTATAAGTAAGATAAAATATGGAAAAAGTATTCATTTTACCACAGATACAGATATTTGACTATGTTATAGTAATTGTGAGAGGGCCAGATAGTACTGTTTATTTCTATCTGAAATGGAACATGAGGTACTAAATACTCTGTGCCTCTTTTAGTACCGTTCATAGTAGCGAACTATAGATATAGGTGTCCAGTAACTCAAAAGTACTAAATGATCTTAATCCCACTGATTTCAAATGGAGCTGAAATACATTGCTGCTGTGCAAGGTACGGTCTTGCTGTGTTTTCTGTTGCATGGCATTCGTCAGAGAATATGTGTAGAAAAAAGGGCAGAAGGAAGTTCTGATTTCAGAAAACCAGACACAGGTATATGTGTCCCACTACCCGTGGGAATTCCCGGTGTAACGTGTTCACCAGCTGGGATGGATTTGCCATTATTTTATAGCACAGAACTATGTGATGTAACAATTTAGGATGTGAGGAAAAGCACATCATTCAAATGATGTTTATTTAGAGGCATCATATAAGAATGAAAATATTATATCATATAAACATCATATAAGGATATGATATTATATGATATAAGGATATTATATAAACATCATATAAGGATATTTTAGAGGAAAAGCACATAATTCAAATGTTTATTTAGAGGCATCATATAAGTTAATGTTGGATCATAATTGTGATCCAAGCGCCACATAACTGGCACTGTTTATGACCTAGATTTTAAATTAAAAAACAAAGTTTAAATCTAAGGATACAAACCCACTAATAAATGCTTAAATAGCTGTTGTTGCTTCCTGGTAGTGCTTGTGGATTTCTCAGAAGCCTTATGCCTGAAGATCTTACTGTGTTTTTGTTTGTGAAGTGTGAAGTCTTCAGGTCCCGATATAATGTGCGTGTGCATATACGTACACCTAAGTACTTAAGAGAGGAGAGTCTTTGCCTCAGGAGTACATGTAAGGTGCTGCCTGCCGCTACTGCCTGCTCATTCTTCATGTCTGTGGTCAATTAAAGGGAGTGATATCTTTTTCTCTCACCAGCCAACTGTGATCAGAGTGTTTTCTTTCATCAGAAATATCAGCCTTTTAACTATCTTGGGCTTCTCTTTTAGAGTTGCCAGTAAGTTTTCTTATCTCTTCCTATAACTGTACAAAAGAGTGTGGGCAAGTCAATAGCTTCCAAAATTTGGCGTGAAAACTCTTCTTCCTTCTCGTTGTTGAATGTTTTAGACTCTGCCAGACATTTACTGACAGCTTTGGAAGCCTTATCTGCCTTACAGCCACTTGCATTTGGCTGCAGAATCCATTTATTTACAAAGGGTTACAAGACTGTTGCAGATAAGCAGGGTACTAACTTCGGTGAGACACCATAGAGACCCTAAAGCCTGAAGTTAGCCCTTCCTGTGAATGCTGTTTCAGTTAGTCTCATTGATTAATGACTCCTGGAAACACCTTTTCTTGTATGGCTGGGTGGAGGAAATACGAAGTCCTCAGTAGTCCTTTTTTTCTCCTATTTTAAATGGTAGCTGCCATTAAGAGCTCTGAGATAGGTTGAAGCTTTTTTTTTCCTTTCATGAAGCCCAGGAGATAGGGATGCTGTGGGCTAAAATGTTTATTTGTCTTTTGTACAATTTAGGGCTTTTGATGCTGGCCTCTTCTCAAGCCTCTTTTGATTTACTTTTTTCCTATGGTGATTTTTCCTAAGTATCTAGTTTAAGAGACTGATTGTTGAGGGCCTTTTGGCTTTGAGAATAATCTCTGTGATTTTCTTAAAGCTAAGTCTGCTGCTGTTGAACTTATCCGTATGGGGTCATGGTCAAAATGTCCAGTTTTCCTAGGGAAGTTCAGACTCTTGTAAAAAAAAAAAAAAAACCAAACCAAAACCAAAAAAACCTCTCACTTTTGAGGAGAGAAAGCTTTTTAGTTCACACCCTGATGAGGTTACAGTATTCAAGGGAGCCCTAGTGTTCATGGTGGTCAATCCCCCAGTTTCAAATAGGAGACCAACAAACTTTGCTTGTACCCTTTTAACATAGTCAGTTGTCCTACTCTGTCTGTTCTGGGAAGCACAGACAATAAGACATATCGAATCATCTCCAGTTTTTTAGTTAGTGCTGGGCAAAGTTAGTGCTACACAAAACTTCCAGTGATTTACAGTAATTTTCTTTGCTTCTAGCTTCACACCTTTTTGGAAGATGCTGTTGGCTTCTCATTTCACCACAGAGACTGAAATTTAAACAGATGAGTAACATTTTAATAGTCTGTTGTTGTTCCTTAGTTTAGTTTTTTTCTTCCTCTGCCCAAACTCTTCTCTTTCATTTTCAGAGACAGTTGCTATGAGACAGTGTACTTTGGCAAGAAAAAATGCAAGGGTGTGATTGTATTTTCCTGTCTGCTAGAGTGATTAGAAGGGATTCTTCCCTGTGTGGAGAAACAAGGCCCATAAGCTTATCAGAAAATGCATTGATCCTTTAGGATCAATCTAAAGTAAATGGATCAATAGAAAGGAAATATACAAAAGCCTTAGCTGACTTCCTATTCAATAACTGGAGCTCAAAGGAGTGCTCTTAAGCTCCACTTTGGTGAGAGCAGGTGTCCTACCTAACCATTTCAGAACCTGTTGGAAGCTTTTTAAAGCGCTTTAAATTTTGCCTCACTGCTTGGGTGAAGGAATGTCCAGCTGTTCAGAGGCACTTGGCTATCTGTACTATTTGATGCCCAAAGTTAAGATTTTGGAATGTTGTTATGGAGAAGTGCCATGCAAAGGCCCTTCCACTCACTGTGATCATCCAGCACTATCCTTTGCTGTAGCAGTCAAAGAGATTAAGGATTTGATCCTCCACTGAATACTATTTAGAATCATAGAATCATTTAGGTTGGAAAAGACCTTTAAGATCATCGAGTCCAACTGTAAAGCTAGCACTACCAATTCCCCCACCAAACCATGTCCCCAAGTGCCACATCTACACATCTTTTAAATACTTCCAGGGATGGTGACTCAACCACTTCCCTGGGCAGCCTCTTCCAATGTTTAACCACTCTTTCAGTAAAGACATTTTTCCTCATGTCCAATCTAAACCTCCCCGGGCGCAACTTGAGGCCATTTCCTCTCGTCCTATCACCAGTTACTTGGGAGAAGAGACCAACACCCACCTCACTACAACCTCCTTTCAGGTAGTTGTAGAGAGCGACAAGTTCTCCCCTGAGCCTCCTTTTCTCGAGGCTAAACAACCCCAGTTCCCTCAGCTGCTCCTCATAAGACTTGTTCTCCAGACCCCTCACCAGCCTCGTTGCCCTTCTCTGGACATGCTCCAGCACCTCAATGTCCTTCTTGTAGTGAGGGGCCCAAAACTGAACACAGTATTTGAGGTGCGGTCTCTAACTATCATATCTCAAAATGCTAAGCTTCAGGACACTGGGTGTTAAACCTTCTCTCTACATTTTCAGGCCTTTCCTGGACAAGTAATGATGGAACAGCGTTCTGCCATTGTATTCTGTACTAGCATGCAAGATCCGTATTAGCATCCACAGTGAGCAAGTCCTTAGAACTTGCTGCTTGCTTATTCTCCTTTGTTGTCTCTACTTTTCTCCAGTGATTCCATGTCCTTTGGGTTAAACCTTAGCATCCAAGACTTTCAGAATAAGGTGATTCTTAGGACATTCTCTCAACAATTTCCCAAAATTTCCCTGAGTTTCATCTCAGGCAGGAAATCATTTGTTTATTATGTTTTTTTTTCTTTCTAGCTGCATACATTCAGAGTTGAGATTGCCTTATCTATCCTAGATGTTGGTTTTGCAGTGTCTTTTTAAATTGAAAGATGTTCCTTCAGTTTCACTTCAAAGGACAAAAATGTTTCTTTCTATTTCTGCCTGTGACAGAAAGATCTAAGGGGCAGAAGATTTAAAAGGGAGGTTAGTTTACCAGTAAGTGACTGCATTAGAATGCAAGTGAAACAGCTAAACTATTTTTGTGACCTTTTTTGCATGCTCCATTGTTAGCTTCTCTCAGGAATGTTTCTGTCCTTGGAAGGTGCACAGACAGCAACTTCTTTCACTTTCTCCCAAGCGCTAAGCTCTCTCTGAAAGATCTCAGTATGATGCCAAGTACTTCAGGATCATATTCCAGATTAACTGCCAAGGTGCTATTTGAAGCCACCGACAATTTGAATGAATGTCTATAGGCAAGAACTTAGCAGAAAGGTATGTTATTGAACTAGACTCTACGTACAAGCTTTCCTTAGAGTTGTGCTGCATGTATGTATATCAGACTCTACATCTCCTATCACTCTGTCTAGAAATCGTTGAAGGATTTGGGGTTAAGAGAAACAGCGAGCCTGTTCTGTTTGTGACTGTGTACATGATTCATTGGTGGGCACAGTTTAGATGTGGGGGCAAAACTGTGTTCTCAAATACTTTAGCATATTTATGCCCACAGTGTGGTAGTACGTAATAGATAATCTCAAGGGAGAATGATTTTTGTAGGTAAGTAATTTTTTTAAACAAACAGTATGGCTAACTATTTCCTAAGAGTAGGTAAGCTGACCTTGACATTTAGAAAATGAAGGTACTATTCTCTCCCAGTGTAGTGGTATCTTCATAGGAAGGGTAAATGTTATTGATATATTTTTTTTTTTTTTCTGAGCTGAGCAGTAAGTTTCCACTGACAGTGTAATGGTCTGTACTTTTCAAAATCTCAACCTTATCTGTGAGTGAAGGTGATGGAGGTATTTTGGGAAACATTATCTGATGAACTAGAAGAGAGGTAACATCTTGCCCGTGTGGTCATCTCTCTGGATGTAGAAACAATGGAACAAACTAATTGTATTGTCTTTGATCAACTTTACAATAGTTTGAATAAGGCCTTATGAGTGAAACGTCAGGTCTGATTTTTTTCTTTTTGGTGCTCTTATCTTACGAATCCTTTTTATTTTGCAGCCTTCATGCTGCCATAGGAGCTATTTGGTTGAAAGAATAACAGGTATATGTGTGAGAAAAAGCTTTGAAGTTAGGTTTAAAATGCTGTGTTTTCAAGTGATGCCTAGTTAGATTGGAGAAGAGTTATTTCAGTTGTAAAAGGTGCATTGTTAAAGAAGGGAGAAACAATGTATATGAAAGGTAAAGCGGCAGAGGGGAATAGGAAAACTTTGGTTAATTAACCTAGCTGATTGCAGGGATGTTTGAGTCATTTTAGAGCATAAAGCTTAACCATGTGGCAGAGATCAAGTTTTAGCAGTGTGACACCTCTGTTCCATTCTTTGGCTACAGCAGGAGGTGAACAGAGAGATCTCAGACCTACATTTAACAAACATAGGGAAGACACCACTGGAATAAAGGGGAGTAACTGTCTTTCATCCATATGAGAAGGTAATAATGGTTATTCTAGAAATAGAATATGAAGCCAATATTGAAAAGGTTCTGTTCTTCGTAAGCCACTCATTGACCTTTCATGATCAAAACCCTGCAGAAACCCCAAATTGAATTACAGGTTGTTGATTTTTTGTAATGTATTATCCTCTTATTGAATCAAAATAAGAAATATTATGAAACTTTTTTACATTACCAGTGCCTATTTTTGATAGGTACGACACAGTTTTGCACATCTTCTGTTTTTTCCTTTGATCTGGTGTGGGATCTGACAGCTTTCTTGGGATCAGACTTGACTTCCTTTTCCTGTTGATCCCGTTGTTTGCCATGAAAGAATTTTTTTCCTAAAGTCTGAAAATGCCTGCCCTACTGTCCATCAGAATCTGCCCACGTGGGCACTGGAAGGACGGAGGTGCTAAGTAGCACTTTTCCTGTAATGACAAAGATTCCGTTGTCTCCCAGTTTGCCTAGGTATTTCCTCACTTTTTTGTGTCACGTCAAATATGGCTTGTTGTGGCAGAAGACTCTAGCTCTTCTGTGAGTTCAGGTCTCAGTGAAAAACCCCATACTAAGTACTGAAAGGTAAGTCCTAACCCAACACTGGCTTCTGTCTGAGTGCAGTCCTGGGCCCCAGATGGAGCTTCACTGACTTTGATGGGGCCACTTCAGATATGTGGAGGCTCCTGATTGCTCCTTTGCAGAATTAGGACTCACTGTTGAGGACACCTCAAGTAACACATAACATTTGGTATTTTCATTTTAAACAGTAACTTAGAGGTAAGGTAGAAATGACTTTCTATTCCCTTAAAAAAGTACTTTTAAAATGATAGCAGAGTTATGTGCCTAATGTAAGTCACCACAGAAATATAATAAGCATATATATAAGCTCATATAAGATGAACAGCCACGTTGTCTTTCACTGAAGGTCAGTGTATCGGGGTGAGGGGTAACCAGTTTCACAGCTTTGATGGAAAGCTACAGAAATTTCTCTAGCTCTAAATTAACAATTTGCATAGGTTAATCTAAATCTGAATTTGCAGTACAGAGGAGAGTAACAAGGAGAATACATACCTTCCCGAGGCTTTCAATTCACTGGACCAGTGGAAGTGGCATGTTGGTCTCTTAGAATAAGGCGGCTTGGTATTTGGGCAGTGTTCACAGTGGCTCCCAAGGTGGTAGCTGAGCTGCTCTTTGGGTGCCCTTGAGTGTGTCCAGGATTTGTGGAAAGGAATGCATTGCAACTAACAAACACTGATAATTAGTCTTCAGCTTACAAGTAAAGCTGAGAGAGGAGATACAGGATATAAAGGTTTAAGTCATGATATTGTTGACGGTGTTTTAGTTAAATACTATGAATGCCCAACTTCTCTTCATTGCAATCTTACTCACATGAGAGGCCCAAATAAATACTTCATTAATTTCCAGAACTTCTTTATTGCATAGAATATCAATGAAACGGCCACGCTGTTTTAATTCAGAGTCAGAAAACAACTTCCCCTTAGACCTCCTGTCTTGTATTTTGGTATTCATATTTCCATTGGATGGATTTTTTTAGTTACAGTTTTTTTTGCAAATAGATATGCTTTCTAAAATATAATGGATTTGTATGTATTTTCATTTAACTTACATTATTATAGATCTCAGTGTTCTAAAAAAGTTATGTTATGTTATTTTATATTTTAGAGAATACCATTATTTATCCTGAATTTCCTGTACATTAGCAGTAATTGCAAAGCATGCAGTATATCTATTTAGGAGCAATATAGATGTAAAGGCATACATTTGACAGTCTTGACATGTTCTCATAACTTAAATAACGCTGTCCTCTTTTGGTGGTAATTTAAGCAGAAGATTAAATGATTTAATTATTATTTTTTTAACTAAAGAAAGGCATTGTTTCTGTATTGTAGCACTTTTTTAGACCCTGAAACTCGAAGAGCAATGGGAGAACAAGCAGTAGCTCTTGCCAAAGCAGTAAAATATTCCTCTGCTGGAACAGTAGAATTCCTTGTGGACTCCAGTAAGAATTTCTACTTCTTGGAAATGAATACTAGACTTCAGGTAAGAAAAACAGCACTTCAGATTCAGAAAGGTGTTATTTAAAAAAACAGAACATAACCTCCTTCCATACTTAGGGGTCTGCTCCTGCAAAGACTTACACATAACTAACTTGACACGTGAGCACTTCCCACTGAACTTAAAAGATCTGCTCACTTAAATAAGCCTGTGTATACAAGACTTTGTAGCAGTGAGCCCTTGCACAGCACTCAAGTAAGCATTCAGAGCTTTTGCTCTTTGTTACACTTGACCTAAAGACCTTGCAAGGGGTCACTGTTAAGTGCCACTGTGAGTTCACAGTAAGTGGCTAGCCACTGTGCTCTGATGCTTTTCCCCACTGGTCCCTGAAGTTTCTTTTTTATTTTTTATACTTTGATGATCGCTTGCTGAATTTCTCTAGGAGGATGATTAAAACTGTATGTGTATATCAGCAATAAAAACACTAGCAATCTGCATATGATTGAAATTGTGACTGGAATGCAACTGTGTACAAAGCACGCTGACATAGTGTAGGGTTTTTGTAACAACACGTAGTCAGTAGTAGATATTGTAATGTACACTGCAAATGAATGGATAAACTGTTTTATGGAAAACCCGCTCTACCTCTTATTTGACTGTTATAATGCATTTCTGGTCATAATCTAATAAAACAGGCACGTAACTTAAAGTCTGGATACCTTTCTCAAAGACGGGAAGAAAGTTCAACTTCTAAGCAAGTAAATTCCATCATCTTTATCCTTCTTCTCTCACTTCATAAATAAGAGCAGAAAGACTGAAATGTGGAATCAAGCAATAGAGTGATTAACTTCTTATTCTGTTTTAGCCACATTTCGTAGGGCTGTGTCCTGCCTGCTGCTTTTACGTGTGGGCAGTGATAGAGCATAAAGAGATCCTCGTAATTCTGACATCTGTGCATGACTTTGTATAACGGCTGGGTAAATTTATGCTTTGGGTAAAGAAGTGAGAGGGGATTTGGGGTACGAAGGGGGAATGGGGGTGTTGCAGTCTTTCCCTGTACCAGGGGAAGACTGCTGGTAAAATGTGCCTTGCCTTGCAGGGCAGCAGTGTTTTTGGAATTAGTTGTGACAGTTATACTTAACATGTTTTTGCTAGGAGTTTGCTAGGTACAATCTGGTCTACCTTGGATTCAGTTAGATTGGTTAATGGCAATGTATAGTTCATTAAAATATCATGAAGAATTTCTGTCTCTTTGGTCATATTCATTTAAGGACTTTAGACACTCCTTTTGAAATATAACCTAAGCAGTTTGACAATTCCCTATAATAGCAGACTTATTCTTTCCAACTCTTAAAGAAATTTACTAATCTTAAATTACAGTACTTGTGTAGATATTCTCTAATTCCTCTATCCTGACTGTATTGTCTCTAATTAGCATTTCAGCTTGAGGCTGGAGAGTAGTAATTTTCTCTGGTTCTTTCCCAGGCTTACCCGATTGATCTGTCACTTCTCCCAGGTCTCAAGCTTTGGTTTCTGTTCAGCTAACAGTTATGCAACTAACATCTCGTTCTTGCTCCCTTCTATGAAGAGCCAAACATAGAAACTCTAATGAAGCTGGTCCAGATTTAACTTCAGAACCAGGAGAATCTCTAGATGTCCCTGTATTGCTTCAGCCTTTTCCTTTTGCATCTCCTAACTCTGAACAGTGGCTGACAGGCTCACTTGCTCTGGTTTTGCTGAACACTCCACAGATGGAAGAACTGTCCTAAATGGTGGATATCTGATCCATAAATGATGCTCCTAAGGTCTTTGTTAGTGTGCATTACAGACACAGCTGCCTGTCAGGATCATCAGGACGTGTCTACTAAATTATGCAATTTCCTGTGTCTGTTTTAATGTTTCAGCCATCTCTAAAATCAGATCACTGTAGCCTTTTTACTTTAGATACAGACTTCAGAATATACTTGCATAAAGCTAACTAAACCATGTCTGATACTTTGCACTGCCTGCTGATTTCTCCCCTCCCTCCCTTTGGTGTATCTGTCAGATATTTGCCAGTGTTTTTTGTAAATTATTTTGCAGTAATTGAGAGTTGTATTATTATTTGGCTGTCTTTTTGGGGAACTCTTTGGGAATATACCTTTTCTGCTATATAGTTCTGCCAAAAAGTATAAGTAGCACCTTACAGGAAGTTTATATTTTATTTAATTTTTGTTTTAAGTGTTGCTGCAATACAATATGAGGTTGGAAAGTGAAAAAAGTTGGTGAATCAGCTCCATTGTGTCTCTTGTATGCTACACAAATCTGTTACAGATGTTTCACTCCCTCCAAGTGATTCAGCTAGAATGATTTACTCTTTGCTGTTGGCAATGTACTTTTTGTTGTATCTGCTGCTCTGCCATCTTTCAGAGGCTAGCCGATAAGTATGAGACACGAGATTGGATAATTGCATAGCAAAACTAGTTATTCTTGCTTTTTTCACAAGAAAACATAGAAATGGCTGCCCTAGCAGCTACAAGAGAACTTCTGTATGTTGTCATTTGGGGCACTTTTGGAGTGGTTTTCAGGCAGCTTACTACTGTTAGAATTGTTGAGGCAGACCAGATGTTGAATATCTGATTCTTTATAGCTGCTCACGCTGCGCTGTGCTTTGTGTTACCTAGTTGTCATCAGCCTAATCAAAGGCAGTCATAGTCCAAAATAGCCAAACAAGAGCTTTGAAATAAGTAGAAAGTTTCTGATCCCTTAGATTGATAGCCTTTGTAACTTCCAAATTGTGTCAAAATCTCCTTATCATGCTACCATCAGAAATGCTGGCTTTCACCAGAAAAGTCTCTTCTGCTTTTCACTGGAAGATTAGAAATGTTCCTCTTCGACTTTATAGGAAGAGAGTCTACAGTCTAAATAAAGAATATCTGTTAACATATGGGTGTGCGGTGTGACTAAGCTTCTTACATGTGAATCAATAGATGACAGCAAAGGGAAAATATCACGTATTCTATAAGTTTGTAGTACCTTGAAATGAGAAGCATCTCTCGTTGGCTTGAGGAGAACTGCGAAAAATGCAACGAGCAGTGTGAAGAGAGCACTTACCCTGAATACAGTTTGTATGTCTATGTCTCAGGTCTGCTCCCAACCTTCTGCCATTGTGTGATTTGAATAACAAGTGAGCACTCCCTTCCTCCTCAAAACATGACCAAGTTTGCTTAGAGTAATCTGATTGAAAAGATCATTTGTATAGACTGTAGTCAGCGCAGTGGAGTTGAGAAATATGGTAATTTGCATAGCAGTGTATTTTCTCCTCATCTGACAGTTTGAATATTTTTGTCATAACTTTTTAGGGATTAAAAGTTAATTTCGAAGTGTTTGTAAGAGGTTTATTGAAAGCAAATGGCATATCTGTATATTTTTATTTTACAGTTAATTGTAGAGAGAGTATTTATTTTGTGTAAATGTTTTCAAGTTCTTTTAAAGTAACTTGATTCTAAGGCATAAGGTGAATGTAAATAAACTTCATACACCCATAAAACATTACCCGGCGTTAAGGTTTTTGTTCATCACTTTCAGTGTTTTAATCGGATTTTACTGACCTCTGGAAAATGTTATATTCCAGAGCTTTGTCTGTGTACAAAACTGGCCGTGCCTGGTGTAAAAGACAGAGGAAGAATTTTTACATGCAACACGTCTCTTTCTGCTTCCCTTTTCATCTGTTTGTCCACTCACGATAGTATAAAAAGCATGGCTGGGAAATGTCTAGAAGTATGTAGAAATCCTATTAGTGTGTTGTGATTTAACTTCAGTCGGCAACTGAGTGATTGTCTGGAGCTCCACTGCTTATAAACTGCTGGTTCTAACAGTCTCTTAATGGTATCTGTATTCTGTTGCACATCATTAGGCAGCACCTGCTACACGTTTGCTCAGCGAAGGAGAGAGGTGCTGGAAAATACTGCAGCTGCACTATATAAGCAGTAGCAGCAAAATACAAATAGCAAAGTGATGAGCTGAGTCTGGATTGCCAGCTAAAACCACAGAGAGGTGGTGGCTTCGGTATCCATAGCAGACCCATGGGACAGCAAGCAGTGGTTGTGTTGTCTTGGTGTGCGTAACTGCCTGGAGGATGAATTGTGATAGGTGGGCAGGAGTATGGGAGCAGCGAAAGGGGCTGTCAGGAGTCAGAGGAGTAGATTTCTACAAAGTCTGGATGGCGGGGTTTCAAAGTGAAGTCTCAAGCGACTGTTTCTGCTGTTTGCTGAGACTCTTCATATTTTCTTAATACTGGAATCTTGTTTTACTGTGACACTTTGCTTCAGTCATTTTAAATAGGCTAACGAACAGTGTCAGATGGTAGAGACTTTCAATTGCTGCTAACCTGGGCTGAATTTGAACTACTGACCTAAAGGTGAAAGGTCTCTTATCCCATTACCAATCCCCTAAGCCCACCAGAATCCATTCTGCACACAGTTTATACCAGCTGTTCATGGCCATTTTTAGAACCGAAAGAAAAGGTGATTTTGCTGCCAAACAACACTTCTTCACACAAGAGGGTCAGCCGACAACAGTTAACCAGATTTTTGCCACATTCTTGCCTCCTAATGCAACTTCCATTATGTAGCTACTGGTTGTCTGCTTTTCAGGCTTCCCAAAAGAACTACAGAAAAGCATTGCTAATTGTTGTTGACAGAAGAGAATGACATTGTTTGTGTAAGTCATTGAATCTGAAAGATGCCATTAACAGTGCTGCCAGGGCATGGAGCGATATCTTGGAGACAACGTTACCGCATAACTATCATAGAATACTATTAAAAAAGTAGAGAAAAAGGAGGCTTCCCTCCATTTTTAGTAAGTAGAGAAACAAAAGATTGTCCTTCAAAGGGTACATTAGTTTCTTTCCTTTGGTGAATTTGATGTAAAGAAGACCCAAGAATGGCTGCAGTGTGACCAGAGCCACCTTGAACGAAGTACTCTGAGAGGGCTTTAATATGTTGAAATTGTGAGCTAAATAAGTTATTGATATAAAGTGTGTGCTGTTTGTTTAAAATGCAGAAAAGACAGATTCAGTATTCATAGGCTATGTAAGTGGTTTCTTATCCATGTCTGTCTGGTACTATAAAGAAGCAAATCCTTGCAAAGAAAAATTGACAAAACTGAGTCAATTATTATTGGAAGATAACTTCCTATGAGGAAGTAGATTAAATATTTTTCAAAGTTGTTTTATGCTGTTACTCAAAAAATTAGTTGGTACCAAATGTCTGTGCATTAGTTTTTATTTCTGCAACATCTTACGTAGGAAACAATAAAAGAAGTCTACCTGAGCATCTTAGTTTATGGTAATTTTTGTAGTTCTGGTTGCACTTCGTTATTCAATCACGTACTAATAAATCAGAAAATAAGCAGCAACTCATATTATGTACTATGTCTATGGAAAAGGAAAAACATAGGAGATTGTCTGTTATGTATTCCTATGTGCTTTCCGTTCATTCTGTACATCAATCCAAACGTCGTCTGTTCTCCAGCAGCCTTTCAGAAATTCTGTTTTTTACTATGTGCCCCCAAACCCCATATACATGGCTCTTGTGAACTGTTTTTCGGAAAGATGATGTGACCCCAGAGTGCTCCTGCTCATTGTAGTCAGGAAGCTGGCATGCCTGAAGAGCAGAACGTGTGTGCACCTCTGTTGCTGTTCAGTTCTTCGAAATAGAAACCAGGCTTACTGAAATAAAGGGGGCTGAGGAGCATCTGTAAGTTGATGGGTTTGGGTCAATTGATACTGGATTTGGCTGTCGCAGAAAAGCCATGGGATTCCAGGTGAATCATGTTTCCTGGAAACTGAGGCGTATGTTGAAAGTTAGTTTTGAGATTATTTATCTGAATGTAAAGGAGTATATGACACCAACTAGGGATTTACAGTAGTAGGGGTGACATAGGCTGTAGTTTTAAGTTTACTGAAATTTAGATTTTTCTTGGCCTCTGTGGTCTGCTTGAATGCTCCAGCTGGTGTGTGAATAACTTGATGCCTTATGTACACAGGGGCAAGAGAGCAATCTGTGGGAGTATCTAGAAGTGTTTGCTATTAGATCTGCGTACCTTGATGGTCTTGAGAAAAATGTGTCCTGAAATTATTCCCCTGAATGTAAGGGGAGCAATCATCACTAATTTAACTCTTAGCTCCAACTGTTCATAAAAATTGCGTGACTGTTTTTGTAGCTGTGGATGAACCCTAGTATAGTAAAGCTTTAAGACTGTTGGCAGTCGCGGAACAGGACGAGAATTAGCAGCCTCTCCATACTGTTCTGGTATGGATGCTAACTGGACTGCGATGTTGGCAGGTTCCTCTAGCTCTTTTGTACCTGCTTCACCATCTATATACTGGGTCTTAGTTGTTATTTTCTTACAGGCTTTGCCACCAGTGTCACTTGTATAAATTGAAAGAGGTTAGGGAAGCAAAAATATTTGTAATGCTGACAGGGAAGCTGACTGCTGTGAGGTGTCTGAAGAAGAGCAGATCAGTATGAAGGGGAAGCACTTTCCCTTTACCCTGCATGAATGTTGCTGGCCATAACAGCTGTGGCTTTGTGGACTTGAAAGCAGGAACACAAGTGGCATTTTTCAGAGAAAGAGGTGTGTGTGTATCACAGAAAGTGGGGAGTAAGACTTTTTAAAGGAGGTATGCATTGTACTTAAGTGCATTGAAATGGTGATTTGTTATAAATTGTTTATGACCAGACTTGGTGTAAGTAAAGGAACTGGTAGTAAAGGTGATACTTTTGGCAGCTAACTGATTGAGAGTTATCGCTGATCAATTTTCCTGCTTGTCCTGTTGCGAATAAGGTACAGCTGCCTTGGTATAGTTATGATCTGTAGATTGCTTCCCGCAGACATGTCTGGTTTTGCCTTTTGTGTTAAGGACAGAGATAATGTGTGAATTTACCCACTATCATATAACCATACCACCACTGGCTCTTACCTTATTGACTGGGGCTTCACTGGCAAGATCTTGGATCAGCTGACTACAAAATCTGAGTATGGCCCAAAGCTAGAAGAGTTGATCAATTGAGTGTGATTCAGCTCCGTTTGTGAGATACTTGCATTCATTTCTTAAAAAATTTAGTCCTTGACTTTACTTGCCATTTTATGGATGCTAAGGCTGTTGATGGAGAAGAGGTATAGCATAAAATTAATAGAAGAAAATACAACAGGCAGGCAAAACAAGAGTGACGCCTGAAGTAGAAGGCTGAAAAGTAAAAGAGGAAGACGTCTGAAGCCTAGCTTTTAATAGTAATTTAAAAATAGACACAACAGTTACCTTAGTCAAATAGCTGTGACAGTTATTCTAGAGCTTTCATAAGTAGGGAATGATGATGCCTGCGTCGTCTTTTTTTGGGAGCGAGGAACAAGAGGGGTCTAATTTCTTCACTTCTATCCCCATCCTTCCTTGCTTTGTAAAAGATTAGAGCTTTAATTTCAGATCCTGCATGTATCTCTCTGAGTGGATTCTTGCATGTCCAGAACCTCATTGCAGGGTGCTTGCTGAACCAGGATATGGCATTACTGCTTTGTTAATGTCCTTTTGTACTGTATGCTGAAGCATGTTCTGTATAGTACTAAAAATACTGACCCCTTCCTGCACCTCCCTTTGCTGAAAGAAAACTGCAAATACTAAAGCAAGTGCAGTTTGGGCTGTGCACCTCACCGAAACGTTAAAGTTACAAATAAGTCAACTAGGACTTCAAGGTTAAAATTCTTTTCTACACCATTTTGGTGATCTGATGGTTTTAATATATACGAAAATGCATTTTAAATGTATTTGGCACCCCAAAATTAGTGATACAATTGGTACGGTCTACATTATGCCTAAACAGCACTAGTTGAAGCACAGTCCTAAAAGAAAGCAGAACAACTTCTCCCCATCCCCCAAAAAAACCTCAAAAAATTTTCCTTGTCATGTTTTCTGAATGCTGTTTTGTGTGCAGACACAAAGGGAGTATTTTGAAGAAACAGAAGAAAATATTGACCAAGTCAAAGATCTGTATTGAAGAACGGATTAAATAAATGTTTGTGAGTTGTAAGAACCAAACAACAAAAATATTTTTCTTTCCAGAAACATTCCATCCTGTTTTGATCATCAACAATAAAGCAGAAAACAACAATGAAGCTATTGAATATGGAATGCCAATTGCAATCCAAGAAAAATTACAGTATAACTAAATAATGCAAATGTCTTTGGGAACAAAAAAAAAAGAAATATTGTATTTTAATTATCTGGAACTTTAGAATTCGAAACGTGTTCTAAACTCGAAGGTAATTTTTAAAACTTAAATTCCAAAATAAGAGAATAAGTTCTGTTGTCCAAATATGAGTGTGTGATAAGTAACTTTCTATTAAAACTTAGGGAGTTTTAATAGAAACTTCAAGTCTTAATAGAAATTGAATTGTTTCAGTTTAGCACTGCAGGGTAGACACTGAGATGTTTCATAGATTCTCCAAATACTGTTATTAAGCTTGACATGCTGGAGAATATCATGTGTTAGGTAGAATCAAAATTGAATCCCAAGGGTACATCCTTAAACTGTATAATCGGATTCCCATTTCAATGTCACTTTTATCCTTCAAAGAATAGGTGCTTGTTTCAGTGATGATTTGTCATTAAAATTATGTCAAAACGTCTTAAAATGTTGTTGAAACTCTAAACAAACTCACAGCACACACAGGGCTAATTATGGATGCCATCTGTTTATTTTTACAAAGCTTTTTTCTTAAAGACCAAAGCATCTTCTTGTTCTGATAAGCCACAAGATTATTATAATGACTAAATGTTTTCCTTAATACTAGTGTAGTTGAAGGAAGAAAGACAAGTGGTTTGGTCACTGACCTTTTCCTGTGTCACAAAATGTACATAGTATGACATCTCATGATAGAGAAACCATTGTGAAGTGCATTTTCTTAAGGTATTTTGGCCCTTGGAACACAAACATTTTATAATAAAAATGGCAGTTCTGTCATAATTTCTATATGGAAAGTCTTAACAGCTGTCTCTGTGAAGAACATGCTTTTAGCGTGCCTATCTTTTACTTCATCTATATGATGCGCCCTCCTGTCTTTGGGTGCTTTTTTTACTCTACTATGTCTAGTTAAAGGTTTTTCAAAGTTAATAAATATGTCCATTTATATCCCCATTTCAAGGAGAAAAGTGTGTATGTGCATATGCGCGCACATGTGTGCATGCTTGTACGCACATGCCGGGGTTAGTGTGAACGACGGGTATTCCCATGGCAGCATCATCCAAAGCCGTTAGCAGCAATTTGCTGAGAGCGCAGAGTGACTCTGCTGGTCCAGCCCAGCTATTGTGCATGCTAAGCACTAAACAGATAAGTCTGGAGGGGGGGGGGGAATTGAAGGATCCATCTGCTCATTTCTGCTACACTGCGCTGATGCAAGATTACGCTAATCTGGTTGCTTGTCAGGACAGGTTAGTGAAAGCAGGCGAATGGGTGAGATTTAGGGTAGGCTAGTTCTATGGAAAATTGTAAGCGGCTCCCGTATGTGCCATGTTAAGTGTAGCAGAACGGGTTGATTATCAGCTACTTCGAGATTTTTAGTTAGAATATATTTATGGCTACAGTGCGAGTCTTTTCAAAACAAAATCGAATGGGAAAAGCTTCCGAACAAAGAAAAACTAACTCATCGTCACCAGGTGCATTCGAATTTGTAAAATACATGGAAAAAAACCCCACCAAACCCTGCAAAACCCCAAACCCTCCTAGGTGTTCTCTGTCGTTTTCCTTTTGTATGCTGCTCCTAGTTATTGTAATCTGCTAATTATTTTATTTTGGGGGTTTCCCTGCAAAAAAGATGGTTGCTGGAGTTTGTCAAGTAGAAATGTTTTTGGGAAAAAGGCAAAGATGGGAATATGTTCTTTGTCTGTTCTTTGGCTGGTCTAATTTCTTGTTTATCTGTGTTTGTTTACAGAGAGTGGTGGGTTTTGGTTTTTTTTTTGGTTGGTTGTTTTTGTTACCTACTGACTGACAGTTCTTGACCTTGCAGGTTGAACATCCCGTCACAGAATGCATTACCGGCCTGGACTTAGTCCAAGAAATGATCCGTGTTGCTAAGGGTTACCCTCTCAGGCACAAACAGGCTGATATTCCCATCAACGGCTGGGCGGTTGAATGTCGAGTTTATGCTGAGGTAAATGAGTGGTAACGGGGAGGAGGGTAGGTGGTTGAATTCTGGGGTAATAATACCCAAGTGTGGATAGATGCCAAGGTGAAGTCAAGGAATATCGTATGAAAGTCATGATTTAGAGTATGTAACACAAATGGTGAATGAGCTTTTGTAGAATTGTAGAATTTTTATTTTTTAATTCAAAATACAGTATGTATTTCAACCTACCTTTTTTCTGAAAATCAAAATTAAAAGTGGTAAAAGAGACAACTAAGGTTTATTTCTAAGGACATTCACTATACGTTCTGTTCACATTTAATAATGCGGTGCTGGAGTTATTTGCTACAGTTAACTAGTGTTTCCAGGTTTCTTAACTTGTGTACTTGAAACTTGTTGTCTTAAAAAGACAGCTGAAATTCAATGGCTTACAGAATTTTTGTTGTTGTACTAAAATACTTTAGTAGGTTGCTGAAAAAGCAAGTTATATATTTGCTGAAACTACAGTTTCTAGGACAAACTTTCAAAGTGCACTCCAAGACAATAACTTTATAATTACGGTATGACACTCTATCTCATCTTAAAAAAGTTTACTAAAATATAAAACCCATTTTCAAGCAGGTTTAGGACATTTCAAGGTAATGTCTTTTTGTTGTCATTTTTGATACATGAAAATCAAGATTTGTTAGTTTAAAAATGATGCTTAGCTTCCTTCACTTTGTTTGAGGAACATTTTAGTAACTGTGCTTTTCAAAAATAATTCAGCACCTTGAGATGTTTCTTTCCCTCGCTTAACTATTGTGGCTTTTGTGACTCAAGACGTCTTACTTTATGTTGTTTTTTTTTCTTTCTCTTTGTGACACGCACATAATCTTCTACATGCTCTACTGGTTACAAGTTATATTTTGAAAAAGAATAAATATTTGCCCTGTGGTTGGCATGGAAGCTATTCTGAGTATGAGTAGGCTTTACCCTGGAGTAACTGATGCTTGGGCACTTTTTTTTTGTTCAGCTTAGATTCCCTCACGCTTATAAGTAATGGATCCAACTACTTTGCCATGAGTTTGGTTATTCTGTAGGCCATATATTTATTTGCTGTCCTATTAAGTTTATATTGGTATTGCATTATGTAGGAGATTTCCAAAGGAATAAAGGTCAGATTGATTTCTTAAGATAGTTGAATTTCTAACTGCCCTTTTTATCTCTGATATTTTTTTTCCTTATACTTTCTTCTCAACTCCACCCTTCTGAATACTTTCCCATCCTTCTTCCAAAACACAATGTAGCAAATGAAAATGTCATCTTTGTAAGTTTTGGTGGTGTACTGTAGCTATGTGCAGAGCACTTCTTTCCTGCTTTTTGACTGCAATGCAATAGAATTTATATGCTTCCAGTACTTTATTTGGAGTCACAGGGGTAGGTGGATGAAGAAATGTATGTACTTCAACACAAGTAATTCTGGGAAAGAAAATGAAGTTATTCCAGCAGTGGTTTCTGTTAGACTTCAAGCTTTTTAATGTTACCTTCTCCGCATCTGGAAAAGCTTAATGCTTTCTCATGTTGAATTTTATTTCAGGACCCCTACAAATCTTTTGGCCTGCCATCCATTGGTAAACTGTCTCAGTATCAGGAACCATTGCACGTGCCAAGTGTAAGTAACTTGGTTCTGGTTTTCATAGGTGCTGAGTGTTTCTTTTATAGGCAGAGACTATAAGTACTCAGCAGCTTTGTAAATCGGGCCTTTTTCCCAGCTTTTTGCCGGGAGGGGCGGGGGGGAAATCAACACGACGGGGACAGGGGGAACGGACGACGGACGGACAGACAGGACATGGCAATACTTATTTGTGCAACCTGAAAAACTGCTTAAAAATGTACAAGTTCCAAACTGGGTTTAAAATGTTCAAATTGGGTATAGCAGGAAACCATTATATGCTGAAATATTTTGTTATGTTCTATAACTTCCAGTTTAAGTTTTTCAAACATAGCTTTAGTAAAAATACCATGGTGATTAGAAAGGACAGTGAAACGTTGAGTCAGCTTTTTAAGCACAGAGAACTGGGGACGCCGGTGAGAAACTGCCAGTGCTTTCTGTTTAGCTTTGTAGACTTTAAAGAGGAAATTTGTTACAGCAATTATTACACGTTTCAGGATACAGTCTAACTACATGGAACGGCTGTTTAACAGTGTTTTCTGCTACATGTAAAGAACAAGGACACTGCCTTTCTGTAAAATCAAGGTAGTCTAAGTCATAAGTGCACATATACATGACGCTATGTCAGTTAGTGGAATGCAAGGCTGTACCATCTGTGAATACAATTATTCAGTCTGATTGCTTGCATGGAAAATAGTGAAAGATTACAGGAGGAATCTTAAACATGGAGACGTTATTGGATATATGATTTATTTCGCTTCTTAAATTGTTTTTGCCCATGTACTTTCTGAAGGGACCTGACCCTTTCTGGTCTTTAAGGCTTCATGCTGTGTTCAAAGCCTGAAAGCGGAAAAAAATTGTGAAGATCTAAAAGGCATTATGTGATCTTAAAGAGGAGATGAGGGAAAAAGGTATCATTGGATGTATCTAAACTTTTTTTTTAATGAAACAAAGAGTGTATTTAATAAGAATTTATAATGAATACTCCAGTGGTTGTTAGAAGTTTTCACCATGTTGTAATAGCTAACAGGATGTCAAACATTTTGCCCTTGCAAGTTTTTGCAATTTGCAATTTTCCAAACGTGAGACCTGTTGAAAGTACAAGTGATAATGGACAAACTATACCCCCTACAGTCTTTGTCCCACCAAATCTTTCTTCAATTAATGCTGCAGCAGGAGTTTTATGTAATAACATTTGCGCTTGTGAGCCATCCATACAAAGAAAAAACAATTAAAATGCCTTAAATGTTCTGCTTACTGCTGTTATTTGCTTGTGTGAATGTTGCATGTCAGCTAAATGGACCACGGAATAGATAAAGTGATTGGGTGCAGGAGAGTGCACACTAAGCTTTGTCTATCATTATTGCTGGGAGCAATCAAATTGATGCCAGCAGGACAGTAGACGCGTTGACAGCTGTAATTATGTATCTCCATGGTGATCACTTTTGGCCTGTCATGGAGGCCCATGAGTCCCCTCCCTTGCAAGCATTTAATCAGATTGGGCTGTCACTTGTCAGGTAGACGGGGTGGGCTGGGAGTTGTGCTTAGGCGGAGAGGTGAATTGAAAATGAAGGGTGGGAGATGCCTAATCGCTTCACGTGGTCCATCGTGGTACTGAAGAAAGAAATTTTAATTACGCTGGAGGCTTCAGAGCAATGGTTTGAGGAGCTCATACGGAGTGTCTAGGCTGTTCTCTTTCTGTTTACTTCTATTGTCATATTAAAAATAGAGCAGCTATTTTTATGTAGACACTCATGGTTTGATGTCTTAATACATATTTTCTGCCACTGTGAAACTAATTTCTCTCCTGAGGATGTCATGCCACTAAAAACAAAATTAATATGACTAAAAAAGTTCAGTGTTACAGGCCCATTGTGCCACAGTGTTTGTTTTGTGCATTTTAGATTTTAGAATTGTCAACAAGTTGGCTTAAAAAAAAAAAATTAGCGGAGACTTGTAGTGTTTCACAGCGAGGTCGGCTTATGAGTAGTGTATTGCCAAATGCATTTTCAATTCACTTCTTCCGTGTCTCAAGTTAGCTCTGATTGTCTGCCTGTGCGTCAGCTGCTCAAGCTGGTGGAACTGGTGTGCATGGCTGTGTGAGGGTTTTTTAGCCATAGATAGGACTATAAAGCCTATTTTTGTGTCTTGTAGTCCGTAACTTTCTTAAAACATGGTACTTGTAAATACCAAATATTTTTCATCTTTTATAATGAAGCCTTAAGATAGGTAACCTCAAAAGCCCGTGTTATGATAGTAAGCATTCATGTGTAGTGCTCATGCACAGCATAGCAAATGTACTGCCATACCTGAAGAGCTCCAGCATTGCTCTTTGCCAGTATGATGGGCAGTCTGGTCTTTTTAGTGCCTCTTACCAGAAAGAGAGAACTCAGACTCCGATATGGCAAAGAATTGAGAAATACTAGAACCTGTATGTTTTGGTAAGTGGAATTTGATGCACCAATAGTTCATTGCAGGACTGGGACATAGATTGTGGCTTTTTTTCCCCTCTTAAGCTTTTTTTTATCTTTCAGCTTACTGTTGTCCTAGTGTAGTAACACATAATGGTAGTACAGCGGCAATGAAAGCGTTGGGGGCTGTAATACCAACGAGCTGTAGGGTACAGTAGAATCTTGAACCATAGCCTTTCTTTGGTATTTTAAATACTGAGTAAAAGAAAGGAAATATGTTAAGCAGAAGTAAATGCTGGAGGTCTAATAAGTATTGCTATTATTTATCAAGTTAAGCACATTATAGCGTGTATCTGTTGAATTAGGGTTTCTTTTTCATCCAATAGTCATTAAGTTCTGTCACACCACATAGTTTATAAAATCACCTACTGTTACCAGGCTCTGAAAATGTAAGCACCACAGAGTGACTTGAAGATGGCAAATGTATTTCTTTTCTGCTGTCATTTTCTTTAGTCATCTTGAGTTTATTTTACGAAAATGAAACTTCTACAGAAGACTCAATTTAAAAAAAAAAAAAAATCATGCTGTAGTTTTTAAAGAATTTTCAATTCTCACAGTAATTCTTTGTTTTTCAGGATATTGTACTTAGGAAAAAGTGTAAATTGTGTAGTGGTATGTATGTATGTTGTGTATCAACAGAAACACAGAGCAGGCAGAGCATGTGGTCAGTAGCCTCAGAAGCTTTACATTAACTTCAAGGTCTGAGTAACCTGCTTACTCTGGGTCCAAATTATGCACCTTTCATATGTTTTTTTTTTTTTTTCTTTGTCAAAATATAATATACATGTATAAATACTTACATGCACATGTATGCATATGTAAAGCATCCTGAACACTTCTATGTAATCACTTTATAGGTACTACTTTGGAGACAAAAGTCACAGTATAATTCAAGTATGTGTGGATTATGTACGTCATACCTTCATGTCTTGTATATGTATTTATTGTATGCTACAAAAAATAGGGGCAAGGGATTTATCTCGAACTGAGTAGGTAAATTAATTTTTTCTGATTTGAATGTGAGAATGTATGCATTGACCATATATAGGCAGACATCCTGGAGGGAAGGATGGTTTAGCAGTTACAAGAAGGGGAGCTGGGAAATACGCTGCATGTTTCTTCTGTAATCATGACATGTCTGAACTACCTTCCCATCAGTAGCTAATGTTAAACATATCCTGATATGGGTAGTGGGGGGCCTAGTTAAGCATAGATAAAGCACATTCAGTAAGATGTGATAAAAATGCTACAGAAGTGCTACTGCCTTTACATATGAATAAATATGCTATACAAATAATATATAAAAGACCATATATAAATATGTAAGTATAAATATATAAATACAAATATATGAATAATATATTTGCTTTTTTTTAAAAAAAAGTACATAATATCATAAAAACTGGTCAGACAGTGTTTCTTACTGAAGAAAGTCAGTACACCTGCTAGGGTATCTTTTTATGTCATTTAGATAATAAAGTCATCATCATGCCCTCATGTGGATTCTGTAGACAAGAGGTTCTACATGTGGTCCCTTGATAATTGCCTAAATTAAAATATTAAAGGCCTAACAGCCGTTGTGTTGACCTTTTTCTGCCTTGCTGCAGACAGATGAGCTGCTGTTTATTACAAAGGTTCCTTCCCACAGGTGAAGATTTAAGTGAGATTCCAGGACCCTCTTTCCCACCCCCTTTACAATGCCGTATATCGGAGCCCTGCTGCTTCAACAGCTTTGATTAGAGCCCTCCATCCTTATGATCCCCAGAATGCATTTATCACTCTCGAGTTATTTTGATTAGTTTTTAAAAAATATTTCAGATTCCAGCACTCAAAAGCAGCAATTTTAATAAATGTTTATTCCCCAGAAATTGCTCATTTGAAAAGTTTTATATGGCTAACCCCATTGCTACAGTGATGAAATCAAACTGAGAGATGAAAACAAGAATCAGCAATATACTAACTAACTTGTTGGCTGGTTAACAGCAATCAGCCTCTTCAAAAGAAATTTTTGAACTTGTGTTATTTTTTTCCATGAATATTGCAGAATCAGAGCTTTAATTGGGGCTGTGTCCTTACAAAGCAAAGCCATGGAAAAAGCTGTGTAAACATTAAAGCCTCAGGGGAACAGCAGCAACAGAAAAAAAAATGTTTTACAGTTGAGAGGGTGAGGCAAAGAAGGAAAGTGTTACAGACATGAAAACCACAGGATCAGTATTCCTATGGAGCTGATAAGCAGAGCTCCAAAGTTTCTGCTGAGTGCTCCCTACTTGTATGCCTACTGGAGCCCTCGGAAGGGCTGTAGCGGAACATGGGGGACGTGATTACATATAGATGCAGAAAGAATGTGATTGTAAGGGGCATCCTTCGTGCCAGGTGTCAGTCAGAAGAATAATTACAACTGTATTTTATTACAGGGATTAAATTGGAATTGGATACGTTCAGAGTTGAAATTTAGAGTGTCTAACACAACCAAAGTTGTTAGATCAAATTTAATGTGTTTACTGTGCATTCTAGGAGAACAAAAGAGAATTTTGACTATCAACTGAAGGTTGCAGTCGTGTTTTCTTTTAAAAGAGAGAATAACTTGCAAGTATTTTTCCTGGTGGAGGACAAAGCTCCCGTTTCCCCCTTCCAGCTTCTCTGAAAACAAATAATTATTCTAGTTCTTCAAGGGGAAAAAAATGTATGTGATAAGCTTCATGGGTGTTATGTTTTAAGCCTGCCAGGTAGATTTGATCTCATGTTGAAATATTTTTTTTTCCAATATATCATTATTTTTGCTTCTTATTTTTTGAAGGTACGTGTTGACAGCGGCATACAACAAGGAAGTGATATTAGCATTTATTATGATCCTATGATCTCAAAAGTGAGTTTATTATTTTTCAATATTCTAAAGGTATGAAACACTCATTTTATACACAGATCTTTTAAAGGAGGGAGAGTATATTAAAGAATTGGTAAATCAGTATTTTAAAGGTGCTAGGCATGACATGCCTCAAGGGACTATGAAAGAGGTGAAGGAAGATGTGGAGTAGAGGAAATTTAGTGTCACTTCTAAACAAAAGTTTTTTAATCTTTTGACACTGTAATTATTTGTCTTGCAGTTTCTGATTATTAAAAGAATTCAGATTTAAACAGAAGCCATTACTTTCAAACTTAGGCGTTGCCAATCTACCTTTTTTAATGTAACCTAGCCAGAATGAAAATGTCAATAAGGCTGGCTTTGAAAAAGAAGCAGTGAAAGGAATGGTTGATAGTATGAGTTCTTATTCATCAGGAACATATTGGTAAAAATGAAAATACGACATTATAGTCAAAGTTCAGTTGTCAAAAAAATTCACACTTTAATCTTAGGAGTTGGTTGGGCATTAGAAGTCAGAAGAGTCAGCTAGATATTGAACCTCTGCTCTAATTTTCTGTGTGGCTAAAGAAGAAGAGAGAGCTTGTTTAGATGTTTTAAGTTTTATGAAGGAAAAGTGATTGGCCTCCTTTCATTGAATGGCTTAAGAGATCTTAGTTTTCTCTTGATGTTTTAGAGAGTCTCTGAAGCATAGATACAGTAACGTGTGAGAAAAGTTTTTGTGACTGCAGAAGTTCTACAAACCATTTTAATTTTAAATGCTATTCAGAATCTAGAGACAAACATGATCTTATTTCTAGGTAACTTAAATACTTTTTTTTTTTTTAGCTGATTACCTATGGCTCTAATAGAGTTGAAGCACTGAAAAGAATGGAAGAGGCTTTGGACAATTACGTAATTCGAGGTAACTACAGAAATTTGCGTTCCTAGTGTGATAGGCTGCCATCTATTTCAAGAAAACAGCTTGAAAATGTAGTAATTAGCAAATTGAGTAAAGTTCCCGCTTCTTAAGTGCAAATTAAAACAGGAGAATCTTGTGTTAATTAAGCTGAGAAGATACATCAAATCTAAACAGGCTTCATTTTTTTTTCTCCGTGGTTTTTGCTTGAATATTATGAGATATTTAAATCATTTTCTTAAACTTGTAAGAATTTTCACAAAATGGTAGCATTTAATTCATTTATTATGTTGTGGGGGAAGAAAAAGGCCACTACACTGTAAGAAATTTAAAGTAGTTGCTATTTTATAGCAGTTTAATACATTGATTATGGTCAAATAATATCACAATGCGGTATTTGATTGTGTGTGTATATATATTTCTTATTTTCAAGGTAATTGTTTAAGTTTGGGTAAATACAGATGTAGGCTGATGATCAGAACGCGTTTCAGCTCTTGCTGACTGACTGCCTAGGAGAAGTAGCTGTTCTTCTAGCCTTTCCAAGCAGCAGGGGTGAATCGACCATGACCACTTTAACTCCTTTTAAGTTTTAGAGAGGGAAGTCATGGTTTGTGTAGGAGAAATCTTTAGATCTTCCTCTGTGTCTTATGGAAAATAGAAAGGAAAAGTCATAGTAGAGGGGGAAAAAAATGGATTTGTTATCCTTTCTTTTCCTGGGGATGATTAGAGAAGGGAACTGTAATGTGGCAAAAATCTTCATTTTACTCCTTAACTGTGTGGGTGTTTGGGGGAGTTGTTTCTTTCATTACTAGTCAGTATACTTGCAGAACTGGGGTAGGTGGGAAGGAAACTGTTGGAGGATTTGCCGCCTTTGTTCCTTGTTTTGGTTGTTGGGCAGGTTGTTCCATGGTTTGAGATGGGAGAAAGACTTGGAACACTTACTTAATTCCTCCTCTGAATGGCTGGGAGGAAGAGCAGGAGAGGCCTCATACAGCAGACAATCATATGAGTGTTTCTGTAAAACTTGGTTTGGCTTTAATGCTGTCTGCTGAATACTACAGATGCCATGTCAGACTAGAAAGATTTATCTATCTAGGGGGAAAATGAGCATCCCTCTACCACAGCGTAGCTAGATAGGTGGTAGGATTAGCCATTGTAAATGAACTGCATAACTCTGAAGTGGATTTATACTGGTGCAACTTGAGCCATTAGATTATTGCAGTACAATGTGCTGATGTAAACCCCTGCTGAGTAAATTTATATGAGAGAGAAATTTATACTACTATAGCTAGACTGATGTGAGGTGTGGGGTTTTTTTGGTTTTGTTTTTAATGCAGACAGGCTCTGGATTCAAACTCAGTTTGAACCAATAGAAAATTATGCTAGAAGGATTATAGTTAATGAGAATATTGGAATTGTGTGTGGAGCATGGTCTTTTATTGTGTGCTGTAATATGGGATGGAACCTAATTGTTTGTTCTTAGGTGTTTTACACAGGTGTGTATGTACCTAATAGCAGTTCCACAGATATATAAATACCTACAAAGGATATGACATCTTACGTATGAAAATTACTAACTCGCATTCTTGATTTTTTTACAGTCTTTTATTCGTATGCATGTATGCATTTAAGTGTTCATACCTGATATCTCTATAGTATTTCTACCTGTGAAAAAGCTCTTCATCTATTAAAAACATTGAAAGAGGTAATAAATGAACTATGGGGGGGGAATGCATTTTTTTTTTAAGTATTACAAAGGACAAATTTTATTTTACCACAGGTTTCAAAAGTAGATGAATTTCCAGAACTCTTTTTTTAGTTGTGGTGAGCAGTGGTTTCCATTTGAAAACCTGCAGGACTTTTGTGTAGTTTTACACAGCTGGTAGTTTCTTCTGAGGGTTTACTTAAAATGTAACATTCATGGATATTAAAGTATTTCTTCTCTTGCCTAGCGTGAATGATACTTGATAGGGCAGTTTGTAGAAACTGTCCTGTCTTTAATGTTCTGAACTGCATTGACATGTACAGAACTCTTCCTTGTTCAGACGAGTTGTCTCTAATAAGTTCCGGTAAGCCTAACAGGTGATGCAGAAGTAGTAATATATTGGTATTTAAATGGACAAAAATAATTAAACATCAGAAAAGTAAAAGCAATTTCATGCATTTTTTTTCTAAAATGACTGTGTATATTTTTGCTTTAAAATGTTAGGTGCTATGTAAAACAATATTAAACCACCTTGATCTCACGTGAAAGTGCCTCACATGAAGTCTTCTCCACAACTGAGTTGTTACTAGTAGTAAAAGATACAGCATAGTTTTTTACCTAGCTTTGAAGTTATTTGGTTTTATATTTGAATAGTGAGCCTGTACATAAATATATAGAGATCACCATAGTCTTCCTGAATAGTGTGCTCCATATTCCTATTTCTGAAACACTCCCCCCTCAGTTTCCTTGGAAGCAGCTTTTATGTTTGCTTTGTGTTTTAGAGACAGTGTATTTTTCCCTGTAAGTAACAAGTCTCTTCTGAGTTACAAAGCATTTTAGCTAAGCATTACCAGCAGAAAGTCAGTGTGAATTGTACTGATAATATACACTGTGAGAATTTAGATTCCCAAGAATTGCAACATTTCTGTAAGCAAAAACGCTCGTTTACTCACATAGGGTGGGAATGGGATGGGGTGACTGGGTAACAGGTCAAGGACCATCTAATGGGTAGCTTAGGGACTGCTAATGGAAGATGGAGTCTTTCCCATCACTTCTGTGTCACCAGTTCAAAGCAGGCAAAAGTTGGTAAGGACTTTTAGTCACTAATATTTTGATGGTTGCTTGCTGACCTGCATGAAATCAGTGGTCTTTATCCAGCTCCTAGAAGACAAATGTCCTCGTGGAACAAATGTCATTCATGGCAGTCCCAGCAGAGAACCCAGAGACTGAAGCAGCACAGTGACCCTCCAGGAGGTGACTCATCCAGGCTGGGTTGAGGCATGCTGACAGGGTGAAGTGCAAGGACTTACTCTGCTGTTCCTTGTCTATTGGCTGTATGAGCAGACATTCAATTTCTACTGCTGTGGCTTTAGGATATCCAAGAGTTACCCATTCCCTTTTAGCTCCGTTCCACTTAGAGAGCAAGACTACGGTCTTTATTGACTTGTTTTCTAGGACCGGATGGTACCTGACCTTGAATCCATGGTTCAAAAAAAATCTGTGCTTCAGCAGTCCCTCCCAGTTAAATGTGCCTGACAACATCATGAAGGAAATGAAATTAACTAAATTTTCTAAAAATGTTATCTAATAGTTGCAAAGAAAGCAGACTTACGCAAAATTTGAGTAAATAATATTTTAAGCAACCAAGACTGCATCATATAGTGCTTGTAATAGCAGTATCTTGATTATAAATGCTGCATAACTCAAATTGTGATGTTTGCACAATGCTATGCTCTGAAAATGCTTATTGCCTTAACATTTATTACAGGTTGGGCTGGTGACAACTTGCACACACTGAAATAAGAAATTCTACAGTCTGTTCATTGGTACATGCTAACAATGTGACTAACTCAAGATACATTCAGTGTGGTCATGGGAATGTAATCTGCATCTTATTTCCTGTGTAATAAACAAATAACAGTGTTATTAGTGGGAGCAGGTAAAAGTCTAGGATAGCGCTTCTTTGAGTGGATTGGATTAAATGATCTCCTAAGGTCCTTTACAGTCTAAATTATTCTGATAGGAACTGAGTCCTATCTCCTCCATTGAGAATTGATCTGAATTCAAGATCTCAGTTGAGGCTTCTGAATGAGGAAGGGTCTAATTAGGTAACATTTTTATCCGTGGGTCTTCCAGTAAAGTTCAGGGATGATTAATGTTCAAGATCTAACCCAGATTTGTCTCAAGCAGATACACTTTTCTTTTTATCCAGCGGTTACTGGAGAATTTGTGAATACTGAAAAGTTCAAAGCATCGGTCAAACATAGAGGCACTGTTGCTCATCGGGATGAGGCACGAGTTGTTTCCTGTGAGCTTGCACTGTTTTGTTAGTAGTTCATCTTTCTCCTGTTTTATGCCACTTTTCTTCAGAAACGTAAGGTTTTGTTTCTTCTTTCTAACTTGAACAACAGAAATAGGGTATTGGAAGAATGCCTTTCAGTGTGTCTACTGTATGTGTAAACATGATGTGTGATTTCCCTCTTCTCAGTTTCTCTAAGATTTTAGTATGTGTTTGTTGCTGAATAATCTGTTCATTTAAAGGCATATATAAAACGCAGTATGAAGTTCGGGAAAGTTTATGTATGAAAATTGTTTTTATCTGTTTAAATAAAAGAAATGGACATATTTATGCAGCAAGTAGAACTGATTATCAGTTCACCAAACGTCTCATTGGGCAGATAGCTCATATCCGTGAGTGCAGAGATTCCCGTAATCTTTCCTTCGACCTCTGTTTGCTTTTTATCTTCCCTGCTGATTCAGATAGAAAGCAGTAACATGAAATTAACAGTCTTTTGTGTAAAGTCAGCTGTTACCTGTTGGGTTCCTGCCTGCTGTGGGGAGAGAGGAATGTAGTAGACCATTTGGGAGAAAGAAGAGTGGAAAAAGGAGCGTCTGAGGAAAGAGTAAGCGGCAGATAGAGCAAGAAGGAGTAGAAATGAGGGGGAAATAAGTGAGCCACCAACCAGGGGGGGACCTTCCAGCATGGGGTACAAGAGCAATCATAGAAAAGAGGTAAATAAGTGTGGTGAATGTTTGAGGGGAATGGGAATATAGGCGTTAACTCTCTGATATGAATGGAGACCTGCCACAACAGTGACAGCAGAAACTTGTCTTGAGTTTTTGCAGCTGTAAACACACTAATTGGGAGGAAAGAGAGTAGTGTGCTTAGTATTGTGGAGAAGGCCTTGGCTTTCCAAGAAAAAGCAAAAAACAAAAAACCCCCCACTTTAAATTTAGTATTTTATCATGTATTTCAAAGAAATTAATTTTCAGGTACAAAGGGTTTCACAATAAACTTTCATTAAATCCAAACGTCATCAATTACTGAATGATTTTGTCTTTTATATATTAACTTAAAAGATACTTCTCAATGGCAGTGACACTTGTAAGTTTTATACTCTCCTGTATTCTGATCCCATGCAGGTATGCAAGTGTACTCATTGGTATTGCGAACAAAACAATCTTTGTATAAGCCAGTTTTCCTGCAAAAGGCATATAGTGTCCATTTTTAAAAAAGAACGGAACAGGCCTCGTTTTCCTGGTTGTGCTTTAAAAAAGTGCTGCAACAGGTCGTACAACTGCGAACTGTGGATTCTCCTCTTTGCGTAGCAGAGGGAACAGGGGCTGGGAGGTCTGCAAGAGTCTGTGTTCTCTGACCCTTTGCAACAGGGACCAGCGGGTCCCAAAGTGTGTGAGTGTCGAAACCGAAATTGGAGAAGGGAAAGCAACAAACTTAGTTCAAAACCACTAGAAGGGACCGTTGCAGAATGCTCGGTAACATCAGCTTGGAGCACAGATGCTGGCATGAGGGAAGATTCTCCTCCTGTTTCTCCTCATTTTTTCCTTAAGCCAGTTGCAGGGGAGGGAGTGGGAGCGGCAGCTTGTCAGTGGAACGTTATGGTGTGTAGTTTAGGAAGGGTTATAGGCTACTGCACTATGGAGGAGAAAGAGGGAAGGGCAACTGAAGTACAGGCTGATCAGGTAAAAGAGGAAGGCAAGGTTATTGGTGCAGGAGAGGGGAAATAAAGTAAGGTACTTTTTTTTTTTTTGTCAGAGTTCTGGGTTTTTTAATTAAGAAAAAAAGAATTGTGGCAGTGAAAAACTACACAAAATGCAGTGTGCCAGGTTGAGGAGGCATTGAAAGACAAGTGCTGTTATTTCTAGTTATACCCCTTAGATATAACGTTGTCCTGGTGTTCTATTCCCCTTCTTTAGAGTAAAGGGGTGGCTGAGGAGAGGGTGATGGCAGGATGGCCATCCATTTTCTTTCACTTGTTCTTGAAAAAGCCTGCTTAACTTCTGCTTCCAATTATTCTACTGATTCAAACATTCATATGTGTTTGCTAGCACCATAAATAATGGACTGCTTAATCTTATTAAGAGGTTCAGAAGTGCATGCAGTACAAAATTTAGTTTCAGTTTGAACTAATGATTTTTATAGTAGGATATTACCATATATTATCTGCTTTCCCCCCCCTTCTTTTCCCCCTTTATTCTGGTCTATGAGTTCTGTGAGCTTCAGACTTTAATATCTAAAAGAATTAATGTTTTAATTGAAATACATGTTCGGCTCTGAGTGTCAGTGGTGTACTGATCCTATGTGAGAACTTTATGTGGATGTTTGTGTATTAAAATTACAAAGCTAAAAAAGCCTTTCTTCTCGCTTTTGGGATGGGACTTTTTATGCAGATAGCCTGCTCTGAAGTGAATTGAAGCAAAACACAAGCTTTGAAAGACAATTAAACAGTTGAATGTTGAGGGTTTTAGGGAATATTATGACAACTTTTGGAATTGCAAACATGGAGGCTAGCTGGGTAGTAATCATGGGCTTTGAAAAGTTCATGTGTTGAAAGTGGTGTTTTCATAGTCTGTGCAAATCTATGATAATTTTCTTGTTTTAAGTAGAGAGTAACATAATCAGTGTTTCATAATGCTCAGCAGAGCTTGGTTAATATTTTTTTTTTTTATTTTTTGGTTAGAGAAATCAACTCGGCTGCCTCCTAAACTTCATAGCATTTATTCTTATTTAGCATTTAAATTGATTGGCGATAATTTAGCTTTGCTATTTTTTTAAAAAGAGAAACCTCTAGTACTGTACTCCACACGTTGTTTTTGCAATCAGTAAGTATGCAGATAAAGTTCTTTCTATTCCACTTAGCACAATTTGAAATATCAGCAAGTTAAGTATATTCAACTGCTTATCTACAGAGAGGCATGTAGGACTCCAATTAAGTTTACATGGATAAGCGCAGATTTGTGTTTGCAGACGTCAAGATGACAGAAGCTTAATACTGTAAAGAGGCTAATCAACACTGAATATGTTTAGTGTCAGTAAATATTTATAGTGAAAACATTGCCTATGGTTTTGTGCCTTGGCATTCCAAGTTCTGATTTTTAGTGAGTAAAAATGTGGTGTGATATCCTGTTCATAAACCTGCTATAAAATTTTTGTTTTCTATAAAATTAATTTTATTGTCTTTTTCTTCTTTGTGTTTTCTTGGGAAGGCAAGTTAGGAATTAGGCTACAGTTTGTAAGTTAATGAAAAATCTGGTATATTTAGCAAGGTTTTAAGACAGAAGTAGTCCAGAGAATGAAGAAGGGAAGGAGGCAAGATAAAAAGACAGGCAGTATGGGGAGTAATTTCTTCTGATTATAATTTTATTTTATTTTTAATGAGGGCTTCTTCAAATAGTGGTTACTAATCAGCTCTGGTGAACAATGTGATTATTTAGTGTGCTTATGTATTCATTAGGCAATAACTACAATTTAACTGGAAAATTAATTGACCCTTAGGGTTTGTTATATATAAATACAAATATATATATAAATATTTGATTTCATTAGATCTCCAGAAGTTAAATGCTAGTCCACTCTCTTTTAGAAATGTATTCTGGAAAATAGTGTGTCAAAATTGAAACCCAAGAAGTACATCTTAAACTGAGTTTCTATTGATGTAATATTGTGTGAAGAATACAGCCAAGTGAAATAAAAAAATAGAGGTACAAGGAACGTTGATTATTTTTTATTATATTTTGACTTAGAGAAAAGAAGAATGTAACTGCAGTTCTGCATCAGTCTTAACAGTGTAAAAAAAATGATGCTGAAGTGAAATTTTGTTTTCTGGAGGGGAAATAAATTGATATGGTTTAGGATTTTGTTTGTTTGTTGGAAATGTCATGGCTTGTCAGGTTAACAAATGTGATTTTGTTCCTGGCAGACTGCAGACCTGGTCAAGAAAAAGAAAAATTCCCTGAAAACCACTGCAACATAAATACAATATACTTCAGTTTAGTGTCTAACTTTGCATGAAATAAGCACTGCCTGTTAGCCTCTGTTTGATCCTGTGAGAGTGTGGGGCTAATGTCTGGCTGGTGTTTTGGAAGCAGCAGGTAGTCAGGAGCAAGCTGCTCTAGGGGTCCATATTTCTGTAGCCTAGCAGTTACTCACACACAGATGGAGACCTTATGAACTTTGACAGAGGTCATGCTAAATTGCAAATCTAAAACTTCTAGACTTCTGAAGGATTGCATTGGTACTTTTTTTTTTTTAAAGCCATATGATTGGGAACATCACTAAAGGTATCAACTCAGTTTTGAGAAGTAGATCAACCGTGCAGTCATTGCTCATATAATGATCATGGGGACTGATAAAGATAGCCTTTCATGGTACTTTAAAGGGAAACTATTGCTTATTAAATTTTGATTTCCATATGTAAAATACATATGTTGCTTCCCAAACAAGCCTAGGTCCCAAGACCTAGGCTTGTCTGCTCTATTGAACTTGTTAAAGGAATTTTGGGGCCTAAAACATTGCAGAAGCCTCTGGTTTTTCTGATGGACCTGAGTTGGAAATAATTAAGATACTCATAGTATTTTTTTTATTTCAGGTCTTTTGGGGCAGTCAGTTGAGACGCCAAGGTCTGTCATCTGTCATCAGCCATCATCTCACCAGGGATCTTATAGCAGTTTAGGAAAGAAAAACATGAGATGATCTGGTTACACATTGTAGCGTGTTTAAATCCTGGATTCAAAGTTGGGGAGCATTGAAGAGCTCCTCTTTGACTTCTAATTATAGTCCTGAAGATGTACTTAATAGATGAAAATCTCTGTGATATTTCAACTTACTATTCAAATGGGAAATTTTTGGAGGATTTTGTAGCAGCCAAAGAAAGACTTTGTTTCCAAGTTGTAGTCACTTAGCATAAGATTTTTTTTTAAATTCTTTTGTTTAGTGGAGATACAATGTGAGTTTCATTCAGTGTTTATGAAATCAGGGTCCATGAATGACTATCTAGGTCACAGGCAGCAAGGAGGCTGATCCTCTTTTAATCAAATGGTCAAATTTTTATCTTGTCATCATTGAACTGGTTGTGTAATGTGCTACTTAATGGCTCGTGAACTAGTCTTTACAGCTATGACTTCATGATTCAATGAGGCTGAGTCTGACTCCGTGTGTTGAAAGTGGTTTCAGTGACGGCCACACAGAGAGCTTGAAAATTCACATCAGCAGCAGACTGTAGGGGAAAAAAGCTTTGAAACTGTTTGAACTGGTCTGCATATAAAATAACAAGGATGTTATTCATGCTTCTAAACTGGAAAAACACAAAGGGAAAAGAAATAGGACTGCAAAAGAATCTCCTTCTGTAGCTACAGCAATTCGCGGTCGCTGTACTGCTAGTGTGTTTGGTTTTCTGAGATCTCGATAGGGGAAGAAATCCAAATACTTTAATTTACAGTTGAGAGACCTGAATTTACAATGAATTCTCATTCATGTTATTTTAAACTAGAGCTATTAGAAAAAATGTGCAAATAACTTTCAGAGTCATGTCATCAGTGTATTAATCATTAATAATTTGTAAGTAAACACATCTAAAGTTGAAGTTCAGAATCTTGTGCTTTACAAGAGATGGATGCACAGACAAATTTTTACAAGATAAACTAGTTTGTGATGTGCTCTGCATTTTATACTTCATGGTGTGCACCTAACACCAAAGTTCATGTGACCTGGAAAATGCAATGTGATTTGGAGTTGCCTGTCCCTCTGACCCTGAGAGGAAAGAATTTGAATTACTTTGTATTTCCTGAAGGGTGAGAAAGTGCACACCACACAGCTGAGGTTGGATAACCTCTTTCCTATAGCAGCTTCCTCATTTATCCATACCTGGAATGGATGCGACAGCTGCAGCCAACACTTACAGTTTATGCTTCTGAATTGCATGTCTATTTCAGCTCTCTTAAGAAACACTAATTTTATGAGGCAGTGTTATTCTGTATAGTCATATTTGGATTGAACTGAGGTGGCTTTTCAAATTTTCTGTTACAGTCTCTTTCCAAAACTGAGAAGAGTGTTGAGATAAAGATGGTGTTTTTCTCTTACCTGCATAATCTTAAACTTTCCTTTCCAGAGGTGACCTGTGTGCTACTCTCAAAAGAGGAAGTATCTTCTCTTTGAAAATTGTTTGGAGTGCAGTAAGCAGAAGATAATTTAAATTATCTGGGGATTTTTTTCTCAGGGATTTTTTTTGCACCTCCTTTCCTCTCCCACCTCCTATAAAGACTTCTTTGCATTTAATATTTCAGTGAAGCGACTTCTAATGACCATCATATTCGGTGCTAAACTGCAAGTACTTCTGGCAAAGTGGAGTTTAGCATTTAGTTACTTAGTTACACAGCCATGTTAAATTCAAAGAAAAATAAAGCTTGAAGGATTTCAGAAAGTCATCTAGTCCCACTGCCTGAACTAAGGTATACCCACTATATCTGCATCCTGACAGGTGTTTCTTTAACCTGTTTTTAAACACTTTCACTGACTCCAGAATCTCCCTAGGCAATCTTTTTCCAGTGTCAGCTAGTCCTGAGTACATATCTTGTGCTGACATCTACTCCTGATTATGTTTTTTTGCAGCCTACACTGGAAATGGGATATGGTTTATTCCTTTCCTCTCGGGGAAAACAAGTTAATCTTTTACTCTTCTGTGAGGAAGGGGCAGAGAACTTACTGTTTTGTGTGCAGGTACCGGACTGACACTGGCAGCATCCTTTGAGCTGTGTAGCTTTAGATTGCGTTTCTTAGAAGTTGTCTTTCTTTGTTGGCACAAAAAGCGGGGAAAAGAAGGGAAAGAAAAATACAAAAAAAGAGATGAGACAGGCTGAGAAGTGGAATGAAAGGAGATGAAGAAATTCAGAATAAAGAAAAAAAGTATAATATTCAAAGAAATTAAAGGACAAAGTGGCTATAAGGGCTCTATGATAAGTAATTTTTTAATTAAAGAAATTTTTTTGGGGGGGGCCGGGGGGGTGGTATATGACTAGCAGGGTCATGGAATGGTGCTAAAGAGGGAATGGGGCATTCAATAAAAGAATTGGCCAGGCAAGGTTGGATTTAGGTATATATGGAGCAAGCAATAGATTTCTTTGTTTTGTAAGTTCCGTAGGAGTCTCTTGTGACTTACAAATGATAAAAATGTAATAAAATTATATGTAAGTGATAAAACTTTTTACTATCTTTCATTACTGTGATTGGAGTGTAATATCTTCCACAGGAGTGTGTGTATATAAGGTGGCAGGATGACAAGGTGGACCAGGGTTCACTGGAATCGGGCTGATATGGTCACGACTAATCTGTCATTTCAAGGAGATGGCTCTGGTCTTGCCTACCTCTGCTAGGACTGAACCAAAACTCTCTTGGTTGTTGTGCTCACTGTCATTGACTTAACTAGGTGTTTGAATTAGGCTTGGTGAGGAGAAAATTTGGAAGGTTTACTTCTTGATTAAACTGAGTGCTTAAGGAGGGTATCTTGAGGCAGGAGCGGAACAAAACTGGTATATCTGCATTGATTACATCAGTTCTATGGTCTCTAAGTTGTGAACAAATATTTATTCTACAAAGATAAGAGCTCATATTTTTACAAGTTGTTTCCTACTGTAATTTGTGATTAATATGTGTACCTGATTTTGTATTGATTTTTTTTGTTTTCAGGTGTGGCTCACAATATTTCTTTACTGCGAGAAGTGATCATCCATCCACGCTTTGTTCAAGGAGACATCAGCACTAAATTCCTTCCTGAAGTCTATCCTGATGGTTTTAAAGGTTTGTTCCATTTGGGAATGTTTCTTTGTTTCTTGAGAGGTGTTGTTTCTGATTATTATTCCTTTATGTCTATAGACCGACACATTCCCCAATCAGTCTTTACTTTTTTTCCCTCAAGTGTATCTGTGCATACACGCAATTAGAGTTTTTAAATAATGCATAATATAATTGAAACAGTTACTTTCTTTACTTTTCAGGAAGGCAAAATACATACTTGTAGTGACAAAATTGTAAATGAAGGGCCTCCAAAGTAAAGAAAAACAATTTGTAGGTGATATGAAATATGTACAATAAACATCAATTCAACTCTACCATGCTATTGTGCTTTGTTACAGACAGTGCTCCTACTGTTAACTGAAGATAAGATTTCTCTTTACTCAACACTGTTGCTTCTCCAGTGAGTTTGTGCAGCATCTTTAGAATTGCCTTTTGGCACCCTTTGTATTCACTATAGCATTGTCTGGAGGATCTGGCATTTTATCGGGGTATTTCAGTAACCTGGTCTTAATACTCATTACACATAGTAATGGGCATCACATTGAAATTATTAACTCATACACTAGGTTAATATAAACAAAAATGCAAATGTTTCTTTACAACATCCCAAACAACTTGGTTGCAAAAATGTATAACAACAGTCGGTAGAGAAATATAAGTAAACAAATAGATGGGTTTCCTTTCACAAGGATCAAATTTTAAAAGGTGGTCTTCTCTCTCCGACAATGTGCTGTAGATGGTTTCTTGACCTGTATGGTCAGAGACTCAGTCCTTCTACACAGGCCTCACATCTCAGCCGGCATTCATCAGGCAGAACCTCTTCCTTATTTAAAAAAAAAAAAAAAAAAAAGACAATGTTTATAGCTCATCATTCATGGGTCCTTTATGAATGCCGTGGAGATTCCTTTCTCCCACATTCATCATTAATCCACTGTGGCAGAATCCTTATCCCACTTTGGAGATGACACTGCCAGATTGGCAGTCACCGGACATGACTGGCACCTTGCCAAATTCTATTCTCATTAAGGAGCAGAACAGATTTTTCTTACCTCAGGACTCAGTGTGTGTTTGGTGCAGAGAATATTCATCCACCGAACTACTTTAGATCATGGTGTAATTGGCAACTCTATGTAATACAGTCCTACAAGTGGGATTAATGCATCCAGCTTGTTATTGGCTCCTGACCGTGACTGAAGCAATAGGAGATGGTCACCTTGGGTGGCAGTAAGCTTGTGATGGTTGAAGCTCAAATGTTCCTTTGTCTTCTTTGGTAAGGTGTACTTAACTAATCTTCAGGTAACTCGGCTGGCTTTCATCCAGCATAGACTTGAGGGTACTCTCATTTGCTCTGAAGGCTCGGTGCTGTTGATTAGCTGGTCTGCCTCCCTTCCCTTCCCTGACACTTTAATACAGAATCCCATGTCCTGTCTCTCTGATGGTTCTGGGACTTTTCAGTCCTTTTCCTCAGTGGATTCAGTTCCCTAAACCACCATAAAACTGCATTTTTTTTATTGTTGCTGCTTTTGTTGGGGTAGTTTTTTGAGAATTCTTGGGTTGACTTAACTCATGAAGGAATCTGGTGAACTTCAGCAGATGTGCTAAGTGAGTGGCAGGCTAGGAATGGGGAGAAGGGAATGGAGGAGAAAGGTGAGGACGCAAGACGTTAGAGAGGTTTACACCATGTTATGAAAAGGCAGCCTCACCTCACACACAACTGGGAACAATAAAAACATAAACCATTTTACCCTTATTTGTGATAATGTGACTGTTGGGGCCTTTGGTCACTTGTAAGAAGCTGGGATGGGTTTTGCTGACCCAGGAGACCCCTTGCTCTGTATTTTTGACTATGGAAAGGTACTCTTGTCTTTTGTTCTTTTATTCTTGTTTTCATATTTTATATTGTAATGTTAACCTGTATATAATCGGTTAATTACTTGTTGGTCCACAAATTGCAGGATGATAAGAAATTTGTTTTGGGGTCATCTGACTTTAACTATATATGCACGTATTTGTGTGCACATACACACTGATGCAAATGGCTGATTAGTGTTGCAGTCTGAGGTAAACAGTAATATTGTGTTAACAGATTCTTAAAGATAAGTTTTTGCTCTAGACACCAGAAGGCACAAGAAGAGCTATTGTGACAGTTCATAATAAAACTAATGAATGGCAGGCAGTAAATGACTAGACTTTGTTCCTGCTGTATGAAAAGTCTCGCTCTTCTCCTTCCATGTATCAAATACAAGCATACATTAGCCTTCTTAATGATCAAAAATGCAGATATCATTATTACACAGCATTTGTATTTCAAGTGAAGAGTACTGATTCAAAGCTCACTGAAGTAATTGAGAGCCCTTTTAATGATTATAGTTTGCTCTGGATCAGACCCTTCTGGCTTAAAAAAAAAATCAGTGAGTTGAATTAGAGGATAGTTTTTTAGGTACCTATTGAAAAATATTTCTGCACATGCAAAGACTCTAATGGGAACTGTTGAAGGCAAGCAAGGGTGGCGGGCAGATGACGGGTAGAAGCTCAGCAAGAGAAGCAAAGGCAATTTAACTTACGCAATGTAAGTTCTCTACTCATTTCAACTAACTTTTTTATATAAATACCCAGGGTAAACTTTGTTAGGAGGATTTGAAAATTAAGTAGCTTCATATATCTTAATGCTGTTTATAAAAGACATGTTGCTGTAAAAAAAGATCTGGGATAATCTGAAAAATTAGAGCAATGTGTAGCCAAAGTGGATTTGGAAAAAACCTAGAAATATTTGCTGTTGTTAACAGTAGGCATCCATACCAGAAGAGTTTTAAATTTGGAAAACTTAAGAAATAAAAAAATTTCAGTGAAGATGCGTGCTATATTTATGCTTGAGCACAATCCAGTGTGTTTCTTTTGTAAACTACACAATTGCCACTGTTGGTCTACATTGATGGTAAGTAATGAATGTTAGCTGTGTTCTTTCTGGTGACTGCAAGAAGTACTGCCCCGTTTCTCATGTGCATTTTTCTTCAAATATAAACATTAACTGTAGTCTTACTTAAGAGTAAAATAAGAGATGCTTTGTTTTCCAGTCTCATTTTTCAAGGGCTTCATTATAAGTCCTTTATTAGAAGGCTTTTACTGTAAGTTAGGAAAAAATTAATTATTAGAAATATCTTGGCAGCTTTTCCATTAACCTGTGATGCCCACTTCAAATTACATCTAGAACGGGAATGTTTAGTAATTTTCATGATTAGGGTTTAACTCTTTTTCTTCCCTTCTTTAAATAATCATTCATTAACAAAACCAGTTTGTTTATTGCAAGTTATTTTAAAATATTGCTGTGCTGAAACTAACCTTGCTCAGAGTATGATTAGTGTGGGAAAACAGCTGCTGTCATACCCTTTTGTTGTCTCTACGAGGGATGGATGGCTAGAATACCGGCTGGCAGTGGGTCAGCTGGAGTGGGTTATTGCTCTTGAGCACACATGTGTGTTTTGAGGGGAGTGCGGATCTGAGGGTGGGTGAGGCAACACTGATTAGGTCAGATGACACAAATACATCTGTTTTAGAGTGGCCTCCAAGCACTTTGCTCACACGATAAAAACATTTGCCAGCATGCAGGAGTAGCCCGTACTATTAGATAGAGTATTGTCGGATGAGCTGTTCTACAGCTTCCAAGCAGCCTGGGATGCCTCTTAATTCCTAACCTGTCTGGTGAGAAAGGAATATGCTATCATTATCCCTATGTTATAGGCACAGAAAGTATCTCTGTTTTCACAAAGATCTAAGAGGAGTCCTTGACAAAGCACAAATTAAACTCAAGGATCCTTAGGTTAGTACCCTATCCATTGGATCATTCTTTGTGGTTCAGTCTGTTTCACAGCTAATCCATCTTTTCCTAGATATCTGTTTGAATGCTGAGATACTTTTTTTTTTTTTAATGGTCTACTCCTCCTGGTTATTAAATGACCTCTGAAATGCTTGGTCAGTCTCTTTGGGAGAGACATCCTGTGCAAATGAGAAATGAGGCATTTTCCAAGAGATTATCACAAAAGCCATACCAAAACACAGGGAAAAAGGAAAAAGAATCCTTTACTTGCCCCTCTTCTAGCACGTTTACCTCATTTGGGTGGAGAGGAAGAGCAGAAGTTCTGATGGACAATCCTTTATGTTAACTGATTTCTAATACAGAAGGGAAGAAAGAGGAAACACCTCTCTCTCCTGCAGTTGTGTATTGGCTCCAGAGAGTGTGTATGAGGTGAAGGCTTTTAGCTACATTGTGTTTGTTATAATTGTATGGGTTGAAGGGATTGATTACTCCACTTTACTCAACACTTATTAAACCACCTCTGGAATACTGTGTCCAGTTTTAACCCCCTCACGCATATAAGAAAGATGTCAATAAACTTCTGTAAGTCTAGCGAAGAGCCACCAGGGTTGTGGTGGGGTTGGAACAGAGGACCTATGAGGAGAGGCTGGGAGAACCGGGCTTGTTTAGCCTGGAAACAAGAAAGCTTAGGGTGGACCTAATGACAGCCTTCTCATACCTCTCAGGGGGTTCCCAAGAAGAAAGAGCCAGGCTCTTCAGTGAGGTACACATAAATTGGAGATTTTCAAGACCTGACTGCACAAACCTCTGAGCAACCTGGTCTGAATTTGATGTTGAGATTGCTCAGTGGGGAGGGGGGGGGCACACTGAATAAACAAAAGACCTCCCAAGGTCCCTTCAACCTCAGTCATTCCATGATTCTGTTATAAACAGAAGTGCTTTTTAGGTGAATTGGGACTGTAGATATGACTTTTAAATTTAAGTCTGGAGACTTGTTATTAGTTGAAGGGGGGAATGCAGCTTCTCCTGGCTGTGTTACTGTTGAAAGGGAGAGGATGATTGCTGTTAATTCCATTCATCGTCTCCACACTGGAACCTAATCTTTGTCTTCATTTTATGAAGCTACTGGATTATAAAAATTGACTTAACAGATAGCTTACTTGACTTTCTTCTTTCTGACAGGCGAAGCCAAGCAATGTTTCTTGGTCTGTTACTAATCTCTTTAGAATTCAAAATAGTAGAGGCTTCCTTTCTGTATGCTATAGCATCCATCTTATAAGTGATTACGAGCTCTCTGAGAGACATCTTCACTATTCTGAATGGTTTGGGCTTGCATATGCAGACAATATTGTCTGTCTTTTCCCATGACCATCTGGGTGGAGCAAAGCTCTGCTGGACTTCAGAAGAAATTAAAACCTCTAAGAACATGCAACTTTGTTTTCTGCCTCAGCCTACTTGGTATACGTGCCACCTGTAATGGTCAACTTCAAAATCCTTTGGGAAAAACTCAAGCTGAAACAGAACCTAGGAATGATATAAACATTGCCTGCATTGGTATGGATCTGAATTATGCATTGTACTTTCTATCTTACCCATTTTGCTTTTAATTTTTATTCTTCCCAATCAGAAAACAGTCACTTTTCAAGTATTAAGTAACAGCCCCAGGCACATAACTAGGGCTTGTTTGTTTGGTTTTTTTTTTTTTTCCTGTAATTGATAGTAGGAAACACATTTCTAGGAGAAAATGCAAATAAGACTGTTATGGGAAAAATGACCTTTTATGTAATTTAATTTGAAGTTCGTTATGTAAAGTAATTGCATGAACCTTTTTGACTCAGCTTGGGGCATACTGGGATAATATTGATTTAAGCAATCATAACATCAGGGAAATGAGAGAGAAATACTTTTTCCTTGTCTTCCTTCTGACCAGGGATCTGTCATTTAGTAGTAATAGATGTGTGCGGTCTAGTCTTAAATAATAGGAACAACCGTGCTTCCACTCCTTCAGTTGTGACTTAATTTTATAGCCATTAATTCTGTTTTATGTTCACCTTATATAATTCAGTTCAGTGATGATAGTGAGAATGCAGAAGTATATCCCAGGTTAAGCAGAGAGATTTGGGAGCTGATTTACATTTTATGGCGGAGATGAAATCTCCGTGTAGCCCAGGAGTCTGCAGTGAAGAGGGTAGGGAAGAGCAATGACAGAACTTCCGATGTTGGAAGCTGGGCAACCTGTGCTCCTTGTTCGTTTCACTCCCTATCAAGGCAGCGCCTGGATAAATGCCCCAGAGGTAGCTTTGTTACTTTTCAGATCGATCTTCTGCATGGTGAACATGAAAGGCTGTGGTGTTACATCTTTATTGGTGGTGAATATTAACTTATACCTCAAGACATCCAATTGAAATCCTGAGGGGTAGCTTGTAAGGTAAAATAAGACTGGAAGTGAAACAAAGGTATTGCTATCTGGTGCATTCGTGTGTTTCCAAATACAGTAATGTAATTGAAAGTTTAGCTTTAAAACTGCTTAAAATTCTGCTGAGCATAGCAGCAGAGCAAGAGCAGAAGGCAAGGGAAATGGGGCTGGAGTTCAGAGAACTAAGGCAGTCTGTCTTGTATAATAAAGGTAAATTGCCATCCTTAGGAAGCAGCCTTTAATCAAGCTTCTGACGTATGCCTCCAAAGTTATGCTAAGGATATTCTGTGGTAGGATTGTATTTTTATTGCCAAAGACCAAAACCTAATTTTGGTATGTTCTTGTTAACGGTTTATATTATCTCCAAGACTTAGGAAAATAAATGCAAATTGCCCACATTGGTTACTACAGTCATGACTGGTTTTCTGCTTGCCACGTCTGTGCTACAACTAATGCAAATAGTGACAAACAGAGAAAGTGGATAAACATTTTTTTCATGTTTGTGATGATGAAGAGGTGAATGTAACTCTTGGTCAGTTGTTAACCTGTTTCAAATTATTGACCTTTGTTCACTGTTTGGAGTTTGATTTTTATTGAAGATACAGGGAGAAAATAGTTTTTGCAGCACAGCAAGTGCAAAAGCAGTTATTGATTTCATCCAAGATGAAGGTCGTGCAATAAAACCTTCAAACTGGGATCTTTCTAGTTTTACCTTGTTCCTTTATATGAGTTGATAGTACCAGTGTGTGTTGGAGCAGGTGGGAACAGGCAGCTTTGGTCACATGGACTTGTCGTGGGTGTTAGGCAGGGTGACTGTAAAGCGAAGGTTTTAGGATGGATTTTCTGATGTGTCTTTAGCTGAGACATGTAAACAAATTACCGATTTTAAATACAGCATTTTGGAAAAATAATCTCAGAGCTTCTTCACCGTGTGTAAACAGCTGGAAAATTGGCACATTTCAGAGCCGGATAGTTGCTGTTATTGCATTGTATAATTATATAAGGCTTATATATACCTGTATATGTGTTTGTATATACACACAAATAGTAGAAAAGTTCAGCATTTTTTGGCTTTCACTTTGCAATCAGTTTTTCTAGTAACCGGCAGAGGAAAGATCAAGTTTGTTTCTCAAGCCAGTTCCTCAACCTTTCAACATTTGTATTTCTGCATACGTTTGTTAAAGTAAAGACAGTTTCCATTTCAAGGCAGATAAAAAATAATAAACACTGAGTGAAGGAAGTTGCAGTACTCTTTAGCCAGAATATGTTAATGTGGACTAAATTAAAAATAAATTGATGCAGATTTGCTGGCTTTTGTTATTTTTAAATTTACATTTTTTTGGCCTGTGACAGCTGCTTTGTACTGTTAGCTGGAACTGTAATGAGTGTGTTTCCATCACCGTGGCACGATTGCATTGCTGAGGTGGACTCTAAGCAGCCTCTTTACCTATCCATAATTAATGTGCCCAGCGGAAGGATGGGTCCTGTGCAGAAGACATCCTGTTTTGAAATTGTGCACTTGTTACTGTAAAGTCTGCTCCAGACCTTTTCAGAGCTCTCCATTCTGGGTTTTCCTGAGGATTGTGTTAGTCTTATCTTATACTACTGACAGAAATTCTGACTCGCTAGTGACTGGTACCAGGGAATGTGAGTTAACATTACATGCAGTAGTGCTGAGGCGATAGGAAAGTGGAGGTGTAGAAGGGAACTGTGTAACTGTTTCTCTGCTGCAGGACTGGAAGCAAACGTGCCCCACTGGGCAGAGTTGCTCAGGGAGATACAGCCTTCTGAACCCCTTCCCCACCTCTTCTCCCATCCCTTCTTGTGAATCTGTACTACTTGCTGTGGATGATGGCATTTGCTGCAATACGTACGCATGAAGGTCTGCTGAGGCAGATGGCAGCTGCATAAAGCACTTTTTGAGAGCTCTGTTGTAACTGCATTTGGCTAAATCTTTCAGTCTTACCTTTGTCTTTCTTTTTAACGTTATTTATTGCCTTTTCCTCTCCTCTGGCTTTTGAAACACCCTTGCTTTCATCTGTGCAAAATCTCTCTCCTGAGGATAAAGTTTGCCTCTTTTTCTCCATGACAATTCATCTTTGCACTTCTTGTCCTCTTCTACGTCAACTTTAACTTCCTGCCACTGCCTTATGGACCGACTGCTTTACTTGTCCTTTTGCTCCCTCTCACATCAGTTTTGACTGTTCTGCTTCTCTGGTGACACCAGTCTTGGTCACCTATTTTTGCCCAGCTTCTCACACCAAATCTGTGTTGTTAGGTTTCTGACCTAAAGGTTCTGATGGGCAAAGGTCTGTCACTGTGCTCTGTCTTTTAGGCTGCTGAATGGACAATTGAATTTCTAATTAACTTCACTTTCTGGAACAAGACCACCAGGGCTGACAAGTAGTTTTATCCACATTTATTTCTGGGGTTTATATTGTTTAGCCTGGAAGATCTGTAGCCACGTGACTTTGACTCCATTATCGCAAACAAACGATTACACAAATGGCACTAAATGACCCAGGGCTGACAAGTAGTTTTATCCACATTTATTTCTGGGGTTTATATTGTTTAGCCTGGAAGATCTGTAGCCTTTGCAAGGTAAAGTACTGAGAAAGAATGCTGTATATTTTGAGTAAGTTCTAATGTACAGATGGATTCCTTACCAGCATGAGGCACAATATGTCAACCAGTGACATTTCAGTAACGAAAACAAGATGCTGCAGCATCGTTCAGTTTTTTTTCTTTCAGTTGTCAAATTGTTTTTAACAGAGATACCAGTGTTAGCAGTAGGGCTGATCTGTATGAAAACATGCAATTTAAACTCTCAAACTCGGAGCGTCTGCTATGCTGAGCCTCATCTTAATTTAGGGGAAAAAAATGTAGGTTTCATGTGTAAGGACTGAACAGTGTCTTCACTGGTAGTTGTTACTTTTTGTGTCTGTGTTGGTCTCTGGTATCTAATTTTTTTTAACTGCTTTTTGAAAACTAGGACACAAGTTGACAGATCTTGAAAGAAGAGAACTACTGGCAACAGCAGCGTCTTTGTATGTGGCTGAACAACTGAGATCACAGCAATTTCTAGGGACTCCAAGGTAAGTTCATTTCTAGGAACTCAGATGTGCTGATGCGTTTTGTTAATGGCATCTTCTCATGCACGAGAGACACTGGTGAGAAACTGCATGGTTTCTTAATATAGTCTGTTTTTTCTAAATTCAAATGAGCTGCGGCTTACATTTCCTTACTCACACAAGTCATACATGATTATTTTTATTCTACATATTAGCGAACTAATAGGCACAAAAATGTGTTACAAGCCGGTACAGTAATTAATGCACATCAGGAGTTTCATTAATGCAAAATGTTGCCGCATTAGTAACTAACCACAAATTGAGCATCACAAATTTCCCATGTGCCCATTTGAAGCGATCTAAGCACTTTGGGATAATATTGAATGTTCAGCTACAAAGCTTTAAAATATTGTGGATTCATGAGTAATTTGCTACCTTGATGAAGAACTTTAATAGTTCAGGGCCTAATTCTGAAAACGCTTTCTGACTGGTAAACACTGGAAGAGTCAGCACCTTGCTTTAAGTATGTTTTTTGGTGCTTTTGTTCCCCCACTCCCTCATTCTTTTGGATAGTAGCTGCTAGTAACCTAGGTAGTACTGTCAGTTGGCCAGCCATTGCAGTACCTTGTGTCAAAATACTAATTCACTTCTTTGGCTTTTTGGAACAGTATGTTTTTTGTCCTCTAGGATGTTTCTAGCTTTCGTTGTCCTCTGGCCCATCATTGTCAATGCCTTGAGACCTTCTATTAGAACAATTGAATTTGTGAACCTTGCTTGGGTAGTTGGTGTTTGCAATGGCTGCATACAGTGAATCCTAGCTTCAGCATGACTTTTTCGTCTTGCCTCACATTCTTTAATGTAGTTGCGTGTGTGTGTGTGAGAGAGGGGGAAGTCAGAATGCAGGATAGACATTATTCACATTCCATGCCAGTGGTTTGACAGTGTATTCTATTACTGATTTTACAGTGGTCAGGAATAAATCAAATGTGGTTTCAAGAAGTCTTTATTTTTATTTGTACCCACAAAGATAAATAGTACCATATGGTGTTAAAAAAAACAGAAAAAAAAAAAAGAAAAAAAAAGAGACACTTAGAGCAAGCATAACGGCTTTGTAATATATAGCATATGTAGGGCTAGGTCATTGCTTGCCTTATGCACCTATAGGGGAAAGTAAAGCACCTTTTTATTTCCTTCCACAAGTTATATCCTCCATAGCAAATGGCATAAGGAGAAGAACAGACACTCTAAGGCCACCGTTCCCTAAATAAAAGATGAATGAGGGAAAATGAGGAGGAGCCTTGATTGTAGTTTTTATTGGCCAGCATAGGAAGCTAAGTAGTCTGGTAATGCTATAGAGAAGTAATGGATTACTTTGTACATAGAGTAAGGATAGGAATTGTTGATTTAAGTAGTGATTCTCTAACTGCTGTTGCACTCCCTGCTCTGATTTGAGATTTTTTTTTTTTTTTTCTGTGGGCTTGTAAAACGTTCTCACTTGCTAACAAGAAAAGGAGTCCAATTCTTGAAGAATCTTTTAATGTTTTCTTTCTATTGCAAGTATTTTCTTCCAGTACTAGGTATCTGTGTCTCAATAAAAAAAGACATATACAACTATTTTAACTGAGATGTCAAATATGTAAACAAAGTATTGCGTTGAGCAGTCAGGTGTGGTCATTCATCTCTTTTTGTGCTGCATCAGGGAAACACACACTTCTGCTTTGAAAAAAAAAAGCTTATTTTTGAGTCCTTCTAACCTAATTCCCTCCATTCCAGCACGAGCAGAGAAGGCAGCAGAGTCTGACCGCATGAAGTTTGTGCTTAGATTAAGGTCTGATTTTTCAGATTTTAAATGGTGGCGCTAACAAATCTTTTCAGTTCAGGGAAGATCACTTTCTTCCACACCATGATGGGGTGTACTTACGTTCAGCTCAGCTTTCAAAGGATGACCTTTTCTGACTATTGTGACACATGCAGCTCTGGAATGAATCCTTCAGAAGTTGAGCCTTAAAATTTTCTCAAAGTGGCGTCTGAGTGTGGTTCTTGGTTCTTAGTGAATAGGTCATCGTTTCAATCCACATATTGTTAGATCTACTTGTCTTAGTGATAGTAAAGCTGCCTGTTTGAGGCCAAATAAGGACAAGGTTGATGCAAAAGGCTTACTGGTATGTAACTTCTGAAGAAATCCAAACGTGATAATGATACCCCTTCCCCAAAATCATGCAGCTCCTTCAGAGGAGAAGTCAAAGAAACAAAGGCAGAATGAGGTCAAAGGATTGTGCAGTGTCCTGGACAGCGTTCTCCACTCCTTAGAGCAGCTAGTGGACTCCCTCTAGAGGGGACTGAGGACTGTGGAGCGTACAAGTTACTGCAGTCCCATCAAGGATCCCTCACAGCATCTCCTTAACTTACCCAAACTGCATCTGACTTGTTTTTGAAGGTGTTCCATGTCATGGGTACTTTTTAGGGAGCAGGATTGTGGCCATAGAAAGCACATCTTTGTTGGTATGACTGCAATCTGTTTGAAAAATATTAGTAAATAAAAAGTGCAGAGTAGGAACCTGTGCTACTGGCAACAGATCAAAAAGGCCAGTTGTAATCTTGGATGCAGTTCACTGTAGCAGAATTTGGCGTTTGGAGTCTGTGTGAATTTTAAATCCATGTTGGAGGATGTAAGCGGATTAGACAGACTGCACGTTCCGGAGTTGATCCATAACATTCTCCTAATGGTTTGGAAAACTGCATTGCCATGTTGATGATCATCTTCAAAATTTCAGCTCTCTGGCACTATTTATGTTGACAGCATTTTTTTCTTTTGCATGCTCTGAAAGCAACTGAGGAATTTTTGTGTGAGGAATTGCACTGAAAAGTAGTATTTTGAAATCATGCGTTATTTCTTCTAAACTTGTCACAGCTGCCAAATAGACAATTTTTTTTGCTGAAGTTATATGCTTATCTTTTGGTTTTGGTTTGTTTTCTTTTCCCTTTTGGGAGCCATATGTATAATATGCATTCTTTTCACAACTGCAGGGGTATTTTGAGTTCCCTTTTTCCCCCTGATTTATTCAGCCCAAGCTCAGGATTGTTATTCTAGCCAGATAGATAGAAAGAACCATGCTTGGAAGTCTTCACAGAAGCTCCACCTTTCACTAGCAGTGCTACTGAGACTGTGGTCAGATGAAATGGAGCTGAGCCAGATTAAGGAATTGTTGTCCCAGCCTGCTCCTCCCTTGGTCTCTGCCTTTTCCCTCCTCCTCCTCCAGATATGCAGGCGTGATTTTGTGTGTAGTTGCATTCTACTCTGGTTCTGCTAAAATGACCCGTATTAGCCTAGAAACATTTAGTAATACAATACTTTAGATCATTCTGACAGAACCAGTTTAAGTACTCATGGCGTGTGAAATTACTCTGCAAGAGCTAGAAGGGTGGGAATGTGTAGCAAGGCAGAAGAGATGAGCAGAGAACGGTTCGTAAAAGGGATGCAGAGGTGGGCCTTAGATCTGGTGCCACAGATCAGGGCTAGTAGCAGCCTCATGAGGGGGGTTCTCCTCTACAGTCGATGATATTTGAAGGGATGTGGCTGGAAAATATGTATTTTACAATCCCCTGGGTGACTGAATCATCAACTGTAAGGTTCTTGCTGGAACATCCTCTGATGATCAGCAAGCTATTGCCTCATTAGGATCAAACACTCAACTTTCTTCAGCTAGTTTCAATTAGATGTGACCCCTGTAGGTGGGATTCTTTGTTGCAGTAGTTTGTGTGGCGTTGAGGTTAATACAGGCCACGAGCTGAAGGGCCGGTTTGCCTTTTCTGTGTTGAATAAATTGTATTATGATTTGGGTGGAGCACCCACAGGTGAGTTTCCACTATCTGCATTGCTATGTGCCCCGGCCTCACCAACAGTCTCCTAGGATTAATTTGCCAACCTTTAGCTAGAACAGCTGCTGGAGACCTGTGCATGCTCAGAGTTATGGGAATACAGGCATTTACTTTTGTTATACAATCTAATATTTAGAGCATTTTCTGTTTGGCTTTTTTTTTTAAATTTAACTGGTTGTTATTTAACGCGTTTTCTTGGGGAAAGGTTGTTGTGGGGTGTGGTGGCGTGGGTTTTTTTGTTTGGGGTTGTTTTTTTTTTTTTTTAAAGATAATTAGCTAATGAAAATGCTTGGTATTTTGTGAGCCAGATACTAATGTGAATATTTCACCGTGATATCCAGATAATAGGGGCACATGTTTCCTACAGGAAAGAGCCATGAATGATTGATGATTGTTTCATTGTTCAGCTTTCAGTTATTTTACCTAGGACTTTTCCTACTTATTCCATAGTGTAGTTTATTGTGAAACTGGTGCCACCCACAGCTGCTGAACAGATTTACAGCATCTAGTAAAATCCCAAGGTCTTCTAGACAGACCTCGATCTTGTTTCAAGTGGAAACATATTTTGGCTGAAGTCAATCCAGCTTATTTTATGTCTGTTTGATGTAGTTAGCCTTTGAGACCAAAAATGATGTTGTACAGTTGAATCTTCACATTTTGGCTACAGACTTGTTTTCATGAGTGGGTTGGGAAGGGAATAGGAGAGTGACTCTCCAGGTGTGGCTACATCATGCTATCTCATGGGCCTACTAATGTGATGTTTATACTTCTAAACCCAATTGCCTACAGCACTTCCTATGTGTTGCTTCTGTTGGCTGCTAAGTGTATTTTCCTAATTTTTCTATGGGTTTTACCCTTTCATCATTTATGACTTGGAAAAAAACAGTGAGGCTGCATGCCCATACTAGCTGATACTACATGCAAAAAGATGGTAACACACTGGAAAATGTTTTATATTGCTAGCAAAAAACCTAAAGGTTTTTCTTGCTTATGTGTTTTTAATATAGAAGACTGGGATTAGGGAGTCTTGAGTTAAACTCCTAACTGTTCTTGTGGGACCTTAGAGAAGTCAGTTGGATTAGGCCTCAGTTTACAAAAAGATAAAATGGCCTTAATACTTTACTACATTATTGAGGTTTTGTAAATATTTATTTATCAACATGTAGAAGGTATTTTGAGACCTAAAATGGATGATGCTTTCTAAGCATAAAATAATACTTCCATGGGAATGGTAAGTATACAGTGAGAAATTACAGATAAAATACCAGCAAGGTTTTGTCAAGTTCTGAAATAGCTGGGCTGAATTTTTATGTTTTAAAATTCTGAAAATCCAGGGGTCCAGTGCAGTGAGCATAACGTGACTGGTGCACTGCAAGAATGGAAATGGATATATTTAGCTTTTTATTTAATGAGTTACTGTAGGTTTGTGTCTAGGTTGATTTGGTACAGATACATTGACGTAAGTCCTCAGGTACACTTAGTAATGGTGGTTTGGATGCCTGCTTTGCCTTGCTGTTGCATGATTAGGACAGCGAGGGAACTGCTCAGAGAGCAGTGGAGCCCTGTACCTCTCAGGCATGCTTGCTTTCACATAGACTACACCTATTGCCCTGCTGGAGTCTGGGATGGAGCCAGCTCTTTGCCAGCCTAGGGCTTCCCCATATGGAAGGATGGTCAGCTGCCCAATAGGAGAGCTTTCTGGTGCTCCTGCACTGCTGGAGCAGCACAAAATAAGGTTATGTTACATTAATTTTGAGAAGAAGGAAGATGATGTCAGGAAAATTCACTGGAGTCGTCTGAACTTACTTGCAGCACAATCACGGGCACCACTGAATTGTATCAATTGCAGTACGTGATTTTTATTCCACTCCTCCCCACCTCCCCTTGTAATAACATGAACAGTTATGGCAAGTGCAGCTAAATATTTATACTTTGCATTACCCTACAAATACTCTCTAGTGTAATATAAAGATAAAATACTTTGTTTTCATTTGGTAAGGATGACTAAGTCCAGCCCACTTGTGGCTTTTTTCACTCCCCTGCTTTGGAGTTAGGCAGTCATCCTTAGCTCATAAAAATAACACTGTCTTATCCTTACTGTTCTGGTCCCCTGGTCAACAAGTCAAGCATTCTTTTCACGATTTACTGTTACGCCTTTGAAAGTCCTCGATATGTTTATGTAACTACTGCAGCTTCAGACCATTATTCCACTGTGTGGTTTTTTCTTTCCTTGTAGACTAGCAAGGTACTAAGACTCTGTTATCCCTTTTTTTGTGTGATATCCTTGTTTATAATGGGCTTTTCTGATTGTGACAACCCTCTTTTGTCTCTTCAGGTGTTACTTAATGTTGTTCTTTTGACCTCTCGTAAATAATTACTTCTTTTTTTTTTGTAATCTTGCTTAATCAGTGCTAAACCAGCTGCCCTATATAATATTCTAGCTGTCTTTAAAATCTGGTATTATTTATCCTACATTGTTCAGTTGCGTATTACAGAAAGAGGATTCTTGTGCTAGAGACAAACAAGTAGATGCAAATGTATGAAACAGGTATTTTTGGCCAGTGGAAATGAACTTGTATGTAAAATATGAAAGTTGAAATGGGGCTTTTCAAGGTAGCATTAATGACTGTTTCTACAGAATGTGTGTTTCTTTTTTTCTTTGATTGGATTAAATTAATGGAATCAGAATTGATAACGTAAGTAATACAAGGTATTTATATAGTTGTTTGACAGCAGAGACATCGTTTGATATGATTCATGAACATATATTCCAGAAAGAGAATGGTCTGTTATGGGAAATTTTCATAGTCTGTCATCACGATGTCATTTGTAGGGAAAAAGGTGGCATGGGCACTCAGGAATCCACACTTGCTCAATCTTTAGAGTTGATAACCATTATGAAATCATTGCAAAGATAATCATTATGAAAAGTTTGAACCTCGCTGAGGATCTCTTGGGAAGATGCCCAGAGCAGTGGCATGCATCTTGCTGAGGCGATTGCTGGTGGTAAAGCCGTTCACTAAAGTAAATGGACCCGGCTAAGCCCCTATGTTTGTTTTTTTATTTTTACCATGTCTGCTGGGAAAACAGCAGCTGCTGTAGGAGCTTTATAGCTTCTGTGGCTACTGTTCACTTAATGTTGAAACTTGAATTTACACAGTATACACATGTGAATGTTTTCTGTTGTGCTGCCATATTCCTGGCCCTTTTTAGTTGTGAATCTGGCCCTTTTCTCATCCATGCTTTGCTTATGACTTCTTCTTCTGCAAGAGCCTCTCTCTACCACAAGACCTCTCTCTTTCCTTTACTTTGATCCCTTTTACAAACCCAGCAATTCTTTCCTCTCGTGCAGGTTTACACCTCCTAAACATGTTCTTTAATATTTGTCTGTCTGTAAAAAGTGTCTGCATGAAACCGTAGAACAAGGTGCATGCTAATCTTCATGTGCTCCCTGGTCATTTTACAGCTATTTTTAGCACAGTTTTTCCTCTCCATCTGTATATTTTATTTGGAGTTTTGAAGGGCAGAAATGAAGTTGTGTTGGAGGTATTTATGGAAGGGCAAAGTTTTTCTTGACTTCGGGGGACTCTAAGCTCAGTAAATGCATGTGTAACTGCATTCACGTGAGACTTTTTGTGGATGTTTCTTTCCTAGGATTATTAACATAAATATTACTTAACATTAAAAAAGCATGAACATCAGGACCTTACCTTGTGAAGTTCCCTGAGGCACTGGTTATGTCCTGCTGTTTGTTTGTGTAGTGTATAGCGTATTCTGGATGCTGTTGCTGTAGAAATGTTGTCAACAAAATATATGGGAAGAAAAAGTCATTCAATATTGTCTGCATACTTTTACATGTCTTGATTTGTCCATTCTTTAGCATGCTTGCCTCATTCACGGTTCACAAAGGCTGTAGTTAAATGTAAGATATTGAGTGAAGGGATAGATAATTCATTTATACCTTTGTTATTGAGTATTACAATTTTCAACTGTTTCTTTTTCCTTTGATTCAACTGCAAAAGTGGGATGGGACGCAGAATGGCCTCGTTATTGTAGGAGTATTTCTCTGTTCCCTGCAATGATTCCAAAAGCTCTTGCACACTTCATCAGTATTATTGTAATTCTTTGGCTGCAGGATATTTGGCAGCTGTTGCACCCCACTGGCAAATCCTATTCAGACTTCACTTCCATTCACCATTGCCATTGGAGAATTGATTTCTCTCTCCTCTGCTCTAACCTTTCCCAATTCATTTTGGATTGTTCAATGTGAAACATTTTAATTTCATATCATACAGCCATTCAGCTCACAATCCTTTTTTAACCTGTCACCAGGGTAACAGCATAGCATGCTTTCTTTAGGCAATCAAGTTTTTATTTCACATGCTTAATGTTGCATTAAATGTTTGCATTTTGTTTAACCCTCTTAAATACTTTGAACTGGGGATATATTTTGCAGGGTAATGAAGTCTCTGATTTCAGCGTCAAGTCTTCACAGAAATTGCCTTACTTAAAATAAAAATAAGAAATCAGAGGATGAATTCAGTAATGAGAAGATTATTAATAAAATCCCAAATGGCTGAATGAGGCAAGCATCCATAGAATAGCAAAAATATTTTTCTTCTGGAAAAACCTTCTGGAAGCTTATATTATAATCTTTAGACCTATACTTTAGGATTACTTTTACCTGTAAGTGCTTGTAATCAAATTAATGCAAATATAGGATTAACCATGCAATGACATGACTTTAAGAAGTGAAATGTCTGGCCTATACCTGTCAGCCTGCTTCAAACTGCTTGCCAGATGTGTGTGTGGAACTGTAAGCTGAATAGCAAGTGATTTATATACATAAAAATTAGAATTTAATGGGATGATGCAATTGATTGTAGAAATGTGGAATTTTTAAGTGTCTGTTTTTCCTGTACATGCAAACCATCAAGGCATGAACAACAGGCTATATTCATTTTATTGCAAATGAGAGTAATAATGAATAACTAAAGAATAGAATACGTTATCATAGATTATTACAAAAAAAAAATGAAATGGACATTTTCATACCTGAAAAAGCATTGATTTCTTATAACTGACCTTACAGAGCAAGTCCTGCTTGTCTTGGTAAAGGAGTAGGACCAGCTAGGTTCACCCCGACCTGTTCAACTGGAATTTAAAAAAAGTCTGTAACAGATGTCCTTACAATACCCAGAATTTAATATCCTTTGTCTATAATTATTATTAGAGGTATAGTTTTAAAGGCTTTTTATCTGTCACGTTCTGTTCTCAATTATGTAGGTATAAAAGATGTGGGGGGGGGGAAAAGTATTTAATTTTAACGTAAGTGAAACTTTAGAACATGGCATTGCAAATAAGCCCAGACTTTGCTCATTTATAATGAAATAAACCCACTATAAGTGGGTACTAATAATATGCATTTTAACACTTTGGAATACTAATTTTACAAAGCTTCTCATTTGCAAAATAGATCATACATATCTGGCATTGTTTAAAAAAAAAAACAGATGCAGAATATTTGCATTACTGTACTAGCTGGAGTGTTTGTGTTTGCATTTGATACAGCTCTTTTTGAGGAGACAGCTGCTTCTTATACATCAGACCCATAGAGTAGACTTTGTTAGAATTTTTCTTTCAACAGCATATAGCTAACTATACAAGGATAGAAATGCAGTTTCTTCTGTTAATTTCCAAGCTTTCTGTCCAGTTTCTTTTTTCCCAAGTTGTACTATAAGCTACCAAATATTATTACCTGCCAAAAGAGGTTTGGCACTGTTTTGTTACTGAATTTTGCCAAAAGGAGCCTAACATATGGTAACAGTTAATTTATTGGTTCTTCTAACCTCGAGGGAACTCTTACAGAGAGCATATTACCTTTTTATCTAACATATTTTAAATAAAAGAGCTGTTGGCTTGAAATTTGATATGCCAGTATAGAAGCTGACCTTCAGTGCGGTTATGCTCAATTCAGTCTTGTTTAAGGGTAAGATTAAAAGTGTAAACATATAAGATTGAGCTAAGCCTTCTTTCTTTTCAACTTTTAGAGAGGCAGGTCACTTCTGCACAGTTTTAGAGTGTGTGTTTAAGTGAAAATATTGAAGAAACATTTTCACAAGAAAAATGAGTCCTGCCTTTCTCTCACAAGTCTTGGAGAGCTCTTTCTTCACTTTCTTGATAAGACATTTCCTGGTATGTGCATTACCAAGTGATAATAAAGAAAAGGAACATTTTTCTTTTCTTTATATGTAAGACCACAGGCCCATTTGTTGCTTGGCGACAATGTAGATTTGTCTAATTCTAGTGGGAGAAGTATTTGAGAGATAACATTGCTAATTGTGCCACTATTCACTGTCTTGGAGTTGAATCTCATGCCTGAGACTTGCGCAACTCAAAATCAGTGATCTGCTACCTGCATTTGAGGTAGCCCTCTTTGTTCCACCTTAGATGCTTTATTTGTCTTTTGTCTTCGTAAATGGTGGTGGTGTGAATCTTAAAAACTGCATGGGTCCCATATTTCAGATATGGGATACTTGAGATAGATGTTGCCTTAAATAAAAAATATCCTGATTTTTGTTGGCTCGTATTAAGTATTCAAAGGCCTGGATATTTTTCCCTGGATCTGTGTTGAGACTGCTCAGATGACTTTTCCATTTGTGATTATGGATGATTCTTTAATATTTTTCACAGACCATTCTTTAGTGGTTTACTTCTCCGTGTAATTAGATGTGGTGCTTGGAGTTTGTTTTGGCTGTAGCTTCCCTTTAACATGTATCTTCAAAGCCTATAGTGTGAGAAAGACTGGGCAGGAAAGAACGGTGCAGGACCTGGTTCTTTTGAAACCAGGGATGTTTACCCATTAACTTAGAAAGGAGATGATAGCAGGTCTTTATCCTGTCTCTCTGTGATGCTTAGTAAAATTAGTCTTGCTGCAGTTAGTAGTGCGACGATACAAATAATTTATTTGCCTATTGAATTCCAGATTTAAAAAACACCTCAAAAAATCTGAGGTATTTGTTAAATTTTGTCCTTCCTAGGCTTTAAGCTTCTGTCTTTACCCCAGTGTTGTGGTATGTGTTTCTGAGGCTCCTCTCTCTGCCATGGTGGTGATCTGATACACCTTCGTTGCACAGTAATGATTTTCTCCAGGCCCTGCTGCCCATTTTTCTACCAGACACTGAAATTTAAAGCAGGTCCTCATCTGGCTGCACCCAGCCCTTAATGTCCTTAGACAAGGGAGACACCATAAAGCAACAGCTTTTCTCTGTTCATTTCCTTGAACTAGTGAGAGCACTTATCTTCTAAATCCTACATTTTTCCCACACCCCCTTGCAGCAAATCCTTTTTTCTTGTTACTTATATCCTCAGGCAAATCAGAATCATTTTAAGATGTTTACTAACGTTAAGTCCACCTTATTCCTCTATTAGCTGTGATTTTTCCACTCTTTGATCTTGGACATTGCATGTCTGCCTCTAATACAGGCTTCCTTTTCCCAAGTCTTAACACCTATTTTAAGGGAACACTTCTGAGTGAATAGAGTGAATCTCTGTTCCAGTGATTACCAAAATCCTGGTAGTCTTACGGCCATTTAAGCTTCGGTCCCCTTACATTGGGCGTTGCAGCACCATTCCATAACTCTCTTCACCTTCCTCAGCTTTCAGTCGTTCCTATGTGTCTTCCCAGAAGCAAGGGGTAGTGAGAGCTGATAGCATTTTGCTGTTTCACAGTTTAAAAAAGTTGGATTGCTGTGAGAAATCGTTGCGTTCACAGCCCTTAAAGGGTGGGACACAATTCTTCAGAGACGGGGCCAGCTCATCTCACACAGGAAGGCCCAGGAGGGGCTGCAGTCATTTGCATTTTAGAGAAATTATGTTGGATATGGTTGAGGAGACTTTGGGCTTGGAGGGAACATGGCTGTCATCGTGTACAGATTCCCTCAGCAGGAGTGGGAGAGCACAAAGGGAAGGGTTGGGGTTGAAGGCAAAGTTGTGAGAACTGTTTCTGAACATCTTCCTAAGGTATCGTCTCTCAGCTGCCATACACTACTTCTAAAGGTGTATTTTGAAAATACTTTGTCTTTTCCCTTGTTATTTGTTTGATTTTTTACTGATTATTGGTAGTTTTCCATCTAAATTTTCAGGAGATACCAGTGGGCATAGTTGCAGACACTGGATCAAAACCAGTTAGGTAATGTATGTCATATCACGTTTGTGTAACAGTTTTACTTTACATTTTCTGTTCAAAATGTGTCTGTTTTTTCTGTGTCAGAAAAAATAGTTGTGATGTTCTTTTTGAACATCCTCTTGACCACAGAGAAGTTGTTTGCTCATGGTTGTTTATAGAATAGGAACATTCTCAGAAAAATAGTTTTACGTACTAGCTTACTAAAAAAGAGGAACAGAACCATCTTTTTAAACAATATGTGTAATCATACTCATTAAATAATAATTGGATGTGTAAGAAATCATGTTTAAAGAAAAATGTGTTTTCTATGGCATATAAAAATATACCTATATGGCACATGTTATATATTGGTCATGTTATTTGTATATATATATTGTGTGTGTGTGTGAAAAATGTTTTATATTTAGGAAATTTATTTTTTTGCTTTGTGAATTACCAAACTACTTTGATTAGGGCTAATTGTCTTGGCGAAAGGCAAAGAAGGAGAAGGAACTTCTAGTTAAGTACATTGTAGAAGCATGACTACGTTCTTGTACTGTTCTTACACCTTACTTAACTATCTGCTGTTGATCATTGAATATTGGACTAGATGGATATTTGGGCAACCCAGTATGGCCATTTTTATGTTCCCATGCTATATCGATCATGATTCTCCCAAAATAAGCAGAAGGAAATCTAAGAAGACGACCCACTTTGTGTTAAACTTTATGTGCGGTTGTGTTACTGCCACTCCTTGGGTCGACCCCACCTACACAGCCTGGCTTCTCTACTTCGACTTTAGTCAGCAGAAAGCTTAGTGGGCAAAAGTCTCTTTTATTAATACTGAGCATGAGGCACTAGCTGTTACAAATTTTTTGTCCTTCACAGTCAACCCTAGTTTAACTAATAATTTCTTCTGAAATCCTTTCATTCATATCTGATGCATATAACTTCAGCTAAGTAGGAAACCTACGCACAATTTTTGTCTTATTGGCTTTCTTCTCTTTACGTGTGAGACCATAATATGAACAATGGCAGGTGACCTATTAAAAGGATGAAAATATATGGAAGGCAATAGAGATTTATCTTCTTTTGAATACATGTGACGTTGTTAAATAACAATTTGAGCCTGGGTTTGTGTGGCCCAGATTCATACTGCCTAAGTAATGTAATAAATACAGGTGAGCGTCGCCTAAAGGTAGTTCAGCCTATCTAAGGTCTAACTCATTGTGGAGAGGTGCCTTTCTCTTTCCATTAGTTATAAAGGGAAAAGGTGGTTAATATCAGGTGGTGAAAGCACAGTGGTGTGAACTCTGGATGTAAGCTAAAGTGCAGTAGAAGATGTATTGAAGGTAATGTGAGTCACTGGAGCTCTGCTATGTGCTATAATTGTCTAGACATGAAGAATTAGTACTTATTGAATATATGCATGTTTTATGTTATCTAATATAATTTTTAATGAACTCTTGGGGTTTTCTCACCTGCTATTTTTTTCTCTTTAACTTAACAGAATTAGTGGCATTAATTTGTTCCATAGGAATCCAGTGCAGAAGAAATAGAGAACAAAGCTTTAGAATCCATGAAACATGCCACATTTTTTATGTGTTAGGGAGAGGAAGTAGCTGTCACATTGCCTGTTGGAAACTGGCTTGAGTACCTCTAGCCAAATGCTCTAATCACATTTGTCTGTGGTTTGGTAGATACATCATTGATATTTGTGCTGTCACCCAGCACTAGATCCTGTGTATGCAGTAAGGAAGCATCTTTTTGAAAAGCTAACCACTGTCTAGAAAAATATATTGTTGCAAATTAATCACTGTTCTTGGCCAGCTTCTGTTTCTTACACTATGGCACATAGGATGGCTAGTAAGGGAAAATCTGACCATTCTTTTCTGGGACTGTGTGCCATCCTGAATATGCATTCTATGTATTTCCTGAATTAAGTCTCATCTAGAGGAGAAATCAAAACAGAACAAATATGATCAGTACAGCTGTATTACAAAACTGATCTCATTGGCATGAGATGGTTAAGCTCTTGGATGTACTCTTTTCAGTTCTGCTGCAACCAAGTTTGCAGGAGATGGTAAGCTCTGTGTGATGGGTGAGCTCTTACAATACTCTGGAACCATGCTGAAGTCTGGTGCAAGCATTGTGTTTTCCAAGATGCACAAAAAATGAGTAGAATTCTGTTTTAAATAATGACCTTTGGTATATTGCGTATGTGACAGGCTTCAGAGAGACCAAGTCAAATCATTGGTACTACAAAGTGTGGCGGTAAGAAAATCGTTCCATACTTCTAGCAATATAATCTGGTCAGTTCTGAGGGGACTGACACATCAAAAGGGAACTGTAGTAAGTCTTAGGTGAGAGACCTAAATGAAAGTTTTAAACACAGGAAAGAAAGGTAGCATTCAATACATGGTTCTTAATAATAACCGCAAAGATATTTGGAGGTAATGCTCTATAAGAAGGTATTTTCAGTTTGGCTCTAAGACAGTTTGAGGTTTTTTTGTTAGCTTAATATAATTTATAATTCTTCATTAGTTTGCACAGTGTGTTCCCTGTGGGCCTCAAAGAAGGCCAATGTTCTTACTCGCAGTGCTGTTGCCAAATTTGCTCAGAGGTGGCCTTATTCTGATGTCTTTCCTTTTCCCTTGACTGCAGTAGTTTTGTCTCACTCCTGATCTGGTTCTCGATTCAGTAAGTTGAGCAGGTGCTGACAGGTTTCGCTGTATTGGGTCTTATAAACTTTATTCTTTAAAGAAATGCTGCATTTCAGTCAGATATTACTGCCTTTAATGGTGAATATGACAGTCTATGGGTGCAGATGTATATCTCAATACAAAAGAGATGGGTTAATGTGTTTTTTGTGGATTAACCTTGTAAATTACTGATAGTTGGAGAAACGGTGATGTGTTCAAGAAGATATTATATAACAGAGTAGGGACAGCACTGGAATGTCAGGCCGAGATTTCTTCAAAATGGATGTTTTAAATTTGATACTAATATATGTATGTATTTTGTCCTCCAAATTGGCAGAATGATTTTTCAAATGTGCTGCACTGTGCAGTATTCTCATTGCTTTCAACTGAGAGGAGCTGGCAGATGCTAAGCACTTCTTAACACAGCTCTTCTTTACTGGGGCAACTAAATAAGGGGTTTTGAGCCTGAATTTAAGTATCAGTTTTTTGTTTACCTTTTAAACTATGGCCCAATATCTAAACTAAATACTGAGCTTATGGTTTTGAGGGAGTGCAATTGCAGAAATTGTCATTGAGCTCATTCTTCAATATTTAATCTAGCTATCCTTAGTGTGTACCAGTACAAGTGGATTTCTGGTTCGTGATGAGCAGCTGATACTCTCACTGTACATATTCGACTTTTGATTAGTTCTAGTCCAGTCCTGTGCTCTGAATGCCCATTTGTGGCTGGAGTGTGCTGGGTGCAGTTCTGGAGCCTGGCTTCTGTCTTACTTGCATCAAACAGGAACCTGGTTCCTGTGTCCTCAGACTGTTCTGCAATGTGATCCAAAGCAGGGTGAGTACAGATGATTGGGATAATTTGCTTTGAGAACTACTCCCGATCTGAACTGAAAGGCCGATGTTCTCACACCCACTGTATGTTGTCTGGATTACTTCTGAGTTGCCATACTCTCCAGAACTTCTACTGAAAAAGTGGGTGAATAACTGAAATTCTAAATTCTGACAAAAGGGAAGATGGATTAAAGCAGCAAATGTGTCTTGAATTCAGGTTTACAGTGGTTAGTGGCAATTTAGTTTGAGATTAGTAGGCTACAAGTCAGGCAGATTTCACTACTGGGATGAGTAGAGCGAGCTTAACATCGAGTTTGCCTGGATGTTTAAAAAAATAATTGAGTATGGGAAGTTGTCTTGTGTAGATGCCAAACTGAATGACTATAACCTTATCAAACTTATCAGTAGGTAATCTTTTAATCATTTCGTCTCCATTTTCATATTAGTAGTTTAGAGATTGCTTGCTGCCTATTTTAACATGCACAGGAAACCTGTAATATTTTAAACTTAATGCAAAGTGAAAAATATAACACATTATTACTGGGCACAGCCATTGTTTGAATGGAGGTGCAGGAAGCAGGCTGCCCAACAAACAACTACGTCCCAATACTATCATGTTGGATGGTATTATATATGGAAGGATATAACTGCTACTGGATAATGCTAACAGAAGTCCTCCCTACTGCATCACAGTGATTTGTTCTGAAGGTCTTTGAGTATTAAAAGAAAGTGAGATAATTATTGTAAGACTATTCCTAAATATCTGCACAATAAGAGAATTAATAAGTTTCCTTGTTCAAGGAAATACAGGAGAATTTGTACAGGAAAAGGAGTTTGTAATTTTCCTTTTGTGGAGTCTATTATTAATATTAGTTTTTCCAACTGCCCAAAGTAAACTCTTATTAAAAATAAAGGGTGTTAGAGAGAAACACAGTTGTGAAATTAAATACTTTAATGGAGGAGAAATAGCCCAAAATTTTTTTTGATGACAAACAGATTTTCAGATTTTTCTCTCTGTAACAACTGTCAGTACACACAAGTCAGTATTGTTGACTGATCTGATTAAAAACACCTGCTTGCAAGTAGTTCTTTCGTAAATAGTTTTGCTGATTTAGGAAAGATGGTTTGAAGGAACAGATCAGAAGTACAGACTTGTAAATTATATGGAAAATAAATGTCTTTTCTCTGTACTTGTGAACACATGATTTGAAGCTTCCTTGCTTCTCATCTCACAAATGCTTGCAATGAGACAAGGAGCAACATCTCTTATCCAGCATTAATAGTTGTGATGTTTCTTTTTTCCAAGAGAAACCAAATGCTAAAGTAGGCCCTGACGTGCCGTAGGAGAGGAAATGAGTTTCAGATATCATGTTTTACATTTATTTATTTGTAATTTTCAAGGTATGCAGGCATCTGCTGAAGGACTGGGCAGTCTGACCCTCCCCTGAAATTGAGAGGTCTTGGGCTGTACTTGCAGCTCCCAGGATTGCTTTGTGTTTCATCCAGTTTGTTAAATGAAAAGTGCATAGAAATTTCCTGGAGTAGGACCAAATGCCAAAACTCTTTGTCCCAGAGGATGCATCATCAGGCTGCAAAGCTGTGTTCTCTGAGTCTCCATGAATCTCTCATTCCTTCCTACCATCAGCAGGGTAAGATGGCGAGTCCCCTAATGCCTACCTGGGCCCTGGCTCTTTCTCTTGAGAGATGGAAGGTAGATTTGAACCCCCACAGGCTGAGGGAGACTGATAACCCCAGATCTCTTATTCTCTGGATGTACGCGCTGCAAGCATGAATTTGTTATACCAAGATGGGCAATAGCAGCAATCCGATGTCCTTTGCCTGATAGATTTAAAGCTAAAAGAGCCATAAAAGATTTTTCAAGAGGCTTAGAATTGTTGATGTTTGCCTGCATGCTTGGAGCACCCCTTCTCCTTAAGGCTATGGAGACAACTTTGGCAGAGGAGCCCCTAGTTCTTGCCCCCCTGCCAGGCTGATGGGGAAACTAGCTGCAAAGCAGTTGGGTTAGGGTGGCTCTGTTTGCAGGACCCAACCCCTGCACGCTTAGAGACCTTCAGAGTGGAAGAGGGTGAGCCAGGGTGAGCTCAGGTTGTCTGCAGGGTTACTTGCCAGTTAAACAAAGATGAAAGGGGTTGAGCCCACGCACTTAGATCTGGGCAGCTAAATTCAGCCTGGATTTATAAGATCTAGCTTTAACGGTTTCTTTATTTAGCCTTGATCTGGGGTTCACTGATGAAGGCACTGGAGGTTTTCATTGGGTACTGGATTGCAGGGCCCTTATGTCAATGCAAATCCCCCAAAAGGCTTCTGTTAAAGGAAAAGGAAGCATCCAGATGTATGCTGTTTTGAATCAAAGCACAGTGCACTCCATAGCATCCTTTTAAAGCAGTGCTATTTATTTTATAGCTTCCCTTCCATGTAATTTAATTTTTTCCTGCGGTCACTATTCAGACAGAATACATGGCTATAAATTTGCATATTTGTTACTGATCTAAATGTAATGTGTAAGAAAATGTAATGTAAAACCGTTTTGACATAACCATTGAGTAATTCTTTCAGCCTTTGTCTGATCAGCTGGCACACAGGCTAGTAGAGGTTATTATTTTGTATGATATATGCAGAACTGTAATTTACTCTAATGACGGTATATTTTCATACTGTTGGTGAAAGGGGTATATGTATACATATGCACACATAAAGCAGAAAGAAGGAAAACCCATTTTTATGTAAAAGTGCACGTGATATGTACAGATGGATTAATCTGAATGTATGTAGAAAATGTGTGTGAATAGATGTAGAAAATACTTCAAATTGCTGAATAAAATATTCCCAGATTCTTAGGTTCCTTTCACGTAATTTTTAGTTCTTAAAATAATCCTGTGAAAGTGCTGCTTTTATCTTTTCTGTGCAACGATGAACTTTTATGTTGGAAAGTGTTGAAAGTACTCAGATAGTAAAGCTTAGATTTTTGTTTTGTTTGGCAGTACACTTCTGTTTAGAATTCTTTTAATCTATCCATTCCCTGCTTTTATATTCATCTGATAGTTGAAGGTTCTGTGAAGGATATTTCTTTGTATATGAACTTATTAAACCAATAATGCTCAGAAGTGAGAGATTTACTCCCCTTTTTCCTTTTTTTTTTTTACATTGTAAGATAGGCTCTTATTTGAGTTGTTAAATTTCTATTTGCCTTTCTTGAGTTTTTTTTTGGGGGAGGGCGGAGAAAATAAGAAACAATTTATATGGTAGATCTAAAGTTTCATTAAAATTGCTTATGCCCTGTCCCAGGCATTTTAAGTGGGCCATCTGTCTAAACATCTCTCCATTTTTTTCTGATCATTTCCTCGACTTATTCATGAGCCATGGGAGGGCTCCTTTGTAGTCTCCATGTAGCTGGTTCAGTCTACCCCCACTGAATACATCTATGTGCTTGCATAACATATCTTTTCACAGTGCTGAAAATTCTCTGAACTTGGTTCAGATGAATGGCCCACTTTCTGAAGGGCTTTTTTTCTCCCCCTGCAAAGATTTGTATGCAGAAACTGACCTTGGTGGCTACAGAATCCAGCACATTATTCTTGATCATTTTACAGGCCACCTGCTGTGAAAGTTATGATGAAGGATTTCTTAATGATTCTTAGACCATTAACATTGTTTTAAGTCAATATTTCACTTTTATTTAACTGCTGAATAGGTAATTGCACAGTTGAAAAACAGCTTTACGGAGTGTCATATAATGTGGTTTTCAAACACCATCTTTCATAATGGGAGAATTTGTTACGATAGTTTGGGATTTCTCTGTGTTTGCGTAAAGTATTATGCAGCAAAAATATCAGAAGTAAAGAGAATTTGTAAGTTTTTTCCCTCCAGCGTTAGAACTCACATTTTGAATTGGAAGTAAAAAAAAGCTATACTCAATTTCCTGACCCTTTAGGAGCTGGTGACATTTATCATGGCTCATTACATCATCAACAGTAATTGGGAGAGGGGAGTTTATTTGCCACAAACTGCAGAAAATTGTAGTTTTATTGAGTTCCTTCTATCTGATTCATTGATGACAATCAAAATGGACGGGCCAGGGCAGAGTTATTACTTGACTTGCTTTTGTGAATGTCTGTTTTCTTTCGTTACTTGTTTTTGACTAGAATAGATAATGGTTTAACCAGTGTCTGTTTTCCATGAGCACAGTAAGTGTGTGTTTGATCTGAAATTTTTAGCAGTTGTCTGCTGTCCTCACTGTAAATTTGCAAAGAAAGCAGGAGCTAGAATTGCTGCATTATTATAAAGTATCTCCTTCTCTCTCTCTCATGACGGTTGGGGGTAAAAGGGATGTAATACACTGTGCAACGTATGAAATAAGTTATGGGACCATGACGACATCTGTAGTTGAAGAAACAGCGACAGAGGTTGAAAGTAAATAACTAACTAAGCAGGCAAACACTGCTGTCTTTCTTCTCGCACCGTTGACAGGTTTTTATAACTTCAGTGCTTTATAGAGTAATGCCTTTATGACTTAGAGCCAGGCCATCACCATACTCTTCGTCTGTGCCCCTATTGCTCGTGATACTTCCCTTTAGAAGGCAATATAGAGTAGAGAGGTTCAGAACTGCCCATTTCTGTATGGAGGGAGTTCATAACACCCTTCTCCACCCGCCTCCTGCCCTTGCGGCTGTGGTGCTGCCTTTGCTCTCTCCTCCTCTGTGTGTAATACTCCTGGCAAGGGACAACAGTGCACAGCTCTCTGTGGCCCCGCTTCCCATTCATCTGGCATTCATCTTGCTGCCAAACTTGCGTTTCTTCCTGCAGCCGGTGATCTTTATATGTAAAGAAAGTAATTTTTTGATGATACGTCATTTACCAAAACCGGGAGAAGAAAGGGAGGGCATGTTGAACCCTATGAAAGATACATCGTGTGGATTCTGAATCTAGGGTTGGAGGGGAAGCATCTTAAGTTTTTTGTGTCTCTTACGATGCCAAAAATGGCATTATTTTTTCTTTCAGTATTTTTTCAGTAAATAACATGTCAGATTTCAGCCCAGTATGTAGAATTTTAAAAGTTATAAATTTTTTAAAATAGCCAGAAGTTTGGGGAGTTTTCTATGAACTAGTGGAAAATATATTCAGAAGTCCAGATGTTTTCTCTTTGGAGGACTTCAGAGAGTTTTCAGCTAAGGAAGCAACCTTGCCCGAGAACAAAGAGATTATTTCCCGTGCACTGGGACTTCTCAGACATTTAAAAACCCAACCAAACAAACAAAACAACAAGAAAACAAACCCACCAAAAAGCCCCTTTCTTAGCCTGATAGAAACTTCTGCATTTCTAAAGTAGTTCACAGACTTAAGCAACTTCCTCTCCATATCCAAGAAACTTGGGCTTTGATCCTTACTTTTGGACTTTGTGATCCTTACTAATACTACCCCACCCCCCCCCCCCCTCCCCCCAATCCATCAAAATGGATTTTTTTTTTTTTTTTTACAATTCTAGTACTACAAGATAATTTATTTGAAAGGAATTTGATTTAATGAAGAAAAAGTAGGGTTCTCATGAGCTAATGTATCTGTCTTAGCCAGTGTAACTGTAGGTTACAGTTACAAAGCCACAGGTGTTAGATTAGCAAAGCTGAAAAATGTCCCTGTGCAAATGGATCTAGCAATTCCAGGAGGGAAGTACAACTTGTCGCGTACTTGGTATTAGATGCAGCTCTGGACCTTGCCCTCCTGACCACCAGTGTTGCAGAGAGAGGAATTATATGCCTGTGTGGCTGTTTGAAACCCAGGCAAAGCAGTGATCATAGTCATGCCTTTCAAGAGGCATGCATCCTGTTTGGAGACACACTTGACAAAGCTCAGCAAGACAGGACCGAACAAAAATAATCCCTGCTGGAGAACAAGACTGTCTTTCCTTTGATGGCCAGCAGCCAGATTCATGAGGTCACTTCCAGTCAAATGCAATATGAAGCAGGGCCGTGCCAGCAATGTTATAAGGAATCTCATGCCACCAGTGGAGCGGATCTACTAAGCTGTGTTTGAGATGAGGTGTTACCTCTTACAGAAGAAATATGAAGTTGCTATAAACCACTAAATCCTGTTGGTTATTGCAGTGGGGTACCATGGAGAATTTAGCCAGGGTCTGCCAAAACCCCGCTACATTCCTCCGTACTGGTGCTCTGGTACCAGGAAGTGCAATGAAAACATCTCTCGGCTTGCTGCCTGCTACCTGTGCAGGAAATTCCTGTTCCTCTTCTTCAGGAACTCCCGTGTCTGTCGCGTTTCCTATCAGCCAGTCTAAATGTTTTGCTGATATACAGGAATTTCAAGCAAGGTGCTGAGAAATGTCATTGCACCCAATGAACCATAGATATTTCTTCAGATCTGTTGTTTTGACAATTGCCGCTGTATGTTAAATGCAAAAGGTGACCCTTGGCATCATTAGTATGAGAACAGGTTATTTTCAATATCTGTTTTCATGAACTTTGTGGACAGTGATAGTTAGAGATGAGCTAAGATGTTAGGCAAAATCTGGTGTAGGCCTTACTTGGCTTGGATCCAGAAGTAACTAATGATAAGTATGCATCTATTTGTCTAGCTAATATATTTAGTGTTTCCATTTCCCCTTTTCAGGCACGTTGCAAGGCACAGGTTTTGGAAACTCCTTGTCTGATTAGGTACCTGAGCTTGTACTTGCTTGGATTTTAGGTGTCTGAAAACCCAACCTTCTTAAAATAATTGCCAAAATCCTTAGCAAGTCAGTGTGTTATCCTTGGCTTAGGCAGACCCTTTCTCCGCCTCTGGAGGCCTCACAGGTGCTTCTCCCTGTTGATTCCACAGGGAACCTGAGCCCTCCCTTTGGAGGAGATGTGGTTCACTGGGCACCCAAATCCTCAGGAGGATGCATGTGGCACAACACAGAAAGAAGTGTTGTCCAAGTTTTAAGACTGAAGGTTGCAGTAAAATGGTGTAGTAGGCTCTGTAATGTACAATAGATGAACATTATAGCAGAAATTATCCTTAAGAAGAGACCTAAAGGTGATGAACTTATCTCTATAGATTTCTTACAGAGAATCTAAACATGTGGAAGAGTCAGTGTGGAAGAAAAGCTATACCAAAATAATGTGTCTTTGTTTTAATGGAGTTTAAACTCCACCTTCATACCTTCTCTTTAGGCTACGTGGTGCTTGCCGATGCTAATATCATAGAATCCTTTAGGTTGAAAAAGACCTTTAAGATCATCAAGTCTAACCGTTAACCTGGCACTGCCAAGTCCACCACTAAACCGTGTCCTTATATGGCAACCACTCATCAGAAAAGTTGTAGCATACCTTTGGACACCAGGTGTTAAAACAAAGTGGAAGAGACTTGAGAAGTTAGGATGTGGAAACTGAAGTCAAATATACATTTAAATAAAATAGCTGAAAATTACTTGTTTCACTCTGAACTTCCAAGAATGGAGTCTCAGGTCTCATTCTTTTGCTGTCAGGTGTGCTTCTTTAAGCTAAAGTTGAAAAGATTCAAGTTTCTTGTATTACCTGGTAACTGGTGCAGCCACAGAATGCTGCAGGAATGGGTATAATCCTGTATGTGGGCTGTGATGATATATCATTATTTTTTCCATTTACTTGAAGGGCTCTGTGATGAGATACTCTAAAATGTATATTAATTATAAAATTACTTGTATTACTTGCTTGGCTGAATCTTTTGTCTGTAATTGGCCTTTAATTAAGATTTACTGAGAATGAGGTGAAAGAAATAGTGATTTTATTTTGCCCTTAAAAAGAATGCTTCAGCTATCACTGTTGCTATTCTCCTGCCAACCCACTTTCTCATCTGCTTTTCATCCTGTTTGAGCTAATTCTGCAGCAAGCGCTGGCTGTATTCAGGAGCCTCCCCTAACTTTATCAGCATACCCAGTGTGTCAAGGCAAATCTAGAAAGAAAGTAGAGTGTATTTTCTCCTTATATGCCATTTGACAGAAAAATGTATTTAGTATTTTTTTTTTCAAGTATGCTCTCCAACTGTGTCTATAGATTAATGATATTTTATATCCTTTATGACCATCCTATGAGGCAAGCGCTTCTGGTTAAAATGGGAGAAGCATGAAATCTCTGTTAAAAATTCCTCTTCTGTCTGTTTCTTTTTTAGAATTCCGATTGCTAAATCAAAGAGAAGTAGCTGGGAGCTCTCTGTGCGTCTAGGAGATGGAATTTACCCAGTTGCAGTTTCAAAGGATGGCTCATCATTTTCTGTAAGTTCTGCTCATTTTCTAAGAAATTTGATGTATTGAGTCAATGTATATTATGCTTGACACCTACTAAAATTCTCTATCTGTTCAGTGACCACACATAGGTAGATGTTTGTTTTGTCTTTAGTAGGCATTGCTATGAATTACAAAACAGAACTCTCTGTTCATTAGATAGTGCTAGTGTACAAAGGTTTTTCTCTGCTCATGCCTGTGGAACATTTTTGTATCTACTTGTTTATTAAATTAGTTTTCTAATTAACGACCCTGTTTAGTGTCTTTTTTAGGAGTAAGGTCTTACACTCCATTGTAGATATACGAGAGCAAGAAAATAAGTGCAATGTCGACAAAAATTACATTAGCTTAAGTTAGTGATTAAAAAAACAAGTCAAAGAACTAAGCGGGTTGAATGCGTAATCGTACTGGAATGGAATTATTCAGCACCTCAGTGGTAGAACTGTATGTGGTCATAGTAAAATGTCAGTGTTTCAAGATGTGCCTAGGTCACTTCAGACGAATGTGTGTACACTATTGTTTTTACAAATATTCTAAGATAATTACTTAAGCACTTAACGTTGTCATCATGAAAGGCAGAAAGACTGACCATGACAGTAGAAGAACGGTAATGCTGTGTTCAGTAGTCCAGCTGTTCAGCAGAATAAAGACAAGATGCAATCTGATTGAATTGGAGTATTGAGATGGTAGATTTATAAACTACTTTTTAAGTCTGTTGATGGTAATTCCATAACCAAACTGAGTTGGGTTTTTTTTTGGTTTTGTTTTTGTTTTTTTTTAAATAGACAGTTGACTTGCATAGTATCTGTTGACTCTTAGGCAAAAGTTTTCAAAAGGGTCTGAAGAAGTCAGTTTTTCTTAGAATCATTGAAAAGCAGGTCTATGAGGAATCCCAGAAGTCCCCTAGTTTACCTCTGACAGCTGTTTACTCTTCTTGCATGTCTTCATTGAAGAAACTTCTGCAACATCTGCTCCATGACTTTTTTTTATAGTCATGTTCACACCTATGTGGCATTCCGAATCATAAGATTCCTTTGAAAAAGGACATTTAAATTAATATTTCATATAAAGAAGACAGTATTGTTTCAGTGATTCACTTTTGCTTTGCTCTACTGAAATTTCATTTTAAAAGACATGATTTTCAGTTGAAACTGGTCATCTTTTTAGGTGGTTATTTTCACTTATGTGAATTGAGGTAATGAAAACCTAGGGTTTTGTGTTTTTTTTTTTTTAAATCTTTTTGTTGGCCTAACTGGAGCAAGAAGATGCCTAACCAGTATCCTTTTTAATACTACCTTTACCTCTGTCACACCGTATTTTACATATACTTATGATGAATGTGAGAGTATGAATAGAGAGCAGGGATACTTTCTGTTCCATGTGGATCACAGGTGCACTGTAAAAAGGATACAGAGAAGATCAGTCATTGTGGTCATCACCTTTAAAAATTTTCTCTTGCAAGTGTACTACTTTTAAGTGTGAAAGAAGGTGGTCATTTTAGTTGTAGTGTTTCTTTTAGAAAGAATTCCAGGAGGTCTTGAACAATTGTTTACTCAGTACCTAATATATAACGTTGCTCCATGGCTGGGACACTCACCCCACACGTGGAATGGTGCTTCAGGAGTGAAGGCCGTGTCTGCATACAGCTTTTTACTGAATTAAATTTATATAATGGCCTTAACAGGCATCCTGTGAACTTGGATACAACCCGTTGCTCAAACAACAAAATGTCTCTGCCAGATTTCAGCCCAATTTAGAGCTGGACGGGCACTGGTTTGTGTGACAGAGATAGCCCTTCCCTGGAGTAGTCACTGCCCCCAGCCTTTCCACCCTCTTGTTGCAACACTGCTACCTAACAGCGGTCAGCCTGGAGCTGCCTGCTGCTGTGAGGAAGACGCAGGGTGGCTGCTGGTTGCTGTGGGTGTTGCATAGGCCCTTTCTGCTGTGAGCTCAGAAGTATAATTCCCATAGCTGGACCTCTCCGAACTAGGAGTTTTGTTTAGCAGAACTAATTACACAGGCATGCATCTGTGTGCATATGCGCACGCGTATTTTTTGAGTGATTTACTTCAGTTTCATTTAGTTATCTAGGCTCTCGCTTATACTTGCTTAGTTAAATTCAATCAAGATACATCTTTAAATCAGACTGAGGAAAGTTTACAGACAGAGGAGGCCTTAACATCCTTTTGTGCTTTTGTCTCTATCAATTGTGAAGGTAACTGAACATACAAGCTCGTATATGGGTCAGTCCTAGATTCCACTTGCAGCTGAGTTGTAAACTGCACTGTGTTTCTCCAGGAGGTACGAACACTGAGAAAGGATGCTGAACATGTAATGCTATTGCTGCTAATTTATCATTTTAACATACAGAAAATCATTCTGACCTATACCACAGTCCAAACCTATCAGTTTAAATGGGACTGCTAAACAGTTCTGATGTGTTGCAGCGGTATGAGTATTACAGCTAGTATAAGCCCAGTTTAACAAGGCATATATGGAGTCTGATTTCTAGTCCTTCGGTTTGTTATTCAAACACTAACACCTTCAATGTAATCAAGTGGTCGGTCTGGCATTACTGGACTAGGCAAGAATGAGCAGTTAAGCATGACGTTATTTTTCTTATTTGTTTTCATAAAATCCTTTATCTTTCAAAAAGTCACTTGGGCCTCCTTTGCTACTTTTCCTTAGCAGGGAAAGCGCTGCGGGCCAACAGCAAGAATCTTGTTGGGGTGGGGAGGGGAGCAATAGGCCTGTGGAAGTTCCTGCTCGTATCCTTGCGTCCCTGCGGTATGCTACTGCCGTTACCTCTCACTGCTAGGTAAGGAGGCAGGAGAACCCCTGGGGAGCTGAGCACCCCCCAGCATCACGGGTGAAGGGATGCATAAGCAATGGGGAGGAAGTAGGGGTGCCAGGTAGGACAGGCTGCATGCCCTAAAGTTTGGACCAGAGGCATTGACGACAGAAGATTTTGCATTCTGATTCTACCCTAACCAAGCCAGTATACTTGGGGAGAGATAATTCCTCATTTATTTGTATCTGGAAAATTCCTTAGCTGGTGAAATAAATCACGTAGGTGGATTTCACTGTGACCAGAGGGGCGTCTCATTTAAACCTTAAGGTATAGTGTATTAAAATTAACTCCTGAGCTTGGGTTTGTAAAAAGCAGGTAACTTTTTGAATACCAGGGTTGTTTAGTTGCACTTATTTTTCATTGTTAGTGGATAAATAGCAGAGGACATGTTATTCTTTTCTTTTTGCTGGGGTTCTCCTGTGATTGTGCGGCAGACGAGAATATAGTAAATACAGCACAATCTAAAATCTTCTGAGTTATTATTCAAAGCTTTACAGTGGAAGAACAATTGCCTTAAAACTTCAAAGAAGAAAAGCCAAAGACTAGGAACGAGAAATCTTGTTTCTGATCAGGAGGTATAACATACCATCAGAAAAAATGGGGAAATTCAGAGCCTTCTTTATTGAAACTTTGCTGTCAGAAACGCAAGCCTCACTTTTTGAACTTCTGCATTTACTTTTTGCTATTAAGTTGGCGTGACACGGGCTCCTGACTTTGTGGGCTGTGTTCCCTTGTGGCTTGTGACAAAGATAGCTGAATCTGTGGTGCAGTTAGATAGCCCAGTGGGAGGGCCACCTTCACATTCCCCTTCAGAAGTTTGCTCCCGCTGCAAACTGTGCATTGCAGCAGCAGTGTTCACATCCTGATTTACTTTGTTTACCACTGGGACTCTTCCAACAGTGACTCCTTTCTTTTTTCCTTAACTCTTCTACTCTCGCCAGCCGAAACCTCACCACCTCACAGTGTGCAGTGCTTTGCTCTCTGTGCAGGGAGTGTGAGCAGCAGGCTTCTCCATGGTTCCCGCTGTTAGCAAGCAGATCATTCGTCAGCATCTCGGTCTATGGGTCATCTGTGGTTTTCTTCCTTTATCGTGAGAATCTTAATGAATTGTGCAGTGTTAACTGCTCTTTGCTGCTCTTTATTTTTCAGGATTTTGAGTTTTGTAACCATCTGTTTTTAACCACTGTATTTGTAACAGAGGTCCTTGATGCAAGCTGGCTTTAGGCCTCTTCAGAGGCCTTGCTTTCCCAAACTGAAGGATTTAGAAGAGAAGTGGTCACGTGTGAGCAATACTGTTTGCCTGAAGCAGTGCAAACAAAAATATTAGTTTTCTTGTTTCCAGTAGAGGTTAAAAACTTCTGTGAATCCTAACCTGATATTTTTTCTTTTAAAACAGAAGTAGCTCTGTTGTTATTCTGAAGCCAGCAATGTATGTGCTAATACTGAAGTTTGTATAAAGTTAGCGTACTAGAATTTTCAGTATCAGTTTTTTCTGGTGATACCCTATCAACATAACAACAAACACTTCCGCAATTAGAAGATTCTAATGACCTGACTTGAGAATTAAAATTTAGCAACTTTGGTGAGGTCTGCTTGCTTGTATACCAAGAACTCACCAGCTAAATTCATGTAAATGTAATTTATTCTTTTTTCTTTGTTCTTTGTCCTATATATTAATTGCTAGAAGAATCTTGAAGCTAACTGCTTGTCGTATGTATCCATTTAGTTCTTTGGAGGACAGATGGTCAGATTCTGGGCTTTGATTAGTATTCTTCTTATGCTTAAAATTTTTCCTGTTATCAGTGGAGTTAGAGATCTTACAATCAAGATTACTGCTAAAATAGAATTTGAAGGAAGAATACCCTCCTTTACATAAGACTAATGTAAAACAGCAACAAACAGCCCAGAAGCATCCCGCCACCAAACTCTGGAATCTTTTGTTTAGTTCAATTTCAGACAGGAATCTTTTTCATCTTGTCATTTTTGATTGCCAGTCTGGCTATGAAATGTGTTTATTTTATGATTTCATTGATACAAGGACTTGATCCAGTTTTGCTGATGAAAGTTGGAGTCTGTTCTTTCTTCACAAAGCTTGAGTGTTTTGCAGAGTACCAAAGGGCGGGAGAGACAAAGGCAAATGGGAACCTATATATGTTGAGCAAACCTGGTAGCTGTGTGGCTTCCCTGCACCGTACTAAATTTGACTCTTTAAAGCCAGATGAAAACCACCAAGGATGCTCTGGATCCATGTGATGGTGGCTTTGTTGCCCATTCACAGACTTCCACTTCTAGCTGCTCACAGCTAGCGTGGAGTCCCTTTGCTAATGGTATGCTGGATGGGAGCTGCCCTCCCCAGCCACTTTGTGAGCAGCCCCTTAGCCCACCGGTGTGTGTAGGACTTCGGTGTCATGGACAGCCACGAACCGACCTTCTCCAATGTGGATGGATTTCATGTAGGTAACACACTTAAAATGTATAATAAAAATAATAGCAAAGAATGTAAGTGTCCTAAGCAAGGGAGAACATAAATACCTTGGGCCAGGTATCCAATAATAAAGTACAGTTTATTGGATCCACCACTGTATAATTTTCATTCAACAAAAGAATGAAAGATAAGTAATATGTGACTGTAGTGCAATCTTTTCACTGCTATAACCCACTCTCGTTACTTCCTTCAGTATTCTTCAGTTTTATTTTTCTGTTATGAATGTCACTCGAATTAGACAACTAAAGAACGGTTTGTATTAATATCTTTGTGGTGGAGGAGGTGGTAGAAAAGGGATGGGTCATTTGATTTTTGTTTACACCTCTGCTTTCACAAAAGCAATGGATGAATCCAAAAGCTCAAACGATGAATACCAGCAGTAAGTAATTACACTTCAGGAGATAGTCATGTTTCTTTTTGTTTGAAGTTTGTTGCTCTGTGTGTAGGTTGAGGGCCTAATTTTAGTTCAACAAGGAATTTGTATTTTATGCAATAAACTGCATTCTTGAAAACCTTTTTGGCATAATTCATTTTCTGATTCTTTACTATAGTGTAGGAATCCTCTGTCTTGAGAATTCTGTATTGCTGATTTGCGTGATTCTCTGCAAGTAATTGTTGTTCTCCTTTTTCATGTTTGAAAACAGCCCTTTCTGTTACGGTTCTTCATCTCTGTAGTAGATGCATACCTTCCCAGACCACTTAGCCTCATCTTCTCATCTATTCAGTTGACAAAGAATTTCCAGATGTTTTCAGTTATAAAGTAGCTTCTTATCATTGAAGTTGTGGTGAATGAAAGTTGTTTATTTTTTTTTAAAAAGCGTAAGGTGAAATAGTTCAGAAGTTACTTTGAGCAAATGGAAATTTGATATATTTCCAGAGGGACCTGTATAGGTCAAACACTGAATAAGAAGCGTAGAGAAAGCTTAATTACTTTTTTCAGATTGCTACTAGAATGGGCTACCATTTTCAGAAAATGCTGGATCACTTCCTAAATTCAAATTTAAGAACAGGTAAATATAGTACAGACATGAAATCTCTATGAAAAATTTGTGAAGCTTGTTCAGCCCAATAAGAAATTGATTAATGAATGTTTTTAATAATTTTTAGGAAAAAGCAATGTTTTTTTCCTATCTTTTTAATGAGAAGTAAAGAATTTATTAGATATCTGCGTAGGTGGAAAATTGGCCTGTGTACCTCTTAATATTTGCAAGAGAAAACCTATTGTATAGTACACAAAATGAAAGCATAAAAATACAAATCTAAGGCATTACTGTCATCGTTATTTGAATACATCCTGTATCATCAGCAGAGTAGATAAGTAGTTACCTGTACGCTTTAATTTAGTTAGTGAATTCATGTATATCTAGTTATGATTAAGCTTTGACTTCAAATTAAAATGTAATAAACATTTAATTAGGACAACTCTGCTGTATTCATTTGCTGTAAATTTTATGACTGAGGGGTAAGTTGATTTTAAAATTACTTTGGGAAATATTTTCTTTGTTTTGTAAATTCTCTTCAGGGGGAAGAAAAAATGCTTAAGAAGAAATATCACCCAAAAATCAAACTAGATGCAGCTGAAGTATGCAAAGCATCAAGTGTAAAAAGGAATAGTACAATGTAAAATCAGAGCAACGATACAGAAAGTTGCTGTAAGCAACACATTTAGTCCACATTTAATTCCTTAACTACAAATGTGAATGGAGCGGGATAATAATTCAGTGCATATTAAGTTCTGTCTTTCCAGTAGTCCATGTAGAAGAATAACATTGCCCAGCCCATCAGTATAAAATTAATAATCTTGTTAAGAGAATCAATAAAATACCAGAATTATTATTACTAGTATTTCACATTTCTGGTATGCTTCAGGCACATAATAATATATAACTAATTGGTCATATAAAAGAAATGAGGGCTGTATTAATATGGATGAAAAGCGAATACCTGTAGGAATTAAAACATATACATCCCCAGGAGCAGTAAATGAAGATATTCTGGTTAGTCTATATTGTTATATATTGGAATGTTACATATGCTATATTGTTATACATATGGAATAACATATACTGTTATTGCAACATCCTATATTAGTTTGAATGAAGGGAAAGTGCACGGGTAAAGGCACAAGTGTGTGGGGGGGCAGATCAGTTAGATAATCCTTACAACTATCAGCAGAAAACTTTTCCTGCCTTTTTCTGCGTGGTTTATACTTTACTTGCAGAGTAGCACACAAATTCTCCATTGCAGTACATGTGCAGTTGTGCAAAAAAAATTCTTCATTACCAAGTTCTGTAGGTTGTATACCTATAGAATCTATTGTCCTAGAGGTTGTGTACCTACTTTTACTCTTTCAATTCAGGTTCAAATCCAGAGCATTTTCTGTTTGTAAGACTTGCATGTTTTGTATAATGGTATTTTAATGCAGTATGCATAAGCTAGCCCTGTGGCAAGAGCAGAACCCACGATTTCCGCCCTTGCAAAGCACTACCGTTATCACGGGGCTATAGTAGTGCTCCTACTTGTTGACTGACTCTGTGGCTTTATGGATCCTGCATTCCTTTCTGTACAGTGGCAGATTTGCTGGAAGGGTTAGAGGCTACCCCATCCTATCCTGATGGGGTGGGGACAGTTTCTCCTGGGAGGCAAGCACTGTGCGCTTGAATCCTTCAATCTGAGGAGAGCATTGATCCTCGTGTTCTGACTCTGTGGGCAAGTGCTTTAATTGCTACGTTTCTGTGGGTGCTGACATTGTGTTTTTTAAACGAAAGTGGCCTTGGGCCTCAGTATCTTGTTGTGAACTCAGTGTTTCTGGTAGGCATCTCCACTCTGCTGCATTGAGTCTCTCAGAGAATTTAGATGCTGGGACCCATTAGATGAGATAGAGGTAAAAATGCTTAGGTAAATATTGAGTATACTCATATAATATTTGTATGTACTTGTATTAGATGTGCTTGCGTACTAAGCAAAAAGAGAAGCGAAGTGTATCTGGATTGCATGTTTTTTTAAAATACCATGCCAGCTTAGCAGTACGTATGTGTAAGGGACTGGTGCAATAGGTGCATGTTTGCTTTGTAAAGAGAGATTGTTGCTGTGGGTTTACATGTCTTGGATTAGTTTATTCACACAGTACTCCATAAGCATATAAAGAAAATATCTACAAGGTTGAGAACTAAAAATGACATGAAAAGTAATGAATTAATTGTGTAGTTTAAAGTATGCTTTCCCCTCTATGTCAGGGCAGTGTAATAGCTTGGTTAGAGCAGTTTTTGGAGATTTGTAGTTCTGCTACAAAACTCACGGTAACATATGGTGTGGCACTGTTATGTAGCCTACAAGAAATGTTTAAAAAGAAAATGCAATGAAAGGTCTGAATTGCTAGAACGTAAAATATTTTAAAAGCAAGCGTGGTCAGTTTGGATATTTATTTTCCTTGTGTTAGAATCAGAGTTCTCTTCATTGTTTTAAAGCATAGTTCTTAGAAGGCAGAGGAGGAGCTGGGTTTTTACAGAGATTAATTCTAAATTACCTAATGAAGTGTTTTACCCACACAGGTGGCTTCATAGGATGAATTCCTGTGGTATGAAAACGGACACTGTGTTCTGCCATGGGTCATGATCCAGTGATTCCAGGAATTCCAGTGAACAGTAAACTGAAATGTAAATTAAATATCTGTAACGATACAGATAACACACCACTTTTTCTTCAGAAAGTCTTGTTTCTGGCATAACAGCATTTAATGTGTCCTGCCACCCTTCCAGTCCTTCTGTGGTCTTTTGGTGTAAGACTGAAAACTCCTTGGGGCATGGGTGTTTTCTTTGATTCCTGTGTGTGCCATGCACACTTCAGATCCTGCACCACAATATTCGTATCATTATTTTCTAGTTTCTAAAAACAGTGCTAACACGAGCATCACTTGGATGCTTTTCTTTACCATTGATTTTGCATCCAACAAAACTGGAAAGAAAAAGCCCGACCAACTCCTCCCTGCCCTCAAAAACCCCTCCAACTTCCCAACCCCCCTCCCCAAATTTTGTAGAATGAATAGATTAAAAAATGTTGAAAGCTCCTC
>NW_008825618.1:1987695-2026163 GCF_000699105.1 Pygoscelis adeliae
TAGCAATAGTTTTATTTAAAAGCATGCTAATGTAATGTTAAGAGCCTGGCTTATTACCACAAAAGCCATAGTTAACTCTGCAGCTTCTGGATGGTGTTTCATCTTTAATTCTGTTCTCTGAGCAAATCTCAGCACATTTAATATTCAGTATGACACTCTACTTTGGGATCACTTGATGCTTTGGCATAGGGGGGAACTCTAAGGTCATTGCTGCTTTCAGTTGCTTTCTTAGCTCTAAATTTCTTTGCTGCTTTTTTCCCCCCTTTAATTTAATTTTTAAGTAAGCCAGACTATTAACATTACTTTAATGTAGCTTTTATGGCTTATGAAAAATAATGCTGCTGTAGTGGATAGACGTGCGTCAGCTGTGACTAAATGTTTTGATGTAGTCTTCTCAAAAGATAGACTAGAAGAGCTTTCCTTTGAAATATGTGAAGCAGTTTTAGACACAGCTTCTCAGATGGATCTAATTAGTCTTTCATATGGGCTGGATGTCCGTTTGTTGCAGCTGAATTCTCATTTCATTCACCCATAACTAGAAACACCTCGCTTCAAACGTGTTTCTTCAAAGAAAGAAAGGTTTAGGGTTCCATGTTTTACTGCTTTTTGATGTTGGTTTCCCTTTAACTGAGAAGACCTTATGTTTATACAACTGTTATTATTAAGAAAACATAGCTTTGTTCATGAGAGTTCATTCGGTATCAATGTTGGCTATTGGTAGAAGTCGGAGATCTGTGGAATAGATCTTGCTATACGAGACTAGTGGGACAGCTGTACGTCTGGCTATTAAGCTCGTTGTAAGGAAGATTTGAATGCAAGCAGGATGTTCTAATAAAACCAGGGAACCTGGGTTGTAGGAGGATGAAAATGAAGATTAGAGGTACAAGTGATCAGGCTCATCAATCGATAGCATTCCTATTTATTATTTATATACAGTAGTCACCAAAGAGGCATTGTACTCTGTACTGTTCACCATTTAGGATCCGTTTACATGGCACAGTTTAGTACAGTACAAAGGAACCTATGCTGGCTAACCTAGTTTGGGCAGTGCTGCGTTAATGCAGCTGTACAGCTCCTTGTTGAACTAACTTGATCAGAGTGGGCACACACGTCTCCATGTGACACTGCATTGTGCCATGTTGTGACACCTCTACAGCAAAGGATATCACGAAAGCTGTAGTGATAAGTGTCTGATTGATCAGTGCAAAATATTCCGTGAATGATACTCAGATACTGCTATGGCTGATGCTTAAGTAAAATGAGTGGAGAGAAGGCAAGGTGACAGATGCTCTGCCTGTGTCTATTCCCCACTGGCTGCTTTGCAGTCATGATGTTCTTTAGACCAAGGGGAATCAGTTTGCAGAAACAGGCTGATTGTGCTGGCTGTACTTTTCTACTCCCCAGCAATGTAGCTGAGTTAGTTTTGCCTCTGGTGATTGTCATTCACCTCTTCTCTTCCTTGTCAAAGAAAGGGCAGTCCTGCCCAGCTGCCTCAGATGGCGGCACCTAGGACAGACACATTGATAGGAGAGGAGAGGGGTTTCTTCAAGCACCTAAGCGACAAAGATCCCTGCAGCGCTGGATGCTTGGGTAGCTGCATAATGTCTTGGGTGGTGTGGTGGGCTGTGAGCAGTCTGGCATTAGTGGAACCGGCTGGTCTTCAGGGTTGTCTCTCGGGTCCCCATTACGTGTCCACATCAGTAACTACAGCAAACTTGCGTGCCTGCTAGGAAACTCTCACTGCAATACTTCTTCCTGCCCCTAGCTTCACCTGGTTGTTTCTTCCATTTGCCTCCCACCGTGTCACCCTCCTTTCTTAAATCCTCTGCTTGTCCACAGGCGGCTTCATGTTCCCTGTTTGTCCTGCCAGGAAGCAGGTCTGGGTCTGCTGTGCAGTCACTCACATACAGGTTGGCCAGCCCAGGTGCCGGGTGACAACCAAATTGTCCTCGTCTGTCCAAGAGCTGAATGGGGGCAATCATTTTGCTCTCTGTGCAGCTTCTCATTTTCATAAAACTTAAAGGGGTTTTAATATGTTTGGTTAATATTGACCAGGCAGCGGGTTCAGAAGTTGAGTGTGTTGGTGGGGATTTAGAGGAGGGACTCACAGATAAACAGTGCATTTCGTTAATCGCTTTTTTCCTTCCAAGATCAGGCTAAAGGTACTCTTATTGAAAGGGTTAAGAAACAACAAGGTTGTTCTGAATGCAGGAGGAGGGAAATGATTTTAAATTATTAAAAATGAATTGCATCACTGTCTGTGGCTCACATAACAAATAAAAAAAGGAACCAGATTTAAGTAGTCATGACCTACTGCCAATGGTTTCTTTAATTTTCCAGAGAAAATCTACAGGTCTCAAGGACATACAGTAAATTGGAATCAACTGGAAACCAAAATAGACCTATAGTTCCGTAATGCTAGGATTATTTCAGGTAATATTGTATGTACCAGTCTTTATTTCAAAGGTGGTTGTTGCAGTTCCAAAATCACTCAGATTTAAGGAATGCCAGATGTCAGGTGTGCATTTTGCAATAGCATCAACTATGTGACTGAATGCAGAATCCCTTCGCTGTTCACTGTGTTATATAGGCCAGCTCTGGGCATTTCCCATAGTTTGTGTAGTGGTGGGGACTGTTGTCTCTAGACCTTTGTTTCACTTGTTGTGGAAATGAAAAGAGAGGCAATGTACCAGGGGAGAGTAAGGAAGAGAAGGGTCAGTCTTGTGGTTTATGGGGCCGTGTGCTGACTTCTATCTCTGCCTCTGCCAAAGTCTTTCAGAGGTGCTAGCCAAATCTTTGAAACCATACTTTCTATAAATGCCATCAGTTTTGTATGCTCTTCGTTCTCTGGGCCTCAGACTTCACACTAGAATCAGTCATAGGAACGCTGAATACTTACAGCTGCTGGGGAAATCACTGCTATCAGAACATTTAAAGTTACAAAGTACTCTGCAGTATCAGGTTTCACGTGCATCATCTATTTAGTAGGGTCTTTTTAAACTGTAATCTCTTGATGTCTCACCTTTACTAGATCGTGTGAGACGATGGGCATGTGGTGAAAATAAACTGGTGTTTCTCCACCGTGAAAGAGTGAAATACTACGTGCCAAGGGAGACATGAAAAGTATGATGAAGAAAACAATACTTCGATCTGTGGACTAAGACTTGAGTATTATGCAGTAAGCCTACCTGAACAATTTGGAGACTAGTTTCATTAATGAGTATGGTTCAGTAATGTGTCCACAGCATTTGAATCTGTTCAAAATACGTATACAAAGGAGATGAAGCCAGGTAGTGCCTCATACCTCAAATTTTACCAGTTTTTGATATTCACTTTCACATAAAGTTGTGTCTGAATTTAGCAACTCTGTGTGTGTGTGAGAGAGAAGTAGTCCCTATGTTCTTATGTAATAGTTCTCCCCCTCCCCCAATTTGCTTTGTAGTGTACTGCTGATGCTCCGATGATTTGTTAGCTGGGTTGGATCCATTAAGGTCATTGCATGGACCTCTGCAGTGAGCTGAGAGTGTAATTGCTGGCAAGACTGCCATTTTCTGCACAGCACAGTAATAGAAATGAACAGTAAAGGCCAAGAATTTGGGTTTTATTCCAGGCTCCATTTCTAAAGGGTGGTCAAGCATTCAAAGGTTGTGCCTTCTGCATCTTTGCTTCTTTTTGCCCACTGCTACTAGTGTGTCATTTTTCAAGTTCTGCCTCCTCCCAGCTTGCCTCTCTGTTCTGGTTTCATTCTTCTGGCTAGTCCTAGTTTCCACCCCTCAGTCTTCTCACCTGGTCTGTGCTCATTATCTGGCTGGTCTGAGTCTCCCCTTTGGACTTCCACACCACTTAGCCATCAGTCTTGGTTCTCTTCTACAGGACCTTCTCCCATGTAGCTGTGCCCTGCTCCACAGGCCTCCATGCATTGGTCCTCATTTCCATTTTCCTTTCCCAGGGCCTCAGCATTGTTTTCCCTTGTCCCATTTCTTCTACCTTACTATTTGTCTAGCTAGTCCTTTTTCTAAGATCACTCTCTCACTACTTAGTTATCTGTTTTCCTTCATCCTATGCTTCTAGCCCCTTCTTCCTTGCACAATCAGTGCAAGGAATCCATCACAATCTTCCATCTCTTCCATTCTCTGAATTAGGTTTCATGTGTTTCTGTTATCACTTCCATTTCTTTTCTCCATTTTTAGTCTTCTTGCTCAGTGAGTCCCCCACACCTTACTTCTTGCTCCAAATTCTCCTCTCCATCTTTCTGCACCTCCTTCACTGACACTTCCAATCTTTGCTCCAGTCTGCTTTCTCCAGTCACGGGGCCCTCAGTGTCCAGGTTTTGTTGCTTGTGGGTTGTTTATACTGCTTCTTCCTTTGGTGCTTGGCCCTAGCAGGAGTAAGCACCACAGAGGTGATGTTCTTATTAGGTTTATACTTAACCTGGTATTCTGCAATTCAAAACCACAATTTCAGGGGAAACTGTGTTCAGCCCTGGGCTGGTATGTGTTAAATACAAGGAAGTGTCTTCTAGAAATGTAGCTGTGAAGTGTGGTGATCTACAGATATTGGTAGGATTTGTTTTTTGAAATGCATAGAACTCATCCAAAGTTACGCAGTTTGCAGGAGGATGGTAAAGGTGCATTCCAACAGTTTCACTTGCCAAGCAGATTTTCAAGCTTCTGTTCCAAATCATAAAGGAGATGTTGCAGCCTTTCATGGAAAAGTCAATAGAATGTAATGTGGCAAAAAATATATTCTTGTTCTGTGCCAGAAATGGCTGCATATTTCTCTGAAATTTCCCCTTTCTGAAATCACTTCTAAATGATTTTTCAGCCCAAATAGTCAGAGTTTGTCTGAGTTGTAAGAAACTGAAAATACAGTGTGATGATGGGAGGAATCGGACAACTTTGGCACTAGGGCTCTTCCCTTCCCCCTCATGCCCGTAGCTCTGTGTCCCAGACCCATGCCTTTTGGCAGACTCTTCCTCTGCTCCTCCCGTGCTCCTTCTGTCTTCATTCCAACCTTGTCTTTCTGTTGCGGCTGCCCTCTTGTTTCCACCATCTAACCTCTATCAGCTGTTTCCTTTATTGCCGTAATCACTGTGTATTTTCACACAGTGACCCCTTTGTCACTGTTGGAGCAGCCCAGCTGTTTGATGCTAGCAGACTAGCTTGCATGCACAGTTTATCCCATTTTAATTTAGTATTTTCTCCTAGCTGATAGGGGAGGAGGAAAATAGTTTAATGAAAAGTGTGGACAGTTAAACTGGCATGTTTATTCTGATGATGGTGAGCTTTGCATATTGTTAATTTAGAACGAACATACTTTTGAGTCATTTAGGGTCTTTTAGTTTTATTATCTAAACTCTCAAAGGAAAGCTACGTTGATGGCCAATCAGCATAATAGAATCACAGAATGGTTTGGGTCGGAAGGGACCTTTAAAGATCATCTGGTCCAACCCCCCCTGCTGTGGGCAGGGGCATATTTCACTAGACCAGGGTGCTCAAAACCCCGTCCAACCTGACCTTGAACACTTAATAGGCAATAAGCAAGGATGAAGACCAATTTTGTTGTTTAAAGATAACAGCAATAAATGAAGAGAAGGATAGAGATAGATAGTATATCCAAATCTCAGGAAACTGAGAGCCTGGGCCTCCTTTGTTTAACAGTTAAACAGACCAAGAACAAAACCAGCCAGAATAGGATGCCCTTGAACAAGACAGCAGCAACTCTTAAGATAAAACAGAGAGAAGTAGATCCTCTCCCTTACACAGCTAATGGATTTTTCCTAGCTTTGGCAAAGGAAAACTTTCTGAAATAGGTGAGTTAATAGGGACAGAGGGGAAAAGGCCAAGGGATGGTCATTGTCAGTCACAGTCAATCTGTCTGTCAGTCTACCCAGCCAAAGTCCGTGGTGAGATCAAATCATGTTGGCCCATTATGTTGGATACATCTGCAATCCAAACTGAATGAAAGGTGATTTACAGTTGCTCAGGCTGTCCCTGCGGAGTATGAATACTCATTACTTGAGTTATTGTAATTTATGTCATAAATCCCAATTCACAATATGTGGTTTTGCTTTGTAAAAATGTGCTTGAAACAACGGAAGTGCTAGATGGCCTTAAGAATGAATGCTTTTAGGAGCATTACTGAGTGGGATCTTTTGAATCTGTTGAACAATTCAACTTCCCGACAGAAGCTGTTTCAGTAGCTAAGGGTGTGCCCCAGAAAGTTCAACATTAGTAATGCTTTCCAGAATAGGTGGGAAATTATTTTGAAAATGGCAATAGAAAGCATGGTCGATGTTACACACAACTCTTGCATTTTTCAGTCATTTGAAACTATTAATCTGCTTTACTAGATCTGCCTAGCTGTTTCTGTGGATAGGTGCTGGTTTTGTTTATTCTTCAGCTGGAATTTTTTAATGGTCTCCATTAGTTTATCATTTTAGCAAGTTTACTTCTGGTACAGTTAGCTGGAGTGATTAACATGAAATGACTTTGGAGTATAAATTCTCATTTGGTCTTCTAGGTTATATTTCATCTCTGTTGTATGCTTTCCTAATTACCAGCATATATCAGTACTTAAAATTAGAATTTTAAAGCAACTATTATTCATCTTCTCAAGATCAGAATTAAAAACAACATGGGCTGACATGTTATATTATTTCTTCAAAATCTGATAATGTTGTATTTTCTCTCATTTAGGCCTAATTGTCTCTTTAAAATATTTAGTCAAGAATTGTTTTAATCCACATGACATAGTTCGGTGGATTTTTCAATTAAACTATTGGGTTTGGGGCTTTTCTGTTAAAACAGCACTAGCCTGCATTGTGTTTGGACTGGAACATGGCGCTCCAGCTCTGAACCTGTACCAGTGGTGCCTGTCATTGGCACCAGTACTGAAGAAAGCTCGATGCAAATTTTGCAATTTGGTCTTATCCCGAAGAAATGTCTGAAGAGTAAATAAAAAGCACAGGTAACTTTGGGAACAATAAGATTTAGATACAGCTTCATGACTTGGGATAATCTCTGAGTATATCTTACTATGTTAAGTCTTTTTCTTGTTAAGTAGTGACATTAAAACCCAATCTGTGCAAAGCACGTAGAAGATTAATTAACACTGGGAAGAAAAGAGATGTCTGAGCCTTTCACCTGTAAGGTACCCTTTATCTCCAGCTGAGTTTGCCAGCCTTTAGTGCTGTTTGTCATCTTCCCCAACAGGTATCTTGATATTTTTTTTTCTGCGCTGCCCTTTATACTTTGAATGACTCCCGTAATGCCAATACCATGTATTAGTCTATTATCCTCTCCCACTGAAGGCTTTAAATATTTGTTTGGCTTAAGCAAAAAAATGAAGACACATTCATTTAACTGATGTATACTTCCTTTTAGAAACAATTAATTTAAGGGAGAATTAACAAAGATAAAATGTCTATTCCCAAGTTTAAGGACATTGTAAATACAGAGTTAAGGCCTATCTATCATGCTGCTTTTCATATAACTGTTATTTACGAAGAGGCTATTCATTATTTTCTGCTAAAGCAAGCACACACAGGGAGAGTTCTACATAGAGGTTCGATATGGCTTTATGGTGCACATCTGTGGGTGGTCTTCACCTATGCAAGTAGCCATCTTGGCTTGCACTGTTTGATTTGAAGGAATGAAATGGGTTATGTAGACAAGGACTCTTAATGAATGGTTTCCTTATGTGGTGATCATTAGGGCATGATGGAACTGTCTGGTTTCTTTTAAATGTTAAGTCATTTAATATTTTGCTGGTGATAAAGTTATTACATGATTTGCAAGAAAGGAATGGCAGGGATCATTCTGTTTGTGTCAATATTGTACATTGATGCTTCTTGTATGTTTTTTACATGGATATTCAAACCTGTATTTTTATCTTTAAAATTTTGGTGTATGTGTTTAAGTGCACACTTCTATAAATGTATGCATCCTATTTAATCATATTTTAGCACATCATTAAAAAAGCATAGCATTATTACTGTTTCATAGTATCTTAAATCTCTCAATCAGGGAGAACTGTGATATTTTTTTTCCATTCTTTTCTTTCTTCTCTCCCTGGTTGCACCTTTTGGCCTTTCTAAGGAAATATGTTTTGTGTAAACAATCTCTTGGGTTTAGATAACCTTGAGCTTCAGTGCTGTAGGAATTCTGCCGAGTTGCATGCTGTCCCTTAACTTATAGGGAAACTTCATCATTAGCACAGTCTGCTGTGGAAGACTAGGATGTTTTTTTTCCTTTTATGTAAGATGCCAGTGTAAGGCATCTGTATTTAAAATAGTAGGGGTAATCTCTAGTTTGATTGCATGCATCTAAGGCTAAGAAATATTTGTTGGACAACTAGTGGTGGTTGGAATGTGTCTCACTTTCAAAGGAGATTTTTGCAACACTAGGGATAAGACATACAATTTTTTTATTGTTCTGGGCTTGAGGTGTTTGTTTTGTTTCTGTAAATTTAAGGGTAATATGGTTTTATTAAGTCATTCTGCATTATGTTTTATGACAGAGGAAATGAGGCTTTTATAGATGTGGGCTATTGGCAGTTTAGATATCAGATCTAATGCAATGAAATGGCTTATTAGGATCGCGGAAAGCTCTAAAATTCTTGCGCTTTTACTGAAACTTCACGGTACATACAGCTTTATAATTTTGTTATCCATTTTACTGGAAATAGGTGATCAATGGTTCTAATTGCATGAGAAAGTATTTAAATGTTCTTTTAATTAGTCATTGGTTGCTGATTGGTAAAACGATTCTAATGATACCAAACTCTTCCTCTTCTCACTGAGGAACTGCTGATTGTCTGGCACTTGTTATTTCATGGATCAGAAGCATGCTTGTCTTATAGGAAAAGCCTGTCCAAGGTTTCTCTCCACAGAAACGAACTGTTTTTTTCCCCAAAGTGCTTCAACATGCAAGGTCTTGTAGGAACTGTACAATTCCATATTGAAAAGTATATACAATGCCTACCTTAGTTAAAGCATGCCTGAGTTACCATCTTTTTTCAGTTCTTCCCAGATTCCTGAGTGACAATGAAAAGAAAGTCCATTATAATATTTTTAAACTGCTTGTAGGTAGTGTACTTTGCTGTCTCCACGCCAAAGATGAGATCCACCCTCATGACTGAAAGAGCTCATCTGGTGGCCAGTGTCTGTCTGCCTAATGTAGCATCTATATACCTCCCCGCATATATAAAAGCAAAGACCCTGTTGAGTGTGAAGAGCACATCACATTCAGCACCCCTTACTCTGGTCTGGCTTGAGTCTGGGGAATGGGAAGGAATAGGTTCTGTCCGAGTAGGTGTAGGTTGAAAACTCCTTTTCTTCTTCAAGCTTTCTTAGTAGTGAGTTTATTGGAGGTTCTTTTTGTCATCTAGGGCTGAAACCGTAATGAATGTGTAACAACAGCTGCCAGCTTTTTATGTTAGGGAGCCTGCCAGCAGGCAGCCCCATGCAGAGACCATGGTTCATGCTGGATCAGAAAGGGAGCTTTACTTGGTTTGTGTTGAAGGATACCACACTATCATTATCAAGTCTCAGAAACTTTTTTTTTTAGGACAAGTATGCTCTTAACATGATCGACAACACAGCAGCAGCATCTGTGTAAATGGCACAGTCATGTCATTTCAAGGAAGGACAATTGGTATGTTCTCAGCTGGATTAAGGGGACTGGAACCGTGTTGTGGCTGCATTCAGGAAAATCTTAAGCCTTTGGAAGCTTAACGAGAGATAGAGCGCTCTGTTTTCAGGTGCGCAGAGGGCTGTCAGACTCCTTCATTTCAAGTGGTATTGTAAATGTAAAAGTTACTGTTAAAGCATTTGCTGTCAAAATAAAAGAAATCACTATTTTACTTCTAATAGTAGATTTGGGAAATGGAGTAAAAATTTACTCTTTGACAGTAAAGGCACTGTCTTTTACTATCCCTTTCATTGCTGTAATTCTGGCAACAACTCATAAGACCCACAAATATTTTCTCCTAAAATTACTACTATAGTTTTGTGGCTGCCTAAACTTAAAGTGGAACTAACCTACCATAGCCTATGTTCCAGCAGACACCTGTTGATGCAAGTCCCAGTTCTACTGTGTTTGGCTGTGCAGGTTCTGCAACGAGCAAACTGAATAAAACATAGATTTCATTTGTAGGGCTATAATAAAGCAGGATGCACCTCAAGACAAAAATACCAATAAATAGGGCTTTCAGTAATGTGTAGTTTGACATAAAGAGTTTGGAATTACACAAAAGGATTGATTAATTCCAAATAGTCCCCATTTCCTCACATATCAAAGTCACAGCAACAGATAAAGTAAAATCAGTTAAACCAGGGTTCCTATTGATACGGCTCCATCTTGACATTCTCCTAATTCACAACTAGGTTAACTAGGTGAGTAAAGTACTTCAAACCTCTGTTTTCTGCCTAGTTGAGCTGCTTAATTCAGTATTTCTCTGCTTCTGAAGACATAAGCTTCCTTTCTCCATAACATAATAGTAAGGAGGATTTTGCAAGTTTGAGCTTTATTAACTGAACTAATGCCTTCAGCAAGGGTACAGATACAGAGTGTCTGTAGCAAAAGTGTATTCAGTTTTTATGACTTATAAGACAGTTCTGCCATTTTTTGTCTGGAAACAAAATGTGTGAAGAAGAAAAAATTGGCACATATTTGACACGAAATGAAATACTAATGTATCTATATTGTGATTTTTTTTTTTCCTAAGTAGCAAGTAGTGTAATGACTTGACACCTTGAAAGAATTGGAGAATTTGAAAAGACAGATCCCTTTTTGTTTTACATTATCTGGCTGTACAGAGGAAAAATGTAAGAAAAGTTTCCATTGTGAGGTGGCTGAAATTCTTTGTATCAGAAAATATCAATGCCCAGGGCCTCACTCTTAATGGCATCAAAGCTAATTCGAGCCGAAAAATCCCCACTTCGTGGGCAGGAAGATACTAGATTCCTATAAAGAGATGTGCAAAGCTACAAAATGATGCAAATGTTGCAATTATTAACAGACAGAAGACTTGTAAACTTAATGCAATAACTGGCAGCTTCTTGGATAGAGTTTGTCAAACTCCAGGGATTTTGAGAGTTTCTTTCCATTAATCATATAATTCTGAATATTCATTTTTCCCAGTCCTGCTTGCCATTACTATCATTAGACACTACTTTTGTTGTGGTTATAACAAAGAAACTCCCCACAGTGAAGATCAATGCACAGCCAGGTGATTACATATGTATGTTAACAAGCTTTGATTATATTTGTAGTCAGTAGGTGCTGTGGTGCAAAATAGAGGGCTTCCTTAACTTTTTAAAAAAAAATCTCAGCTTTTAAGCTACCTCTGTGGAAAAAGTGGAGATCATTCATTGTAGAGAACAGGAGTTAACAGTAAACCAGAATGATGGGTGCTTTAGCACATGGGGCCTGTTGTCGCAGAATGAGCTTGTCTGAATTCAGTTTTCATAGAGTTATTATTCAGGAACGTGCCAAAAATTTTTCAAGACTGATGAGAATATCAATACATAAAATATATCTGGTTTGCTTTATTGTGTCATCATTTTGTAGCTATAAAAGATTTGGTGTTAGAATTTTAGCATTTCATTATGTGTTTAGGGCTTTGACAGCTGGTCTTGTTGATTGTTCTAGGTATTTTGACCTTTCTTAGATACTTCACCTGTGAACTGTCAAAGGTGTGTATCTGTGTCGGTCTTCATAGCTGGCAGTAATGAGTGTTACTGCCTTGAAAATTGGTGTAGATAGGTAGACAGAAAAGTTTTGTTTCCTGGGTTTTCTTAAGAGCAGAAAAAATAGGCTTTTTTTGTCAACTTCAGTTGTCTGTGCTGAAGGATTTTTACTGTTAGTTATTGTTTCTTAATATAAATTAATAAGCTCAGGGATAAGTTTTCCATTCTACCATCTATTGACTAGAAAGACAACAGACATCGTTTCAATTTACCCATTACAAAGTTACCCTCTTCTGCTTCTCCAGTCCTTCCCCAAAGCTTTTCTGTTAGGATGCCTGCAAAACACTGAGCCAGAGGTTAGGCAACAACCATGCTGTGGTCAGTGTTTATCACACCAAATGGTGCCCTTGCCAAGTCATCGCCTTGTACAGGCAGACACGAAGTGTTCATGTTATGGGGAGACCTTAATTTCTGGGTTAGGAGACGTGATGGGTATGGCCAAGTGCAAAGGCTCTGTTTGCATGAAAATAACCCTAGCAGGTAAAAGAAAAGGTGAGGAGACCTAAAACCTGTATTTTGGATCTTTTTCCCTTAGTGTGAAGTATTTTTCAGTTTTCCTTAAAGAAGGAGCGTTTGACTGTCCCCAGCCAGTAGTTGGCGCAGAGGGAGGATGGTTGAGCTTAGTTCTCTAAACTTGTCCAGTATTGCCTTAATCTTAGGTGACTGTGTGATGATAAACATGTCAAATGATTCACTGTGCGTACCGGAGAACCAGCCTAGGTCTGTAGAAGAACGCAGTGTTGTTTGCAGATGGTATGTTGATCTTTAACTCCTGGGGTGCCTTCATCAAAATCCAGGATTAACCTTTAATATATCTGAAAGACTTCAGGTGCTTAATTTTTTTTTTTTGCCAGTAAAACTGTGTAGAGGGTTGGTACTTGCACATGCCTGGAGTTTCCAGTATCTTGCCTGGGCCGAAGCGTTGGCATCCCTTTCCTACCTATTGCTGCTGACACACGATGGACTGGGTGTTTCTGCACCTGCCTCCTTTGGAGGTGGTACACTGGCACTGCCACCTGTGGACTAACAAACACTACTAGCGTTGAGTTCAGCATGAGAGCTAGCAGCCACTCTCCCTTCTGCCGGTCTCATGTAGTAGGGAGTGATTAAAGCCCTTCTTTTGTGAAGCTCTACTGGTGCAGTGAGGAATACAAGATTCATGAGGCCGGAGACCGAATGTCCAAGGAGGAACATAGTTGCAGGCTGGCCGTGGGGCTGTGAGGCTGGAAGAAGGGGAGCCTCGGCCCTGGCTTCTGCTTCTGGGACTGCTCAGAGATTTTATCCAGTGACTGGTTTTGACACAACTGAGTAAACACAAAATTTAGCTTAGGTTATGTGATCTTACAGTAAGTACGGTACAGTATGGTAAGTAAATATTTTTTGAGAGGTTTATTTACTTGGGTATTGCTGTTAACTTATGAACATAAAACTTGTACTTGTTCAGCATTAAGTTTTAAGAATTGCCTGAACTAAATGCCTTTTTTCCCCCATAAAAATTAAATATAGCATCTATTTAAAATGTAACTTATGGTTTATATCAGCTAAAATCAGCTGCTCCACTTCTTGCAGTCTTTCCAGTTCTAAAAGGACCATCCTTTCTGCAGAGGGATGAATAATGTAGGTTAGCTTGTTTCTGTGGGTATTTATTACAGCCATATAGAACAGTTCCTGGAGAGGTTTTCTATTTCTTATTTAGCAGCAGTGAAAATCACAATTATTCTATTTACTTGGCTTGCCACTATGGCATAGAGTAATTCTTTGGACTGTGAGGAGGCAATGTTTGTTTTCTCTGGCTGCTCCTTGCATATGCTGCTCCAATTATAATTAAATATGAATATTTACTGATAAAATGGAGCATTTTTCAAGTTCATTTAAATTGATTTTTAGGATCCAAGATATAGGCATAGGCAACCTATCTTGTGTTTTGTATAATGCTATTCATTATACAAAACTAATAGACAGAGTAGCGAATCAATAAAGTATCACCATGCACATCAGATGAACATTATGGCTGTAAATTCTTCATCAGGAAGAATCTGTAGGGGGAACAAAGGAAACAAAAAGCTAGATCAAAAGCAGTGTGGGGAATTAATGTGGAGAAGATGAAAGGGAAGGAAACGAACAATAGGGTTGATGTAAATGGAGGATTAAGTAAAGCAGAAGCAATCATTTTTTTTTATGGGACAGATGGAAAGAAATTGAGAATAATTGTTACGGGAGGTGCAAGTAGTGGCAAGTTGCAAATGACATGTATTTAATGGCCGTATGAAAACTAGGCCTTGTCCATGATTTGTGCTATCATTCATTTCCAGGAAGTAGCTTCCTAATAGCTCTTGTAGTGTCATGTGCTGTTCTATCAATGGCATTCACGGAATCTTATTGGATTCTTTTGGAAGTTAAAATACCATGCTAGCATCATTCAACATTGCTTAGATCCAGATAACAATTTTATTTTAAATATTTGAAGCCAGCCAAATCTTCCATTCATGTCTGCTGACCCTTTGTACGTGCAACACTAGGTTATCTAGCTTGCTTAAAGGAGTGTTTACAGACACAGCTCATTACTTGGTACAGCTGATAACGTGCAATGGGAAGTTCTGCAACTTACTCTGAAAGTTCCTAAAATACAGGATAAACTGAAATTATTGTTAGGGCAAAATTATATGTGTTTTAAAGCACATTAAGTGCTGTTACTAATGTCTTGGTTTTAAGGAAAGCCTGTCTTCCAAAAATTGTGCATAAAGCTGACGCACAGCTCCATTACGAGGAGCCCTTCAGCAAGAATCAGGACTGGGGTGTTACCGAGTTTCCTGGCTGCCCTTTGCTGCATTCCACCTGGCACAGAGGGTAAAGGAGTCCAAACCCTGGCTCTCAGGTCTTAGGGTCATCCCGGTCCCTCACAGATGAGCAGTAGCGGTGCAAAACATCTGTATCCTTGTGCTTGGGAAAGGCAGTGGAGGAAAATCTGAAGGGACGGTGCTGCCTTCTTTCTTGGGTCTTTATCCCACAGCTAGCAGGGGAAGTCCTGAGCAGTGAAGTGGAGGCGGCATTTGCTCCCAAGAGAAGTTTCTGGTTCATTGGCTTAAAAGATTCTTCCTTGACTCATCCTAATTTTTCTCCTTAATTCTACCCCGTTACTCACACCAGTCAAGAGCTATGATGATTACATCTGTAGGGGATTCTCAAATTGTTATTGTTATTCCTGCCTGTCCTCTGTTTGCCGAAGTCTGTCTGTAAGTCAAAGCATTGTACATGGTGGTTTCTAGAGGGAAGCAAGTGTGGTGCTGTGGTATTATGTAGGTCTGTCGCTAATAATTTGAATGCTGACCCTTTCAACTTGTTGCTGTTTTTCATAACAGTACTGTCAAGCCCACCTTCAGTCTTTGTTGTTCTTTCGGCGCTCTCCTCAATTCGTCATCACCTTTTGAATAATAAGGCCTTGAATTATGGATACATGATTGTACCAGGCTCTTTATAGTCCTCTCCTTACCACTTACGATATGTTTGATTTTTAATGTGTGAAGTTAGCTTTGTTAACATGGTTTTCTAGGTAGGGTCCCTATATAGACAGGGACTAGATTTCCCTACTCTGAGATCATGTTCCTTGCCTTTTTGACCTGGGGTTGCCCTAGCTGTTTTGGCTTTTTATTGAATCCCAAATTCATTTTTCGTTTGCTGGTGTTTTCTTTTAACTTTACTGGGGTTTTTCCCCAATGTTTCTAACTTGCTTTTAGAATGTTTTTGAAAATTTGTTCAGCTTTTACACACTTTCTGTCTACTTCTTCATTTTTCATTTTACCTACTTTTGCACTAGTACTGTATTACTTTTTCTGTTGATATACTTGCATAGAACCTCTCTTAAGCTCTGTAAAAATATTAGGAAAGTCTTAACGTTTTTGTTTTGGCTTTGCTTTGTTTTGTTGACCATCTCCTAAATTTCCCACGTGAGCTGCATTGATTCTTTGGATTTCAGGTGCAGCCTGCTGAAAGCCCTGGTTCTCCAAAGAATGCCTTGTGCCGTTGTGTTTTCTCTTATTTTCTGAATTAAAGCTTGTACAGAGCGAAATCTTTAATGTGACCTTTTGTCTTGTACCTTCCAGTCTCTGTGATGCTTCCAACTACTTCTTGCTGTTATAATGTCAAAATAAAATCGTGCTGCTTAGTGAAAGAGAATGAATTTCACACTTCTTAAAAGAAATTAAGATGATCAGCTGATTGCTCCCCCATATCACATCACTGGAGGTAAACTCCAATTGTTTCTATACTGTATGCATATACTGTCTTTGTAGTATCTGGTTGAATGATTTTGACTGGCTTCTTGCTTTAAAAGCAGGGATGCCCCTGGCAGAGTTTACTGTGAAAATGGGAGCAGAATTAGTTCAGGAGCATTGCATTCCTTGCATTGAGCTCTTCTCTTCCATCTCTAAAGAGAAGAAGGAACTTCTTTATAGAGATTTTCCTGTTCTTTGATCCCTGGCTGGAGCATCTCTGCACTCCGGTGTGGGGACTGTTTTAAATGGCTGGGATAGTGGAATGTCTATACAATGAGCATACAAGGGTCCCGGTCTGCTAGGTAGGATGTTTTCTTCAATGCATGTTAGGCAGAGCCCAGCCAGGTTTACTGGGCTCAGGAAAAAGTAGGGAAAAGCAGGAAAACGTTAGTATCTCTGGGGACTGGTAGGGCTTTGAATATGGAAGCGTTACGATCCACAGGTAAACTTCCTGCATTTTCCTATCTCTGTAATTTCACTGATGTTTGTGGCTACATTGGAGGCTATGAAATGATGGCTATTAGATTGAAAGATTCCATCTTCTAAGTTTTTAGAAAAAGATGATAGAAAAATTAGGTTAATAATTACTCACATACAAGAAATATTAATGGAGTTTCTGAAAGATCCCAGAATGTGTTTGGAGATAGCTCCACAATACGATTCTATGAAAGATAAGCCTTTTGTGACAAAACCTTCAAAAAACAAGTCTACACATTTCCCATAGTATTAAAACTGGCAAAGGCAATAGAAACTGTGAGGTCAGGATGCCCCGTTTGTTGCTGCCTGAGAAGCAGATCTCATGATTGTTTTGTGTTCTCTGTGTGTTTTCTCCTGATCTAGTATCTAATTGATATCTAATTCATATCTCCAGAATTTCAGTGTTGTAGTAAATATGCAGCTTAATGTGTGGCGATGGCATGTTTTATTTAGGACAGCATAAAACTTACTCTGTTCTTGTTGACAACTGTTATAAAGATGTATATTTTTGATTTGCCCAAAGTCTGAATATTTATAGGTGATTAAAATAAAGAGGTTGTTTAGCAGGTGCTGACTGCAATTTTGTAGTTGCAGTATCACAATCACTTCATGAGGTTTCTCTGTTGAGGAAATCACCTTTGTTTAATGTTAAAGGATGTAGGCAATCTGTCTCTAATGCCAAATTATTTCAGGGTGTGCACTTCACTTTTTCCCCTACATTTACGTAGGTCGGAAAACTGAATGTTCCAAACAACTTGTGGAACAGTTTCCATATCAACTTTTATGTGTTAAAAATGTAATTAAGATTGTTCAACCCAAAACATAAAAAAGAACTCAAATTTAATTTATATGGCGTTTTTGAAGGAAATATTGTTTCTTATTTAACTGGTTCTATTAGCACGGTGAATTTGAGTTTACCCTGGTAAAGTCAGTAGCAAGCCACTATCACCTATTTAAATGTAAGTAGCTGGATCCATGAGGAAATGCTGAATTCAAAGAGGTGTCTATTCACAAACAGTACTTTTATGCCTTTTGAGTGAATTCATGGTAATCAGTTTGTTAACATAAACAATGCAATCCCGTTAACTGCTAAGGTAAATAGCATTAGATGTAAACATCTTTTTTACATTGCTACATGACTTGATTTGTTCCGCTTATGGAAACGCTTCAAAACTTTTTAGCATTTCCTCTTTTGTGTAAGTGGCTTATGACTCTACTGATATCTCATCGTCTCCCTGCTGCGTCAGCTTTGTATCCTTATCCCTTGCGCACCGGCCTGTGTTCTTCCCTTTTCTATTTATCACTGATGCCTCTGGGGCGGTGACATTCTTACTCTCTTTTCTGGCCTTATTTTAAAAACTAGAGGAGGGGTTTCTAGAGAGGGAATATGCCTACTATTACTCCTGATAATTCCTTACAGTTCTTTCTTTTCCCTGCAAGATGGCTGGTGTGTTTTGATAAAAATTAGTATTGTTGTCTTGGTGCTGGTCAAACATGCCCAAGAGAGATGATTCAAGTGTGTGGTTGTAGAGCAGGAAATGGTGGAAGGGAGTTGGTAAGCATCTGATGATGCTATTACTGCTGACCAGCTTCTTGAAAGTCATCAGTTAAAATGTTTGCTTTGATTTTTAAAGTTATTAAACTTGGAAACCAACCAAACAATGGGAATAAGTTTACAGGTATTTTTTGTTGCATCTAGTCTTCTCTTCCCCAATGCTTATTTTTATTTAAAAAGTGAAAGTAGCTTTTTTTATCTTCTGGCTGTAAGAAAGAGAAGGTCTCCTACAATGACTATTTTTCTTACACTTGGGAAACCATATAACTAGTCTAGCTGTTACCTTTTCTGTCATCATCTGTTCCCCCCCCGCCCTTAATCCAGTGGATTGATACAGCATACAGAAGCGTTCCCTTTGTCTACTTGATTGAAGGGCATACATTGAATCGCAGATGATATCAAAATAGATTTGGCTTTAAAAAGAATCAGGTTTGATTCCACGACATGCTTATTGTCTTGAAGCATCTGGGGCAATTTGGGGAAGATACGCAGCAGCAGATATTTTGCATGTAAAGCTTTTAGTTTTAAGTGGTGAATAACCTTGGGCTGGGGATATCCGAAGGACTACCAGTGACCTATATCCTGTTGTGACAGCTGAGAGCAGCAGGTTGGAACTGCTGGATGAAATCCATACCCAGTTGCCCACTGTACTTTTTTCTTGTCACTACACAATGTCAAATCAAAGACACTTTTTTCTTTTCTTTTTTTTTTTTTTTTTTTTTAAACTGTTGCTTATTCTAGCTGTTCACTAATTTGAAGAGAAGATAGCCTTGCTGCCATGGTAGTACAATGGGACAAGTAATTGCAATCAGTGATAGACTCTATCCAGTGCGGGCATCCACCCTACATAACTAGGCCGAGGTAGAGTACAACTTCCAAATATAATAAAGTGATGCTTTTCTTTCTCATTAGCCATTTTGGAGCCTGCTGATTTTGTTGGATCTCTGTATCAAGTTGTAAGTGGTGTGTGAAATAAAACACTTCTCAGTTGATGGATATGGTCCTCATGATTTCAAATGCTCTTCAAATTGATGTGGTATGCTTTGTTTAGACCAGACATGGAAGTCTACCTGATGCATAATCCTCAGTTTAGAAAGGAGACCAGTAGTAACTAATACTTTTTTTTTTTTAAAACGTTGGGGATATGTATGCATATGTTGGTCTTCCTGTCATCTTATTGTAAAAAAAAAGTTTTCTTTTAAAAATAATCTTCCTAATTTATATTCTCTGATATTTTTCCAAATAGATATCTGGGTGGTGGTACTGGGAGTTCCTTGATATTCAGTATTAATTCCCACCCCTCTCTCCCAATTAAGAAAACAAAAATTAGAGGCTTGAGAGTTATGTATGACTTGTCAGCAGCACATTGGCAGTCAAGGCAGGTATTCATTAATTCTTGACTCTAAGCTTCAGATCCAGCTTCTGGTGATATGGTCTCTCTATTTAAAAAAAAAAAAAATAAAATCTGTTCTTAGCTTCTGTATCCTTGTTGCATAACTTTCACTAAATGAATATACGTATTAGATGAATGCTTAAAAAATATCTGTTTGAAAATATGTTCTTTGTCTAAAATGGTAGTATGAGTTTTAGTCTGTCATGTTTCGTAGTGGCACTTTGGTATGATAATGTCATTCTACTCTTAGAGAATTTATACTGTCAAGTGGGATAGGGCTTGGGATCCCTGCATGCCTCTGAAGGGAAAGAATGGAAACTCTGCAGCTGAAAGTCATTTAGGAATCAGGCTTCCATAGTGATTTCAGTACATAGGCATGACTCATGACTCAAAAGCTACTAAAACAGCAGTGTCTACCTTATCACAATTTATTTTACCAATGTATTTTTAACTCCCAGCATAATGCTCTTAATGACCCAGATTCTGTCATTGGTACCTATGCTACACCCCTTTTCAAGACAAAATGAGAATATCCCCAACACGTTATCCCATCGGCCAAGGAAAGTTGGAGTGCAGTGCAACTCTGAAAGTGCCCTGTATGCACATGATAGCAGCAACACTGTTTGAACCGCCTGCACTGTTTTCCAGCTATCTAGGAGCAATACCTGTAGCCAGCTGGAGCGTATTTAGCTAGGAAGAGCCAGGGAGTTTGTCTTGGTAGAGTAACTGGAAAAGGAAAGCAAGGCACGTTCTTTCTTCTTCTCTTCTGCATTGGTCCTATAACAATAGACACCCATATTCCCCAAACCAGCAGTGCTTTTTGTATCTGGAGCTGTTGCCAGCAAACGTCAATGATTTTAATAGCCGATTTATTTTCTTTCCATGTTTTTAACTTCTTTTTTCTTTCTTTTTTTTTTTTTAACTTCAGAGGGCTCAGGCAGGTTACAAATACGAGGTGTCATCTTAGTAATGACTTCACAAAGAAAACTGTGGTAGTAAAACAAAGCATTTGCCACAGTGGAGCGTTTTTGATGGGTACAGCCTCTCTACTAGGTTTTACAGAGAGGATCACTTCCCTGGTGAATGCTCAAAGAAAGCCCTTGCTGATTAGAGGTGATAAAGGCCATCACTTCTCTCTCTTGTTTGGTTTTGATTCTGTTGTTGTTAAGCTGAGGAGCTGATGCCTGTTGTGTGCTCCTCTCCTTGGTCTGTAGGCTGGCATGCTCCCATTTCTAAAGTGAGATATACCAAAGCAGCTAATGGTAATTTGCATCCATATGTGCTACTTTGAAAAAAAGAGCAGTAATTTGAATATGTGCACGTGTTTGCTTTATTCTAGTGGTTATGGGCTATTTGCTCTTGTGATTAAGGATTGTCCATTCTATGAATGTGCTTAATACTTTGAAAACTTAAAAGAAATGATGGCACCCCACACAATGTCAAAATGGGCATTTGAAGTAAAAGCCCAGCAATTCAGATCTTCTGGTCTTGTTCATAGCGGGTAAAAGGCTGCCTTGATGACACTTAGAGCAAATGAATTTCTCTCCTGCAGTCATGCACTGAATAAATTGCTTGATCTGGTTTGGTACAAAAGGACATGATCTATAAATAGTTAACAGAGCTTTTTTCAGGGCAAGTGATCTATAGACTGGAACTCTCTCTTGGGGTCTTTTAAAAAAGTAAGTGCTGATATGAACAAAAGGAAAGTTTGTTTTAAAAAAAAAAAAGAGGCCTTTTTAATGATATTGAAACTCACGTACTTTAACTTCCTTTTGAAAGCATCTGGCCAACTACTTCAAAAGTCCAAAAAGCTAACCTTACAGTCACTTGAAGAAAAGAAGAAAAAAGGTCAGTCTGTTAATCTGATGTGAATATATTGTCAATAACTACAAGCTGAAAACACAAGCTAAAACAACTGGTTAATTTGAATCAAAGAAATTGCTGTCATATAAGCATCAGTGAATTCAGTTTTTATTCGAAAGCCACTGTTTCGGGCTTAAAGGAACTTCTCTTTATGACGTTTTTATAAGTTTGTCGATACACTGCACTGTTGGCCACAGCGTCTCTCTGTCCTATTTGTTCTTTCATGGACTTTTTTGGCAGCTAAGCTTACAGGTTTTTAGACCATTGCTAATTGTGATAAGCAAAACTTTTAAGACATTTTAGTGTGCTAAAGGAAGCATCCATCTACCAAGTTTCTTTGTGTGGCATTCTCAGAAGAAAGCACAAAAATAGTTATCTATGGAAACAAAAGGAAGAAGCCTCCATTTTTATGGCATTTTCAGCTTTGATTCTTCGTTCATTGAGATGAGGCCAGTTATCTTGAAAGTGGTGTCAATGTGGATTTCCCTGAAAAAGCCTGTATGACCTCTGCATGTAAAATGGGGGTTTTAGTGGCAGTGTTGCGTGCAGGCTAGGGCGGTGATGGTGGTAAAGGGACTGGCACATGTTGCTGGTGTGGATGTTAATCCCGTCAGTGTCTTCAGATACATGCTAGTGTGTGTATGCACCACAGCTAGCACAAGGACCAGCACCAGTAAGTATGTTGCATGCAAATATGACTGGGCAGAGCTTAAGAAGCAGAGATATGACCGTGAGTGCTTGGAGGCCAGAAGGATCCTTCACCAGAGTGAGGAGACCACCATCTATGTTTATAGATTTGCCATGGGTTTTGAGAGAGCAAATTGTTCTGTGCCTACAGAGAAGTTGAAAGCCAAACACCCAGACTATGAAATCACTTGGGCAGGTGAAGGCTGCTGACTTGATCAATTAAAAAAAATTAAAATAGCACGGTGGGAGCATGTTACAGACCACCTGATCTGTGTTAGGAAGTAGACTAAGACTTCTTTAAACAACTGGAGGAAATACCTGTCACGGAACATGGTCCTCACAGGGGACCCTGACATATTCTGGAAGGGCAACATGGTGGGATGCAAGCAGGAAGATTTCTGAAGGGTGTTTGGGATAACTGGTTGATACTGGTACTGGATGGTACCAGTTGTGTTGGCACAGCTGGATCTGCCTTTCACTATCAAGGAAGAACTGGTTGAAGACATGATGATCAATGACAGCCTTGGCTGTGGCAAGCATGAAATAAATGGTTGGTGTTCAGGATCCTGAAGGGAGTGAGGAACAAGATTAGCAGGGTACAGACCCTGGACTTCAGGCTAGTGGACTTCAGCTTATTCTTTATTTATTTAGCAGGTAGGGAGAGTTCAGTGAGAGATGGCGCTGAAGAGCAAAAGAGCTCAGAAAAGCTGGTAGGTCTTTAAGGACAGCATCCTCTAAGTGTAAGAATATTCAGGAAAACAGCTTCTTTAAGAACAGATCTAATGGTAGAGCTCCAGTGCAAAAAGGCAGCATTTGAGAGGTGGAAGCAGGGACAGGATACAAAGGAAGAATTTAGAAAAATTGTCTGGGCATGAAGGGATGGTGTTAGGAAAGCCAAAGCTTGCCTTGACAGTTGCAAGGAGTGTAAGGAGCAACGAGAAGAGCTTCGACCACTGCATTAGTAATAAAGAGCTGAAAAGGGGAAATGCTGCATCAACAAAGGGATCACAAGTGATTTGGTAACAGCAGACACAGATAAGCCCAAGACACCTAATGACTTCATTGCTTCAGTCTTCAGCAAGGTCTCCCAGGCCTCTGTTATTAGTGAAAGAGTTCAGGGAGGAGGCAGATGCAGATCAAGTCAGTGACTGGGAGAGTTCAAGGCATGGAAATCCATGGGACCAGACAGACTGCATCCAAGAGTGCTAAGAGAGCTGACTGATGTGGTAGCAAGACTGCACTCTATACCTTTGAAAGGTCATGAAGGTTGAAGGAGGTCCCTCATTACTGGAGAAAAGCAAATGTTGCCCCAGTCTTCAGAAAAGGCCAAAAGCAAACCCCATGGAACTACAGCCTGGTCAGCCTCACTCCAATCCCTGGGAAGTTCATAACGTGAGTCTTCTTGGAGCAAATTTCTGGGCACATAAAGAAGGTGATAGGGAATAGTCAGCATGAATTTACTGAGGGCTGATCAGCCTGACAGCCTTCTATGATAAATTGACAGGATTTGTGGACTAGGAGAGAGCAGTGAATGTCATTTACCTTGACTTTAACAAGTCTTTTAACACCATCTCGCACAACCAGATGGATAAAAAGCCAGTTGAGTGGTCAGGCTCAGTGGGTCATGGTTAATGGGTTCTACTCTACTCCGAGGTCATCAAGGGTCTGCAAGGATCTGTATTGTGACCAGTCCTGTTCAACAACCTTATCAGTGACCTGGAGGAGGTAATGGGAGTGCACGGTCATAAAATTTACAGAAGACATAGAATTGGGGAAGCTGCTCAATACAGTCAGGGGCAACGCTGCCACCCAGTGGGACCTAGACAGGCAAGAGGAATGGACTAATGGGAACTTTGTATAACTAAACAAAGTCAATGTCTTTCTTGCAGACATAGTATCTAGACATGGTCTGAGTTTTGAGTACAGGGGGCTAATCACTTCCCTCTGTCAGCAGACTATACTTTTGTTAACAGAGCACAAGACACTGTTAGCTGCCCCTGCTGCCAGGGCATGCTGCTGACTCATTCATGTCCAGCTGACATGTCTGCCCACATCTCCAAGTCCTTCTCCACAGAGCTGCTCCCCAGCCAGTCAGGTCCCAGCTTGTATCATTGCAATGGCCTCTTCCTTCCCGCATGTTGGACTTAACAATTTGTCTTGAATTTCACAAAGTTTCCATTAGCCCCTTCCTCTTGCCTGTCTAGGCCCCCCCTGGATGGCAGCCTTGCCCTAGAGTGTGTTAACTGTTTGCTCCAGTTTTGTGCCATCTGTAAACTTGACAAGAGTACACTGTCACCTCTTCCAGGACACGACCCTGAAAATCGTCAAACGTTTTATGGGTAATAACCCTGGGGCACTGGCAAATATAGTCCAAAGAACAGGAGAAAAAGCATATACAGGAAGAAGGAGCTTAACTAATAAGAACTACCCCCATGGGAAATCTTTATGCGTTTCTTTGCATTTATGAATGACAACATGTGAAGTACTATTTCGTTGATACTATTTCCTAATGTGGCAGATAGGACTCCCTTTTTATTCAAGGTACTTAAAGACAATGTGGGGGAGTTGGAGAAAATTGTATAGGAAGACCCAGTAATTGCCAAGACAACTCTGCAAATGACTACAAGTCCTTACAGCCTCCAGGTGGCTGGTAATTTTCATGATAAGGAAGTGTGTTGTGGTTATTAGCTTTGGGAATATACAAAGAGATGCAACAGAAGTGTTTGTGCTCTCCTTCTGACTGGGAAAGAGGGTTTTTTTTACATTGAGGACTAGCAAAATATTTTGCAAAATGCCTGGGGTTTCATGCATCGTGCTTCTAAAGGAAGCCTTAGACTCATCAGCTCCATAAAGGCTTTGTCCTCATTTCTAGGGATACATGGGACTGCAAAAGGTAAGGGACGATAGCTTTGGCACACGACAGTTTTCTCTTGCCTTTTCCATTCCATGTGCTTCTCCATTAGCTGGCCGGTAGATTAGATGAGAATTTCAGGAATTTTGTGAAAACTGTTTGGGAATCAAAAGGCACTTTGTCCACCTCAATTTGGCTTAGTCTGAGGTAAGTGCAGACTGACTGTTGCTGAATACTGCTGCCTGCAGCTGGACCCTCTATAGCCACACTGTGCTATGAGTCCTCTGCCCGCCCCCTCTTCTGCACAAGAAGCAATAGCTTTACCTGACTCAAAAATGAAAAGAATCTCCGTGCTATTTTGGCATGGGTGGTGGTGTTTAGCAGTAATGGAGGTGAAGAGGCTTCTGCCTGAGACAGTTACTTTTCCCAGAGAAGAGGACATCTTTACTTTTGTGTAGGCTTGAGGAAAGTCCTCCAACGTGTATGCTACCTCATGTTTACAATAGTGATGCTTGCTACCATTGTTCCTTCCTTGCAGGATGATTTTAAAGTTTCAGTTTGTAGAGTCCTTGCTGCCTACTGGATGTGCCTTAGATTTACAGCTAAATTAATGCCAGTTGAAGGGGTTGGAGTCTATAAGACTAAGTATTCATAAATCTACTGTGAATAGTAATGTCTGTTTTCCTGAAGGGTAACATCTTCATGGGCAGCTGTCTTGATCAGAGAAAGATTTCAGCAAGGCAGGTCTGCAGAGGATGACTTTTCATTTGGTTGATCGGATCGACTAGGGAAAGCCATTACTTCTGCTATAGCAAGAGGTAGAATTAAGGGGTGTAAGGAATCAGGGTAGGGGTGGCATAACCCAGTAGTTAGGGCCAGGACTCTCTAGGCCAGGTGTTAAACCAAAAGCATCAAGTTAAAGTCAAGTTAAACACCATGCTGGGAGGCAAAATTGGAACCATGGGATTAAGTCAGCAGACTTAAGTTAGTCAGACTCAAGGCTGGCATGAGGAACTTGAGGCATAATGTTTTGAAGCATCAGGCAGGAAACAACTGCTTGAGCTGCCCTCCAGTCTCTTGGAAAACCACCTTCATTTCCAGGAGAAAAGAAGTGACATGTGCCAGATGTATGCGAGACTCTGCATTAGTAAATTAACAGGGCTATAACACTCAGGCTTGTGCTGCCTCCTTTAATTGCCTGACATGCATATAGAATGCCAAATGATGTTCTCTAAAGGAAACTGAATGCAGATTATGCTTTGCAGCTCTTTGCACTATCGGTTAGCTGGTACCTATCATGCTGAACATCAGGAGCTCAGTCCACAAGAGGTGAAGGGGCTGCTACTTGTGTAGTTCAGGTGCATGCCAGCGAAAGTCTGCAAAGTTGTGACAGTAGAGTAAGCTGTTGACCTTTTTCTAGCATCGTGTCTTGGACTTGTCATTCTTCTTTCTGAGACCTCATTTACAATAGCTTTTGAATTGGAAATAATTGTAAAGGAGGACCATGGCTGCTTTTATCTTTTATGCCCTTACACAGGGACAGAGTCCTATTTAAAAAAAAAAATCCACCACCACCATGCCACATTGATGTAGCGTAGCAATGGTTCAGACAACCATAGTTACTGCAGAGTAATTCCTCCACACAACATGATGTGCATATGCACGCATACACACACGTGCACACACTTGGAACTGAGTAGTTGAGGATAAAGCTAGACTATATAGCTGTGGTGTAAAGCACAATGTGGCCCACTGCATGAGTGATTTGACTGGGATCTCCTTCCTACAGTTCCAGTGTTAGTATCCATTGAGTGATGGTTCGTTCCTGGCTGTCTTATGAGCACAGAAACAAAATAAACCAGGAAATAGTCAATTAGTCATCCCTGTGTCCTCCTTCACCCCCTCAAGACTAAAGCAAAAAGGCCCTGGTTTTATTGCACTGTTAGGTTCTATTATCATATCCATTGCTGGAGGAGGAATGAAGGCAAATGCAAACTTCTGACAAGTTCTTTGAACATCTTACCTATTCCCCTACCTCCACCAACTAACCTTGCTTGGCTGTTGGCTGCTGAGCTGCAGAAGGAAGATTTGCTCTATTAGGTAAAGCATTGGTTTGATTTCAACCCCCATCTGTTTGTGGGGTTTTTTGTTGTTTTTTTTTTTTCCCCTCCCCCTCTGCTTTCCCCTCATTTGTAGTAAAAGTAACATGCTCACTGCATGGTAAATCTCTTACCCTCAGTCCTTGTTCATTTTCTCTGATGGCTTGACCTCCTGGCTTTGTCATCCTACCTACTGGAGCAGAGATAGTCAACTTCCTTGTGATCCTCTTGGCTTCACATCATCTTCCCCAGTTACACATACTGTGGCGAGCCCCAGGTGAAAGCAGCTAAGAGCCTGTAGCTCTGTTCTGTGAGAAGACTGCTGCAGTTTACTGGGGTATGCGTTAGTTCAAATAACGCTTCCCCCACCCCTTTATTCTTTCTTCAATGGGGAAAACATAGTAGAGGCAATATATTGTCTGCTGGTTTTTCTATTGCACATAAGCAGCCATAGTGTTCCTAGAGTGCCACGGTTTGTTTAGACCTGCCATCTGACTGCTTGCATCTCTTCTTTCAGGATGGATTCCACCAGAAATTTTTTGATACTAATGTAATCTGGAATCAATGATGTCTAGACTTGCATAGACCCTTGTGAGGGATTTTAAACAGATCATTTACCGCTGTGACACACTTGGTTTACTTTTCTTTTGTTCATCTGTACAGTGACAAAAGAGCTAATGATTAAATCGAGTTTGTTGTGGAGGTATCAACTTGCATCTTGCCACTGGAACACCCTTCACTAGGACTATAGATATCGGCTATGGATTTTCTGCAAGGCTGCGTGTAAATCCCTCAGTGCAACAAGCGTGGTGTACAGTTGAAATTTTTTTGGTGGCTAGTAGCCTGGTATGCTTTCATACCATCTCCCCTCCTTCCCTGGTGGAACATGGTAAATGATGTTTTCAGGCCCAGGTTCCAGTGCAGACAGTCTTTCTTTGGTTATAGCAGTAGTGACAGACAGCTTTTTAAATAATTCCCTTACCAAAGTTCAATTGCTAATCAAAGAGGTTTGAGAAGAGCACTGGATTTGCTTTTCTCCATTTGGAAAGTCTTTTCCAGATGTTTCTGCTGTTCTCGATAAAGAGTATTTGCTGAGAGCGGGCTAGGTTCACTGGCGTGTTCCAGCTGCTTTGCAGTGCTCTGCCAATGCAAACCAGCTGCAGGTCTGGCTTAACTCAAGCCAGGTTTATGGCTGGTTTGCATCACTGGAGCAGTGTAAAGTACCTGAAGCGTGCCAGCTAATCTGGCCTATTGGTGAACCATTATAAATGACTTGTTTTTCTTCATGTTCTTTACATGTAACTTTATTTATAGTTAAAGCTCATTGAAATTGAGTAGGTTGTATCACTAAAAGACAGATTTTGTGTTCTAAACTAAAGTCTATAAAATTAAAGGTTTTTTAAGCCAGAGTTTTTCTTCCTAACTGAAATAAAATTATCAAGTTACACATTGCTCCTCTGCACTTGTCTGTTATGGGTTTCTTTTAAGTTACACTAAGATTACAGTTGCCTGTTCTTGTTATAAGATGAAATAATGATTCGTCTGAGATCTAAAAGAGCAGGCTTTATAAGTTTTATTTTGAAAAATGTGGGCTCAGCTTTTATTCTAAATGCAGTAATTTTCTTCTAGTTTACTGAGAATGTATGCAATATTTGTGTCATTATCAATATTGTCTGCAATTTACTGATTGAAAATATTTTGGAGATTTTGAGAGGGGAAGGAAATCAGCCAACCATGATTTTTCTTCTGTTTATAGTAAAAATATATAACTGAAATCATATACCTACCTTGATTAGCGTGAGGAGTGTTCGAAACATGCCACAAACATTAATCAGTAATTATATGACTCCTTGCATAGTAATTTTTTTTTTTCATAATCCAGCTCTTCTTCTGAGGCTCTAACAGGGTTGAACGCTTGCTACATGTGTTTAAACAGGCGGTATTATACAATAGAAGAATAACAGAAGTGTCATTACAGCTACTCTGTGTGTACCTACACTTTTTTCAGAACTCAGGATTTTTGCTCTTCACATAGAAATGTTCTTGTATAAAAATCATGGGATGATTTTTTTTTTAAATTTCTTTCTGGATAGCCATATTGGCATTCAAGTCAGAAATTGTATTCCTCTGATCAGCTGTATATTGGAAGAAAACATGACAGAATTTGCAAAGTTTTTCTGGACTTTGAGGCAAAACGATGAAGAATTAATTACTGCCTCATATTAATTAAGATAACAATGCAAAACCCTTCATTAGAAGCATAGGAAAAGTTCTTCCTTGGTCCTTGGAGAGAATATTATATGCAAGCCCTGTTGTGTGGGTTGCAAGGTGTCACTGGAATTTATATGCATTACTTGTCTAATTGCAGTAAATGTAGCATGTCCAGATAGGTTTAAAAGTTGGATGGCTGTTTGTTACTTGCTGGAAATCACTTGAAACCTTGCTACTCAGAGGCAGCTGTTCACAGGTCCTTCACCTCTCCCCAGAGATAGCTGGAAGACTCTGTTGTTGGACCCTGTCTTTTATGGCAGAAGCAGTAAACATGACAGGTTGTTTGGGAGCCATCTGTTTTAAAATGGTTGCTGCTTTGTATGCAGTAATGAACTTGAGATCAGTTTTCTGTCTGTCTTCATAGTAACAGCCTTGTTTGGTGTCACAACAGGTGGAAGTTGATGGGATGAAACTAAACGTGACCAGCGAGTGGAACCTGGCTTCACCCTTATTGTCTGTCACCATTGACGGCACTCAGAGGACTATACAGGTAAACTCACCAATGCTTTGTTTGTAGAGCTCAGATAACCAGAAGCCTTTGGGTATACAAATAATACTGATACATGGGGTCTAAACTTGCTGCATCATAAAAATTATGTTATGTTGTGCAAATAACACAATCTTTCTGCTTTGGATACATCCAGAGCTTCAGTGGAGTGAACTTATCTCAGACTTACTCATCTAGAGTTTTGAACATCATTCATTTAAAGAGGAGTTGTTGCTTACTTTAGTCAGCAATCTACCCCGGTTTCTAGGATCTCTTTACTTACTGGCTGTGAGGAGATACAGTTTCTTAATCACTTAAGAAATAAAGAACAGATTGCTGTTTACAAAAAAGTGGAGTCCTGCAGTAAAATTAATCTCTTCCTCATGTTTGGATTGAGTGGTTTTTCCACTTTTGGGCCTTTGCAGATTGAAAGTCGCAGGACAGTGCATCTCCCATGTGACATGTTTTTATATATGCTCTTATGAAATATGGTAAGTTCCATGACTTGAAAAGAAAAACGTAGAAAACATCCCAAACCTATGTGTTTCTAAGAAAAGAGGTCTAAAAAAGATTAATGCACGTTGTTTCTTCTGACCAATAATGTGTTTGAAAGCAACTCCAAACAAAAGGGTGTGCCTTTAACTGCCATGCAAATTTTCTGAAGGCAGTGCCAGTCAGAATTATATATTTATTTCTTGAGAAATCATTCATTTATAAATATCTATTGATCCTGGAAGTAGTGAAAGGGAACAAACAAACAAACAAAAAAAGAACTTTTTGAGTTTGTAAAAGTATTTTTGTACGTAACAACATTATCTGTTTATTTTGTATACGTTTATCAGTGGTACAGTGGTCAGATTTCTGACAATTTACAGTGCAGTATGTGAATTTATTTTTTCATTTGCACCCCTGGTAAATTACCCAAATGGAAATGTTCTTTTTGCTGTGACTGAATTTAAAAGACTGTAACTTGAAGATTAAAAAATATTGCATCTTTCAAGGATAGTATTGACTGAGAGTGAAATTTTCAGAACGTGCCCAAGTAAATTCTGGACTTACGTTTTGTAGATTTCTTGGAAGGTTAATGCCAGCTTCAGGGCTTGCGTATATCTAAAATAATTTTGTATTCTAAAGTGTAGTTTTATATTTTAATACTGGTCCCTTTCGCTGCTGTTTTATAAAGGAAATTCCTAATTTTCAGTAGGAAACAATACCTATGTATGAACATACAAAATTTGTCTAGGAGAAAAGCATTATATTTAGAACAGATAACCGTATTCAGAAGGCCTCATTGCAAAGTGTATAATAACTATATGGCTGGATACAGGTCTCCACATACTAATAGTAGTAAGACCAGTTAACTAAAAGTGTAATATCTGAACTGGCACATAAAATGAATTTCAAAATTAATGATCATGAGATCTGAACATGCTTTCTTCTAGGAGCTGAGCCAGCAATAATGTTACTTGCACTCCCTGCGTATGCCCAAATTGTATGAAATACTGCAGGGCTAGCCACAGCAATAGGCAATGAGCTGGCTGCATGGTATCTGTTCAACAGAATGTGGAATAAGCACATAATGTTGTTTCTTTCTCAGATGTTATCTATGTCTTTGCTTTTAGAAAAGAAACCCAGTGGCTTGAAAAGTTATTAATCTTTTAGTGTGTGTATGTATGTAAATTTATGGGAACCTTAAACTTGACCTCTGATACCCACTCACTGGAATCTAAATTGGTTTTTTGGTTATATATTTCTCTAGACTTGCCCCGCTGCAAGAACCAAATTAGACAAGTGTATTCCTGTAGGTCAATTTGTCTCCAAAAGCAATTGACCCCTGAGTCTTGAAGTATCTTCTTTCAGCAAGACTTAGCCCTAGAGCCATTTAAGCAACAAATATGGATGAATCGAATAATTCCAGCTGTGCTTTATTAATTTTCAGCCAATCTAATTTCTCTTCATAGTTGGTTTCATTCTTCTAAATTTGCTCAACCAAATACAGTCTTTGTGAACATTATATTTCTTTGAAGGTTTGATTTATGCACCTTCGGCTCGATCCTGCAGTCTGGCCCCAATCCAGCAAAGCACTTAAGCATAGAAGCAGGAAATAAATAATTTTAAAATGTTTTGGTTTAAAATGTATTTATGTAAATTATAGTCTAGACATTCGAATTGTTGCATATCTGTCGCACATTTAAAAATAAGTAATTAAGCATGCTCCTGTATTTCCACTCCTGCTAAAGGCTCAATGAGTAAAGCAGAGCACCAACTCTGCCACAGAGCTAAGAAGATCTATGAATTTAAAAACCAGGTTTTCTGAGACTATTTCTAGAGTATGGGGCCTGGGAATACATCTGAGCGCCTGAGAAGAGGTATATGCCCTGGTCACAGTCTGTCTAGGGCATATCAGGGCACAACCAGGATGTGTGGCAGCCCCCTCCCTCCCGCTTTTGTTTCCCTTGCGAGGAAGCCCATCTGTGTGCAGCAGATGGGCACTGCGGAGTGCCTGGCCAGGTCCCCAGGTGATAGAGGGACCAAAACCCTGGGGTATACTGCAGGTCCGTTTGGCTGCAGCGTAAGGGCTCTGAAGTCTTTGTGCTGCTTTGGATTACTGTGAAATCCATAGGATGTTATAGAAGGTGATGAGCTGATGAAAACTTGGGATAATTTGAGCAAGAGATTTCTATGATCCCCCGTCTCCAGGGATGAGGGTGTGGGCTGACTCGGTAGCATTTCTGGAACTACGCAGATTCCCTCATGGTTTGTTGTTGCTGTTTTTAGTAATTCCTCAGCTAACCCCAGTTTCTCAGCATTTTCTCCACTTACGACTATACCTCTCATTTGGAGAGGCTGAATTTAACACATTGTGAAGTGCAGGATTTTGTTTACCAAGCAAATGATATTTTTGTGTGCAGAAATACTTTGCCAAAATGATTTCCCCTACCTGTTTCCAAAGATGTTAGTGGCTCAGAATCTGACTTACACCTAGCTATTGTGTTTTTGGAATCTGCCTTTGCTGAAAATCGGAGAAGTAACTATATAGGCATGTGGTTACAATATGTCTTCCTGAGGATTCAGATTTGAAGGGATTGCCTGTTATTTAATTGCAAAGACCTATTTAAAATACATTTATATGTAAAACATAATTTGAATATGGTATAGCCTTTCAGGCAATTTTTAGAGTAAAAACAAACAAATAAATGAGGTGCTTAATGATTCCTATGAAGAGCGAGGGGAAAAGAGGAGGTTGGTTGAGTTGTGGAAAAGAACCATAAGAACTCCAGTGGAAACTGGAAGGGAGAATGGTATCCTGGAAAGTAACGGCAGTTGGAAGAAAGGCAGCAGGCGTATTTTGGGACAATGAGGGCATTTTTATCCCTCTCTCTCTGCTCTCATGTACAAGTAGGCTGGATTTCAGTGAGCCCTGTGCCTGCAGAAGTTGTCGTCTATGATATCTTCTCTCTCCATGTGCGTATGAACTGGGGAGGGGGTGGAAGGAGAGAAGGGAATAATCTGCCTTTTCCATAGAGCTGAACATCTCCTTTTATTCCCTCATGTGAACCAGAATCTAAGGGGACCTGAAGATAAATCAATGAATCCATGAAGTCCAGCAGGTGGACTTGAACCTAACTGCAAGTCTGTCCTTACTACAGTCAGCTTGCAAGTAGGTGCCTTCTACTGGGACACTGTGCAGGAAGATCAGCTATCTGCAGAGAGGGCAGGTTGCCCAAGAAAAAAAATACATGTAGGAGACCCTCAAATCCTCTTTGCTTTGGCACTACTTGTGTTTGGGCAAGTTCTCAAAAACCACCCCACCGACCACCACACTCAACCCATCCTTATATACCATTTACTTGCAGACAGTTCCCTATAGCAAAAGGATTCTGAGCCAGAATAAATTATTTGTCACCATCTTTTGCAAACACTTGTACCTCTTTGTCATATTGCACTGGTGAGGCCGCACCTCGAATACTGTGTTCAGTTTTGGGCCCCTCACTACAAGAAGGATGTCGAGGTGCTGAGGCGTATCCAGAGAAGGGCAGCGAAGCTGGTGAAGGGTCTGGAAAACAAGTCTTATGAAGAGCAGCTGAGGGAGCTGGGGTTGTTTAGCCTGGAGAAAAGGAGGCTGAGGGGAGACCTCATCGCTCTCTACAACTACCTGAAAGGAGGTTGTAGCGAGGTGGGTGTCGGTCTCTTCTCCCAAGTAACAAGCGATAGGATGAGAGGAAATGGCCTCAAGTTGTGCCAGGGGAAGTTTAGATTGGACATGAGGAAAAATGTCTTTACTGAATGAGTGGTTAAACATTGGAAGAGGCTGCCCAGGGAAGTGGTTGAGTCACCATCCCTGGAAGTATTTAAAAGACGTGTAGATGAGGCACTCAGGGACATGGTTTAGTGGGCATGGTGGTGTTGGGTTGACGGTTGGACTCAATGATCTTAGAGGTCTTTTCCAACCTTAATGATTCTATGATTCTATATTGTATGCACACAGCCTTTCCACCAGCATACTGTCGGCCCACACTGGTTTCATAGCTCTGCTAGCTTGCCGTAATGAAACTTCTCACCCTCTAAAGGTAGCGCAGGCATTCTGCCTGGAGCCTGGAAAACTCTTGGTGGCTTTTGGCAGCTTTAGCAATGCAATTTTACAGTGGCACTAGTGATGCCTCCTCTTTATATTTCCTGCCTTTCAGAGGATTGGTCTCTGCAGAACTGAAGCTCTGTAGGACATAGACAGAACTCAATTGGACAAGGTCCTGAGTAGCTCGATATTACTTTGACATTAGCCTTGCTTTGAACAAGGGAATATGACTACTTGATTTCCAGAGGTCCCTTCCAGCCTAAACTGTTCTGTGACCCTGTTGGACACCCCAAACTCTGCGGTAAAAAGGTCTTTATCAGTTACAGCAAGGTGTAATTAAGAGAGTAATGGAGTTAATAAACAAGAACATGATCCTGTAAAGCTGAAATCATCAGTCTCGAGCTTCAAGTGTTTTTGTAAATGAAGTAGATGAAGATTTATCAGTGGAGTTTTCTCTACTTACAGTGTTACAGGGAATTCAGTGATGGCATCGCTTATTATTTTTTCATTTAATTTATTTATTGCATCAACAGTTGCAGCAGGAGGAGTATATTCTACATCCTGGGATATGACAAATTTAAGTGCTTCTCTGATACAATGTTTCTTTTGATTATTATTTTGGTTTATAAGAGCAGAAAAAATGAAAATGCTGTAGGTTATGAAGCCTTTGTTCCTGGGAATGTCTGACAGGAGAACAAAGCCTATGCCCAAGTATTCATTTCCTTCAACTCCGTGGAGATTTTTTTCAAACATATGTGTAATATTTTTTTAGAAAAATTACCTTTTTTTTTTTTTTTAAACTGTTTTGAGATCTCAGGTGTAATGTGTGGTAATGATATATTATATAGGTTTTAAGTCTAAAGTACCATTACTTCAGCACACTCATTTTCTTAAACCTTTAAAATGATTTTGGGAAGCTTTAGTGAGTAGTGTGCATGAAGACTGCTCAACAGTCCGTTCTTTTGTGCTGTGCAATTACTGCACCCACTCTGCTGTTGTCATTTACCCATGATTTCAGAATTATTTTTGCTAGGTTATCTTTAGAAGAGGGACACGCAATGATTTGCAAACAGGGGCAGACATTGGATATACTATATCCAAATAGCTATACTGTCAGGTAAAGAAAAGCCAGAGTGTGAGCCCCAGCACTGGATTCCTGATGGCCTGTATTGATTAATTGGTAGCTTGCTCCCTGGCTTTGTTTCAGCCTGTTCTAGTTATGGCTGACCTAGACAAATCTGTTATAGATTGCTGTATAGACTCGAGCAGTGGGACTGAGATAGTCATTGCCATTTGGCTTTGGGACCAGGCATCAGTCCATGGCCCTCCTTTATTTAGCAGTATAGAAACACAGGCTGCCTGTGTTTTCCTGTTTGCTCGTCCAGCCACAGTAATCTGAGAAAACTAGAGCTCAGCCTCGAAACTCCAAAAATGATCGGTGGATATGATACAGAGAAACTGATTTTTATCGCCTCACTTGACGCTCTCTTGGCATTTGAAACAAGTATAAACAAGGACTCATATCCCAGGTAGAAGACAAATATAAAAGCCTATTGTGTACAGTGTTGTATACCTTGCTGTGTTTTCAGGCTTTTACATTTTTTTTTTAAGTATTAATATCTCTTGGTCAGAGGACTGTTATTGTTCTTACTTCTTTCCCTGCAGTTGCGCAAAGAGAACCGTCGATTTTGGCAAATTGCTTGTTGCAGCAATCATTGCCTAATAATTGCTGTGGCAGTGCCCTTTAGCTTCATTTGAATTCTTCCTAGTTCCTGTATTGGAAGAGACCGTGAGCAGTTGATCTTTACCCACTGGGTCCACGCTTCTTGTATCCTCACTCAATTGCCTCTCTTCAGTGGTGCAGAGTTGTTCCTTGCAGAGAAGCCTGTCTTTATGTTTATGTTGCTCTCTAAACATCTTCCATTTCTGTTAATCTTCTTTCTGAGCTGTGGGGACCAAGACTGTGCTCAGAGTTAAAAGCATGGGGCAAAACTTAGACTTCTACCATAACTTAATGGTGTTCGCTGATTTGTTATCTGTTCTCATTAATAATGTCAAATGTTTCCTTTGGGTTTTTTGACCAAAACCAAGCATGGAGCTGATATTCCTATTGAACTATCACTTCTGGTTGGTAAGGGCTTGGGAGGGAAACCATGTGGGCAAGGAAAAAAAATATAAACTCTTGGCAAGGAGGCTTTACCAGGAAACTTTGAAGCTGTGCTGCATTCTAGAGCACGGATATTGAGGTCCTGCTGTCACCCTTGGCAAACAACATAGCTGGTCTTGGGGGTGGAGGTGGATCCCTCCCAAAGGACCAGACACAGAAGCAGAGAAAAGTCATAGTTAGAAGGAATTCTGAACCTTCATCAGCATACATGACTCAATGCATATCTCCTAGGTGTACTTGAAAAGACCTGAGTGATCTGCTTTAGATAATTATTAGAAAATTCAACTTGCTGAGTTTGTGAAAGATTCTGCACAAGAAAATTAATAATTGTACCACTTAGGTTTCACCGTTTGATCATGGGTGATCTAAGGAAGGACTGAGACTTCCTTTATTTCCCAGAAGGGAAAGGGAAGGCGTATAAAAGCTGGCCTTTTTGCTGCTTCTTGCTGTAATTTGCCATAATGGATATTAAAACAAATATTGCTATTATGGCTTCATTGACGTGGGTATTAGTCAAAATTTTTAAAATTACTAATTTTTAAAATGAGCCCTAAATACACGTATGCCTATACAACAGCATCATGCCCAGCTTCTGAGTCATGAAGCCTTAAAAAATATTGGATATCCTTTACTGTCATACCAGAGTATTTGTATTAATGTCTACTTTAAATAGCAAGTACCTGAATCTCATGAGTGGTCTGCAATTTGTGTGAAATCAGTTTAACTCAAGGCTGACTCCACACTCTTGTCCATGGTTTGAATGGAGAATGTGTGAAGGGAAAGGGGAAATTCAAGGAAATAAAACATGAAATTACAGATTATTGCTGCCTTTTTTCTTTTTCTTTTTTTTTTTTTTTTTAATTGAGCAGCAGAAGCAAAGAGCACATACCACCACCCTTACTGATTCTTTCATGAAAATGAGTTTTTTTTTTTCAGCTGGGAAGGAAATGAGTGATCAGCCGCTATGCCCAATCAATCCCTCTGGAATTTATTGTCCACTTTTCAGGGAGAGGTCTCCTACAATAAATCTCTATCTACAAACAACATGCTTCTCCCTTTCTTTAACCTAATGGGATTAGTAATATCCTGTGCTACTCAAGGGGTTAATCAAATAATGTTAGTTGTCACAGTGTCTTATGCCATATTTTTTTCCAAAGGAGCTATAAATTTTAATGATAGACAATATTCAGGATGAATAAGGATCCTATATGTGTCCAAAGACCAAAGCATTGTATTCAGTTGTTGACAGACATTGTAATTTTATGATATCTAAACCTTGAAAGACAAGGAATGGTTCTCTTGAATATGGTAACACATTCAGAGAGCAAAGGGGAAGGAAGAGGAGGGACATCAAAGAGCGAGAAAGGACTACGGATCCTGCAAAGAATCTGTCTCAGGGCAGTCATAAACATTATCACATCTAGAATCACATGGCAGCATATTACCTGCACAGTGTCCCCTATAAGAGCAAAACATATTACAGCATGTCAAAACAAGGGTAAAGTTTCTAAAAGTCTTAGCCATTTTGTGATTTAATGTAATAACAGCAAAAATTTAGAAGTTCGCGGGGAGGAGTAAACTCTTCATTATTGTAAATAATTGTAAATAGCTGGAAATGTTGGGCTGGAGTAAATGTCTCTTAGATTCATTCTTTACCAACACCAAGTAAACAATCTTTCCTGTGGGGGGTTTTTTGGTGTTTTTTTTTTTTTTTTTGTTTGTTTGTTTGTTTGTTTTAAAGCCTCTCATCCACTGCTTTATAACACCTACCTACCTCAGAGGGTTAGAGGGGCACATAGGCATTCTTGGAAGGTGCTCTATGTATATATAATAACAGTCCTGAAGTGGTATTATTACTAAACATTTGCATGTCTAAAGCTTGGCAAAAAGAAGTAACAAGTGACATTAACATTGGATATCACCTAAAGAAATATTGGGAAGGATCCGTGTTTTCATTTTTCTGTTTATGGGAGGACAGAAATTCCTAAGCCACCTACTGTAATTAAATCCCAGGCATTA
>NW_008825618.1:2026173-2044462 GCF_000699105.1 Pygoscelis adeliae
TAATATGGTACCTCAGCCTCTTACAAAGGTGCAGTTTCTTTATGTGGATTGATGCCCTGTAAGCCATTCATGCTGTGTTTAGCATCTGTAATTGTACTGTTTGGGAACAGATTCCATTTAGTCCCTGGGAAAGGACTGGGGCAGCTTGCAACAGGTGCTGGGGAGGCCAGTACCTCGGCATCCTGGCAGGATCCCTTTTAAAGGGAAAGACTACTTCAGCATAGTACCATTTAAGCCAGTCTTAGAAATCTTTCATGTGTCAAAATGCTTCATACACAGCAGGTCTTGACCATCTCGTTCCCCACTGGGTGACCGCTGCCCTTATAAGAAGCTGGAAAATGTGGACATGCCCTGAGGAAGAACAGCTAACTGGGGCTTCATTTACTATGAAATGCAATCTAAAACTGGTAATGGCTAGGGGTAGAGCAGCACTCAAAATCGAGCTAAGTTTCCATCTGTAGTTTAATACACTAAGGGGAGGAAATGATGGCACCACCAGTAGAAAACACTAAATTGTGACAAAAGCAGTGATCCCCTAAGTGGAAAGTCTTGCGAGGCTGCACAAGTCTGAACATAGAGCGCAATGTGAACAGTTCCAACGTACAAGAAAGCTTGGTCATGTTGCTACTCTGGGATCACATCTCTGGACTGATGGGACTCTCTGGGATTTTGCACAGCGGAAAGGGAGTGCTGAAATGAAGTTCTGCTTTCTGCAGAGGTTCTAGGAGGAGAGGGAAAGGAGATTGATAAAGCCAAACCAATCCTCATGTTTTGACTGGAAGATGACTTCATGGTTTCACAGCTGCTTCTGCAGCTTTCTCCTCCTCCCTGACCCAACCGTGGGGCTCCAAAGATGGGAGTGACATAGGTGGATGATGGAGCTTTCCAGATGTCCAAGCACCCTCATGTACACAAAATCTCATAGATGAGGTACTAGCAGATCAATCTGCTATAACTTTACAAGGTAAAATACTGTGGTTTTTTTCCCATGACTTCCCTATTGTGGGAATAATTTGTTTTTTAATTAAACCTGTCTGGGGATGATTCTGACCTGTATTTTGCTAGGTTGAATTTTCAGGAATTTATAAATACTGGCCAAAAAGTGAATAGCATTCTCCATTTGAAATTCATCGCATAAGATATTCAGAATTTCTGGTAGTGAGCAGTTGAGATGCAGCCCCTATTGCTTCAAGAACTGCATTCTGAAAAACAGCACTGTGCTGGAAAATCACAGTGTTTCACTCAAAATTTTATCAATAGTCTTCTGTAATGATTTTGGATACTTATCAGTGGGTTTTTTGGGCTTTTGTTTGTTTGTTTGGTTTGTTTTTTGTTTTTTGTTCTGTATAGTCTGATACATGTTGTCCAACTGTTAATGTAGTCATGCCATGGCTTGAAAAAGTTGCGAAAAACTTTGACCAAGTGACAATCTGTACATTTTCTGTAACAAATGGTCTCCAGCTTTACTTTCAACAAATAAAGGCGGTATATAGTAGTTCAAGATAAATGTGTTTGGGAAACTTTAATACATGATTTCCTTTGCCAGTTCCTATTCATTTTGACTTGACACATTACTTTTTCATGTGTAAGCAAAGCAAAAAAATCGCTTTTGGTCTGTTGGAGTTTCTTTGTTTTGGTATCGTTCCTTCCCAGCAGCTGCTCCCCTCCAGTAGCTTGGGGAGCCCAAGATACCAGAAGATTTGTGGAAAACACTCTGAGACCTTGTTGTTGTCTAATAATGTCTATGTTGATTTAGAATCTCTTTCAGTAATGTATATTTTATGTTTGGCTGAGCTTTTTTATCCTTCTTCATGTAAAGGTTGTTATCGTTTTTATCTGCAAGTGCTCATCCACTGCAGGCTTAATGCAAAGCTGATTGTAACCCTACTGCATCTTACGATGAATAGATCATTGATACCCAACTAAGTGGAAATAATTTTCTATGGCAAAGCAGAAGAATTTAAAGTCATATCACACTAACCTCTGGTAATTTACTGGGATTTACAGATTAAAACGATTATTTGTGAAATGACTGTGGTATAGCGTACACTTAAGATAGAGGAGGAAAATCAAACTCATTTGGTATGATTGTATACACTTGCCTATTTTTACATGTGCATATAAGCATTTTGTTTGTATATACATAGCATATGCAGTATAACATACTGTAACCTGTGTGTGCAAAAATACATATAATATTTATGTAACACACCCATTTGACAGCTTTGAGACTGCAGATGGATTTTTTGAAGTTGTGATTTCTTTTTTTTTTTTTCAGATTTGATTTAGCTTGTAACTTTCCCATAAGGAAAAAAATTATACTTTTAATTCAATATTATGCTAATTAAGTTAGTCTGACGCTCTATGAGTTGAATCAACCAGAAGAGCATTGGTTATGCCTAAGATCACATAATTGATGCCAACAATGTAATTTTACTCTATTGGCAGGTAAACATACAGTGTTGTTTTGTCTTTGTTCAAATGGTAGACTTCCCTTGCTTTTTGGTGTAAACCTCCTAGTAAATAATTTGCAATTTGTTAGGAAAACAATGACAATGCATATAATTAGCTATTCTCTTTTGTTACCTCTATTTGATTACTTTCCTGCTATCACATGCAATATGAAACCATCTATTATGAGGTATAGAATATGTAAATATCTAACTTTACAAGAGAAACTGGAGACTGGTCCTTTTTCTAAAGAGGTGGAAAATAAAAGAATAATTGTTAACCATGTCCTTTCATTTTCTTGAAAACATCAATTACATTTACAAATCCCAGGAACACAAGCCCACCAGTGGAACAGAAATAACTCCTTTCAATATGCTTCAAAAAATCTAATCACATCTAACAGCTGAAATTTATTTACAACTGTAATTTGAAACATTAATTATGATAATGTGCTGACTTCTTTTGTAACATGGTTCTCAAAAGCCTGGCAGTTCTCTTTTTGGTCTTGATGTAACATATGTTTTGTGACTTGGAGTATTTATCTACCTTTCTTTCTTGTTTTTGTTTTTTGAAATATACCCAGAAAGGAATTTTCTTTTTCTCTCCATTTGTTAACGATTTTCCTCACCTTCCCCATTATTTATTTATTCCCCCCCTCACTGGCTGTTAATTCAAGAGATGGATTTTAGTGCTGATGCTGACTCTTGATGCTATCGACAAATGAATGTAATGCTTTGTATTTTGGACACAGCAAACAGTAGCAGTGGGGATTTACCATACAGTGATACCAGTGCACTTCAACAGCGTCAGAGCAGGAAAAAGGCTGCTTATATCTTTGTCTTGTCTTGAGACTATGGCTTTAGAAGGTGCCTTCTTGATATATGTACATATTTGGCTTTATTAAATTATTTTTGAAAGGGCTTGGTTATTGCTATGCTAGCTTATTTAATTGTGAGTAAAGAGAATCTGTGTGAGGAAAGACTTCAATGATTTGCTTTTCAGTTGTGAGAAATAAGTCAAGTTGTCAAGATACCTGGCTTTACTTTGAAAGCCTTTAAAGAAAATGACAAAAGGGCTCTATTTTTCCTTTTTATTGTTTTGTTTTGTTTTTTAAGTTGTGTTTTTCTGTGTGATGGGGAGATTAGCCAAAAAAAATGGAATTTTTATTAGGACATGAAAAGGTCTCTAATGACCCTTGAAAGTGGACAAAAGGGTAGCACAATAAGTGACAGAACTCTAACGAGGGTGGAGGGCATTCCAGGAAAAAAAGAAATTAAATCCTTTAATTTTTTTCGGCTTGCCATTTTCTGACAGCTTATCAAGTGGTTGGGACTTGTTTGTTTTGGCATGCAGTTCATTCATTGTAGGCAGCCGGTACTTTGTTCTTCTTTGTGGTTTCCAAAACCTGATTGTGTTTATCCTAGACTGTGGGAAAAGTGTATATTCCTGTTTCCTTTATAAAAGTAAACGTCAGGTTTTGTATGAAATTTTATTTCCCATATTTTCCATTCCATTAATCGTTATTGTTGAAATATGTCAGGCTTTGGCACATCATCCTTTGTTTTCATATGATTGTACAGATTGCAGTGTCAGTGTGTGACCTGTTAAGTCAAAAAATAAGCATGTTTGGGTTGTAGTAATTATTACTTCATAAAGTGTAGCTGAGGAATATGCACCATTATTGAAAAGGGACCAGGATTTAATTTATTGCTATTAAAATTGTTTCGGGCGATATCTAGCTATTGTTGTATAGCACTTTCTCATTTAGTCTAGAGAAGAGAAGACTAAAGGGAGCCGTGATAATGGCTCTTCACATACTTGTAGGTAGCTGTAAAAAGAAAGGGAATAATCTGTGTTTCCTGTCTATGATGAAGAAGAGGAGAATTAATGTGCTGCAGTTGCAGTAAGGGTTATTTTAGTCAGGTATTATGAAAAAACTTCCTAATGATAAGGATGCTGAACACTGGGATAAATTGCTTAGGGAGACTGTGAAATCTCTGCAACTGAAAGTTTTAAGAATGGGTTAGACACATCGTTTGGGAGTGACACGGGTGTGTTTCGATTCTGCCAGGGTTGCTAGACTTAGAAGATCTCTGAGGATGGTTTGCAGCCCTGTTCCTAGGATTCGTTGTTTTTAAAATGCTGAAGATCTCAGTGCAGCTCTGTCTTTGCAATTTATACTCACCTTCTCAAATCTGTGCTCCTGTACTTGTATGTACGCCTGGCATTGTGTTAAGCATTAGGGCTGCGTTCCGTGACTAGGGCCCTGATTTTGGGTCTATATGTGCCGTAATTAAACAGCAGAAAGACAAAGGGAGAAAGAACTTTTCACGTTGAAGGAGACGACGATTCACAAGAAGAAAGAATTCTTCGTGCATTTTGCATATTTAGATTACGGATAATACTGTGCTAAATCAATAACATATTTTCTTTTGCATTGTCCTGTGGCTTACTGACAATGTAATATTTGAAGACTGTTTAATAACTTCAGTCAACTCCTGAACCACAGTAGGTGATCAGACATTTCATAAGGTCATTTTTTTTTTCCTGTTTTCAAAGCAGCATCATTGGAGGTTTGCATTTTAAAAAGTTTAAAATGTTTCCCATTAGGAGAGAATGAAGATAATACTAAATGTGAGTAACAGGAATACAGAATAACAAATGTTTAGTGATGGCAAAAGCTTCATTATTCGTGACATTCATCTTTCTGCAAGCCCAAGGTTGTTCTGTGTTGTACTTGGCCGTATTTGTTTTCATTGTTCTTCAGAAATAAATTTTATTGAGTTGACTGAAACAAAACCAAAACCTGAGCTGAAGTATGAATTAGACTTCTAGTACTGAAATTCTTGAAGGAAATAATTATATTTTATCTGTTTTATGTATAGTTTTGTGTACTCAATTAGTTTTGATTACTTTACAGTGATGCGACAGAAAGAAAATGGAATGGTTTCGAATTCCAGAGAAGCTTCTAATCAGTTTTTACATCTGTTTTTTTCAGCGGCTTTCTCGGAACGCCTCTGGAGATACAAGCATTCAGTTTCTAGGCACAGTGGTAAGTATGTATAACTATTGTCAAGGGTTATGCTGGTAGAAGAATATAATCTAAACAGAAAATAGGTAAATGACACTGGCAGCACATTTATGCTTGTATTTGTGAAGGTTAGTATTATGTGTAAATATTCTGAGCTTAACAGCTGAATTTAGGCAAATTTCTGAAGCTAACTTCCAAGGCACAGTGCACAGTATTTAAGAGTAATTGGTTGTAGACTTGTAAGTTTATTGTAACATGCTCAGGTTTGATCCGCATCAGGATCAAACCCACTCTTCCCCACCACCTCAACTTTCTGATCTCTGTTGCTTCACCATACCACATACCCTCACATCCCAGAGGCAGGTCAGTAACTGTCTTATCGAAAGACTGTCTAGTGATGCAAAGTGTTCTGTGGTTCTCCCAGATTCTGTTTGTTGGAGAGAAGTATGTTTAAAATCCTAATCAGATTTTACACCATTGGACAGAATTTACTCAATAAAATAGTTTGTTCATCTGCTATTATCTTGAGCAATCACGTATAATATAGAAACTAAAGTTTTGTGTTAGGTGATGGATGCTGATAAACATATATGTGATTGAAGCAGCATCGGATTCCATGATCTGCATGATTAAAATGCAGTACTTGAATTTTTCCGAGTTCCTTATACACCTAAAAATAGTTCTGAAAATGAAATAAAATTGAAGTATCCTCTAAAGCAAGTTGTCCTGATTGCTGCCAACAGGTTTCCCTGTAGTGACATTAACAGTGAAAAGCCTAGGAATGAAACGTTCCCATTAGAATTTAGTCCTGACATCTCTGTGCACTAAAGGTTTTGGACAAAAGTAGATTAAGATTGCAAATGATAATGCTTTCATTCTACTTACTTGTGATTAGTTCTTCTGCGAGTCCTATGAAGCCATTTTTTGGGAGGTATAACATGGCAGGTGTAAACTTAACAAGAATACCTGTAGGCTTGCATGTTGTTTTTCAGAGATGAAAAGTGCCCCTAATATTTTTTGCTTCTATAAATATATCTCTATATATGCATATTCATTTATTTGTCTTATTCAATATCAAGCAAAGCAGCAGTTACAAATAAGACACAAAATAGAAGTTTTGTTCTGTACTATTGTATTTGTAATGATGCTTCAGCTCTGGAGTTGCATCCTGCATATGCAAGATTGCTGCTAGCTGACTGATCTGATAGTCTTTGTGTGAGAGGAAAATAATTACTCCAAGTAGATAAGATATAAACACAAATGGAACTTGGTAAGATAATACTGAAAAGATTTTAATTGATCCCCTGTAAGTGGGTGCTATAGCAGAGAAAATTCTGATTGTGTATTTAGTGACATTAAAAATTAATTTTTTTGTTAAGTTAGATACGAAAACATTTTGTATTCATATGTTAGAAGTGCCCTGGGGCCTCACTTACAGACTAGAACTCTTGTGCTGGGCCTTGCGCAACAGCAAAAGAAGACAAAAGAGGGTACAGTATTGATGTGCTTTTAGCTTTAAAAAATTGATGATGAAACAGCTAATGGATTGTAATATATATCAGATCTTACTGACTAGCTCATGTGTGTTTATTGGATCCTAGTTATTTTGGGAAATCAAGTATGTGATTACGACTAAAATTCTCAAGAGGACTAAACAGAAAAGCCTGTAGTACTCTATCCACAATTTTTTATTTAATGTAAGTTATGCACATGTCTTGCTGATCAAACCCAGAGAGAGAACTTCAGCGAGCAGGGTAGAGAAGCAGTAATGAAGTCTGCTTCCCAGGGTTTGCTCCGATACCAGTTTTCCCACAGAATCCAAGCCAGAGTCTGCACCTGTATTCCTATCGGTTCCTCTAGCCTACTGTCCTCCTTTCCCCTAAGTCCCTTTATTTAATTTGTCCTTCGCTCCTTTAACATCCTTGTACTCTTCTGATTTCGACTTAATACACTCAGCTCAGGTAATGGGGGGGAAGGATGGGTTTTCCTTACAATGATATCCCCTACAAATTGCCTAGACGTATAGATACACAGTCTATGTGTGTGTACCTGCATGTGTATGTGTACACATACACAAATGTAAATGTTCAAACGAGGAAAAGAATATCATCTTAATGAAGGTCCTTGAAATACATTTTGGGATCACCATTACGTATCTCTTACTAAACCTTTGCTAACACAGAAGTGCAGTCAAGAGAGTAAGTGTTTGAAAGGAATATTTAGCAGCAAGAAACTCTTGATTCCTCATTATTATTATAATATATTGTTACCAACGTAATAAACAGCTTGTTAAATTCTTACTCTGCTCTTTTTTTTCGTTGTAGAAAACATTAGGGATAGCTTTGAGCATTCTGTGTTACTTTTGACAGGGGCAAATGTTGATGGCCCTTCAGTGGTGGCAGGCAGCGTGGTGCTACTGAGCATACACACCGCTGACCTGTCCATCAGAACGCATTTTTAGAACCAGCTGATCAGGAGCACAGCTCCCTGGCTTGTCAGGAGGGCATCAGCTTCGATAAATGGCTTCACTTGATTTTTTGACATTGGACAGTAGAAAAAATTCTACTGCTGGTTTTTGATAAAACACAAGCCCCTGCTTCAGGAAGCCAGTTTGACACTGAGGAGAAGTGAAAGGTATGCTTCTCTATTAGAAACTTCCTTGCTGTCCCAGTTAGCTAGGTGAAGGACAGAGAAAACTACTTTGCAGCAGAAAGACAACAGTTTAATATGAATTCTGCTGCGTAACATATGGTAAACATGTAGACAGTAGGACAAATGTTTCTGTTAGTGTAGCAGCATATTTCTGTTGTTTTAGAGGAGAACAAGAAAAATCACGTTGCTTTCCCCAGTGAAATCATAGCTTTGAGTGCACGCTGTTAGCATCATTTGGGTGTCTACATGGATTTGTAATAATATTTTTGTTTGTTTCTCATCATGAGTAGAAATTCTTTGCTACTTGCGCATTTCTCTTAAAATTGTAGTGGCATTAGATAGCTTATTTTCTCTGAATTGTTTTTCGGTAGAGGGTTAGGAGTCTCCAATCTGATATAGGACTCGTGCTATTGGAGGACGTACAAGGATGTTTCTGCCTGAGGAGCAAGCAACTTTTATGTACTTTTTGCTGTAAGAAATGATTGGTGAATGGGAAACTACACTGATTTGGTTTAATTTTCTTGGCATGATAACATTTTGAGTCCTAATTAAATTATTTCAGAACAGATCATGGGTTATTGCTGTAATTGAGACTTTATATGAGTTTTTACTCATTGTTCCTCTCTGGTAGACATGACTAGATATCATTTGCTGATGGAGTCCTGCTATTCTGCCACTTAAAGCTAGAATTATTCAGGTAGTGTATTTATTAATAGCATTACTGTAACACCAAGGAATCTTATTGTGCTATATATTGTACAAAGAAAAAGGAAACAAGATAATCCATGCTTCAGATTAATGTCCAAAACAATGCCCAAAAGCAAGAGTACCAGAAAACAAGGAGGCGGTCCTTTATGGGTTGTCTCCTGTGTGTAGGCAGCTCACAGAAATAGATTTGTAACAAACAAAGATCTATAGAAAAATACTAAGATCTATACATCAGAGCTTCTGCTTCAGCCTCTGCAGTTGTTTGCAGAGGCTGTATGTTTTGAGTAGTCTTTTCAGAGGACTGAAGTCCACCCTTCATTCCTCTCTTTCTAGTCAGCCTCCAGTTTCTGTCGTGTCTCTTGTCTCTTTGTTTCACCTTCTGTTCTCGTACGCGAGAGGAATGTTTTTTGCTGGCCCACTGATGGCCCCAGTCATTTGTTGGTTATTCACGCCTCTGTCAGCTGGACTTCAGCAATGAAATACATCTGGGCAGGCGGCCTTTCACGCTAAGAAAGCTGCAAGTATATATAGAACTACAGACAATTATGGAAGCATTAAGCTTATTCTATACTGTGTGTAATGGCCTCTGTGTAGAATTTCGAACAAAGAAATACTGTCTGTATGCTCAGATAGTGAGTGGCCTGGCTCCATTGCATCATTGCATAACGTCATTGTCAGCTTTGGGCTGCAGGCCATGCTTGCAGGCAACGCTCTGCTGGCCCAGTGGAACACTTTCCTCAAAAGAGACAGTGCCAGACAGTGAGAAGTCGCCAGCCACAGTGGAAAATTTCACTATCCTCTGCTCGTCATTTGTGCCATTTCTTTGATCTTTGGTTCTCTAACATCAGAGCAGCAATACAGAGCAAACCAGTTATTTCTTTCCTCAGGGGAAGGATGAAAGAACATGTATGTGACAGATGTTAGTCATGTTGCTCAGTATATCACTTGACAACATTCCTTCAGTGGTGAACACAATATAGGAACCCACGTGGAACAGAGTGGAATTGCTCTGGCCTAAGGATCAGGCCGTGTTTAGGTGCTTCTGAGTTTCCTAGCGCTGTTTTCTTGGTTCAGCCTTCTCACTGGAGGTTTTTCCATTGCTTCAGTCTCATCCCTGATGGAGTGCTTTTTGCCACCTTTGACTTACAAAACATTTGAAGTTTTGCTGTGGAGGCTTATGCTCTCTTATGATTACTATTAGCCTGTTAATGCTACGCTTTCTGTTCTTCAGCCTTTTTGCAGACCCATTTAAAAGAGTCCAGAGACCCACTGCCGCAACCAGATATGCAAATTCCAGGTTGAGAACACTGGATTTAGGAAAACTAGTCTCTGTCAAGCCCTGGCCATGCTTTTTAGCATAGTTGGCATACTTTCTAGTACAGTAGTGATCACTCAATATTAATGACTTTTTGATTGTTCTTTAGCTACTTCCAGAGAGATTGGCAAAAGGATGTTTCGTACACCGTCAGGGTTATTAGTTATGTATGTTGTTTATGAAGTTGGTCAGAAATGGAGAGCTTTACATTGAGGCATTCCTCAAAATCTTTGCCTTTGCTCCCTGGCTTATTGCATATTCATCATTTATGTATCTAAGGTAATCCTAGGAGCTGCAGGTCAGTATACTAACTTTACTTTTCACTGCTGATTCCCCTTCCTGCTCCCTCCTGCCATGACTTGTCTGCTTTTGCTTCAACAGCAAACTTCCAACTTTCTGTCCCATTACTGAGGCTTACAAATTGTCCTGGAACTTTTCAGTCTGTATATAATCTCATCAGCTTCCGGACAGCTTCCTCCTTTTTCCTTTCCCCCTGCATTCTTACAAAGACCAATTAAATAGCAATAAAGATGGAAGCTTTGACTGTATGGGTCTGATTTAGCTCACAATGACAAATGTTTAACAACCTGCCTCTTTCACCCTTACAAATCTTTGCAGTTCTTAACAGGTTTTCTTTTTTTCTGCTTTTCTTTCTATATGTGAAACTTCTGAAACTAGATACTGAAGATTTATGCAGACTTTCAAACATTGGTTGAAAACCCGCAGAGATTACAAAGGTTGTATTTATTAGAATATGTAGAGTATTAACCACAAGAAAATAAATATGGTCCAGTAGGTGTTTATTTTGCAAGGTAATGTCTTTTTTTAAAATGGTTTTTTTGCTCTTCCTTTTCACAAGCCTTAAGATTAGGGCCCCTGCTGATCCAAAGGGAATTCTACTGTTGTATAGATTTTTTTCTTTCCACCCAGCTTCAGAGGCATTGTGAACCACAGTGCTTCTAGTAGGAGAGCTATCGTCAGTAGTGCAGAAGGTGACACTAGGAAAAACGTGTAGCTTCTGGAAGCATTAGCTTCTGCAAGTCCCTTTTGAACACGGGCGGTGAGAATCCTGAGACTGGCTACAAGCTGCTGCAGTATTCTGCAGCAAGTGGGTAATTCATGCAACAAGGATTTCACTTATGAAAGTAGTGACACTTCGGCCCATCATTAGGCCTGGTCAATGAGAATTGTTCCAGCTCATGGGATATGGATGATCGGGTGGAACCACACAGCTGCGTATGCCATTCTCATTTCAATTCTGTTATATATTTGTATGTTTTAAAGCAGAAGGTATAGTGAATATATTAAAGCTGTCCATTGGAGGCAAACTCAAAAGCACCTGAGATTTAGAAATAGCGGTGTTACCAAAAGCCATGTCCTAAAATCACTTTGATTATTTTGGGAATCTTGCTCAGGATTCCTTTGGAAAGAGAAATAAGAAAGCGCTTGGGGTTCTTTCTGAATTTTGCTTCTGTGACTTAAAAGAAACCAGAAGTGCCACAAGTTCCCACAGAACAACTTCTTGTAGTCTTTGCCTGAGACCTCCTTGAGCGAGAGGTGGTGGTGTCAAGGTGAAGCTGAAGCTGCATATGTGCTTGTTGGATGGCCAGTGTGAGCATGCTGGCTGGCCCACTGGCTGCTGCCAAATTTCCCTCAGCTGGAGTATGGATCGAGGTCTCTTGTCTCCTTAACACAGCCAGTGCTCTTCAGAAGATTTGTGGAAACATAGTTACGGTTCCTACAATACTTATAGATAGTTGGACTTACCTACCTTTTCTTCAAATTTGGTTGAAATCGATCAGCAGGTTAAAATAGTGTATGTGGGTGCAAATGGGATAATTAAATGGAATGAGTTGGGGATGGGGATTGAGAGGCAGAAATCTGGATTGTAAGCCTTGCTTTCTTACAAAACCAGACTGGAAATGGGCTATTATATTGAGATTCTAATGTTTTGCTTTTTATTTGTTCATTTTTCATCTTGGCCTTTTCTTCTGTGTTCAATTAGAGTTTCAATTTGCAGAGAAAAAAAAAGTGTGATAACATCATAAGTAGGTCAGAATTCCCCTAAACGTCCTTAATGTTGGTGGATTCTGTAGTGCGTGTGCTATCTGTAGTGTACTAGTCTTTGCTTATAATAAATTATGCCCCTTATCCTCCGGAAATAAGCAAATGGAAAAATAAGGATTTCTGATTTTCCATACTTCATTTGACAAGTGTCTTTCTTATTGAGCTCAGTAATCCTTTAAGGACAAGGACTGAACTTGGTTGGTTAGCGTGTTACTTCTTGGAACACAAGTGGACAGGTTACCCAAAGGTAACTCAAGTGATTTCTTTCAGTAGACTAAGATTTACCAGTGTTGAAATAATTATTAGTTGCTTTGTTTGGCCAAAGAAGTATTGGTGGGTTTTTTTAACTATATCAAGACTGTTACCTCATAGGGAAGATCTAGTGTTTTCTTCTGAAGATGATGTCTACTGCCAAGTAATAAACATATGTGTAGCCCATGTTTTTAAACAGCTTTTTGATGGCTGCAACTTTGGCATATACCCAGGAACTGTTTAGGAGGTATTAATTTATATGGCTTTGAAGCTTAACCAGGAATCTTAATGAAACAAAGGCATGATGAAGTTAGTAAAGCTAATTTAAATCTCTGAATGTAAATTTTAAATGAAGTTTTTATTGATAATAAATATACTTTGTTTCTCATTAGTCTTCTAGGCTTCAGTGGTAATATCAGTAAAATAAACATGTTTTACAAAGATTGAACATTAAAAATGCTATTAATATGACCCTTGGTACACCAACACAATTAGATTTCAAAGTGAGCATTTAGGATGTAACAGCGATTAATGACAACCATCGAAAACAATTTTGAACTCCATCAGTTCAACTCAGGAGGGTAAACTTAATATGATAATTTATCTAGTTGAATTGTATCAGCTTAGCAGGAACGTATGCAAATATGTGACCCTTACCTAGAATCTAAATGGATGCTGTGCTGATAGATTTATCAGTTCCATTAAAGAACTTTAGGGAACTTTGGAATTTCAGCAATTGTTCCCTTGGAGGCTGAAAACCAAACCTGATCTCATACTGGGACCATTCTGGTCTACATATTTCCATAATTTGCCTTTGCTACTAATATGACAGCAAGACACAAAAAACTGTTTCTAATAATATCAAATGGAGTTGTGGAGGACAGCATTTTAATGTAGTAAAAGACCTCCCCGTGGGGTTGTTATTGCCACTATAGAACAGCAGTTACACAGTTGCAACAATAGTCTCTTAATTGATTCGTTTAATTAGCAAGAGATGAAGCTTGTGCTGCATCTTGTCATCTGTTATCATGGGGGCGGCTACAGAGAGAATCTTTGCATTTGTCACTCTTTACGGTCGGGTTTCAGTAGAGTAGAAGGAAACTTCCAAACGCATTTCAGCTATAGAGGTGAGCGTTGGTAAGAATGTTTTGCGAGCGTGCTTCCACTCAGGTTTTCAGTGTGTGGACTCGTCTGGTTTAAGAATCGGCATGGTCTCTGGAGTAGAATTTATGACAAAGCATTGTTTTACTGGGGGAAAGTCTTAATCCAGCAATGCCGCGCATTTCTAACCTAAATATGCAAATCTAAGTATTATAGGAATGGTGGCTTATTTGGGGCATCACTACTGTAGACTAGATTTACTTGGAAGAAATAGGGTCAGATTAGTGAAACCAGCCATCTGCCTTGTGATTCCTTTTTCGTGGCATTTTTGTTTCCAGACTAGATAAACAATGAGTTACATGAGCACATGGTCCATGGTAGGAAGCATGTGTAAAAGAGGTACTTTCTATGTGGTTGGTTTTCCCCAGAGTAGTTATGAATACAGAAACAGTGCTGTGCTTGTTTCTGGGAGATGAAGTCATTTTTTTACTCAGATCTATTTTATTTACATTTTCAGGGTATGTAAATAAATCTATTTTAAAGGCATGTAAATATATCGGGAGCTTCAGTTTCATTTCTCTCCTCTCCTTGGCTTAGTTCTGTCTTCTGTTCAAGGTTATTCTTCCTTATGGAAGGAAATATTTCTAGAGGAGGACAAACTTCTTGTTAAATGCTAATTAAGAAAATGAAGGTTACGTTGGCATACTTCCATTGTCATAGCACTGACCTAAAATAAGAGATCTCTTACTAATCTGAAATAAGTTAGAGGGGGAAGCAAGTAATTCTGTGCATGTGAAACACTCGAGATGTCTACTCCTGGTCTATTTTTTAAATGACTGTGCTTTGGGGGTTTTTTTTTGGTTGGTTTGTTGGTATTTTTCCACTTGTGAGCTGTAGTGTTGGACGTACCATCTAATTTTGGAGTATGATGGTGCTGTCAATCCGTATAGCAAAGGGACAATGTGCTGTTAGAGAAGGCATCTTTTTTAGGACGATTTAAACGAAGATTTAGCCCACATATCATTAAAGTTCCCATGGTAATTTCCACAAGGTTCTGAGATTGTTTCATATTCTGAGAATCTTGGCCAAAGTCCACTTTGTGTAATTACCTTCTGTCTGCACAAATCCCTAATGCAATTTTAGATGTGTTTGGTATTTTTCACTTCCTGTCCTAAATAGTGAAAATATTGCCACACACTGCTCATAATTACTGTGGGTTATATCCTAAGTTCAAATAAAGAGATTCCTGTAAATTACCTTAGTGAATTTTGTTTTCCCATTGTTAAAGCACCGGGATACGTGACAAAAGATGAGTAAACAGTAGGATATGTAATTAAGTTCACAAACCGATGAAATAACTCTAATTTTTTGACTTTTCCGTTTCGTTGCATTTTGGCTGTCTGTGAACTAAAATAGCTCTACTGCTAGGACCATCACTGAGGGAAAGGCCAACTAGCAGACCATGTCAGAGGTCAAACTTAACACACTGCACGGTGCTTTGAAGCAGGTAGGAAGCCGATGTGGGGCCCTAAGTGCTGTCATCATGCACTCAGTTGGCTTTTACTTGCGTTCCATACTTTTTTGTTCCCACAACTGAAACCCTTGGCTTATGCATTTGTCTCTTAACTAGAACTGGTTTCAGTTCCTCTTTGCAGATGCCTTTCATGGACTCCAGAGTATGTGTTCAACTATGCTGTCTTTAAAATGGTCTGCATCTGTGTTGCCTCTTTTGGTAGGATTTATTGCTTTATACATGAAGTTCAGTCCTCCTGTCTTCATCACCAAAGCCTTATATTATTTTGTCATATGCCATGTCAAATCTTCTTTTTCTTGATATTTCATTTGTTCTTTCTAGTCATCCTTTCTTTGATTTTTCTGCTATGTTTGTCTTCTCCATCTTTTCTCAGATTGCTTCTCTTGTGTATTTCCTGCATCAAGTTTTTTTAGGTGTACTTGGTTTTTTTTGCTAGATACATGGGTTGAGAAGAGAGGTATTACTATTAATCTGACATTAACTCTCATGTTGTTCTGTAAGTAGCATTTAGGAGAAATTTGAGGATAAGAATAAACCATAGAAAAATTGCTATGCATCAGCAAGTCATACAGCTACTGGAGTTAACATACAAGTACTACAGACAGAGAACACCAGGGACTCTTGTAAGACAAAAGTCTTTCCTTTGTCCCTATTGTATCTTACAGTGTCTGGGTCCAGTTTATTCATTGCATGTAAAATCTAATATTAGCCTTCAATTGATGTTTCGAAGCTCTGGAAATTTTCCCAGTGTTCATTTAAGGCTCTATGCAAGTAATAGGGGAACTGAATTTACCAAGCAGGAACAGACAGTTTATTTCACTTTTTACGAAACTAAAGTTTCACATAAATTCTCTTCTGTGTAAAGTACATTGAAAATTACATTAATGACATTTTAACAAAGATCTTGTGCATCCCTGCTTATCTGAAGGACAGCAATCCACACTGCTGCAAACACTCATACTGGTACAGGCAGCCTCCATCTTCGTTTCATTCATGCCATTTGGTATTTATAGCCCTTGCCCACAGTAAGGCGAAGGAAGGTGAAGGGCAGAGCAGTTGTAGTAGGAAGTATCATGCTTGTGTGACCATCTCCCAAACACCAGTCTTATGTCTTGGAGAGATGCCATGTTGGCAGGGTGCGCAGGAAGTATTCGCATAGCAAATTGTGTTATGAGCAGCAGAACCACAACAAGGTTCTTCCTGCATCTGATGATAATTGTTTGATTGGGGGGAGGGAGGGAGAAAAGGGAGGTCAGGGCAATGCGGATGAGAAGGAAAGGCCCGCACTATTGTAAGGACAGTGAAAACAAACTGCCCCTGTGCCAAAGAGCTTCAGCGTATATGACACAGCAGCACTGAGTGGGATGTGGGAATATTCCATCAAGGCCGAAAAGCCCTTTAGGTAGGAAAGCTGTGGTGATGTCCTGTGTTTCCACTGCTACCTCCTTCTCCTCCCTCCTTCAGAGCAATTTCTCCTCACATGCCCTCAGAACCAACTCTCGCTGCTTTCTTTGATGTCAGTCTTCATATGAGGAAAAACAAAGATGTTTGAATTTTAAAACACTTACATTGGTGTTCTGTTACAAGTCTTTGGGCGTTCCTTGTTTTTTTGCGAGGGTTTTGTGTTATTTTGTTTTTTTCTCCCTAGGTTTATCTTTTAGTTATAAAAGAGCCGCAGGGAAGCCCTCCCTTAGCCTTGTAAGTTCCAAGCCCACTGTTAACATTTAACAAATGCTCAGCAAGCAGAACAACCCAATGTGGTCGCTGTACCAAAGCCAGATCTCGACACCGCATCAAGATCACGGCTACATTCTGAAAGGCATCTGTCCCACAGCCCGTTTTTGACACAGTGACTTAGAAAAGGAGTATGTGATGATGGAAATATTCTGGTTTATAGCATCAAGTGGTGGCTTTTACGAGGCACAAACTGTACTAATGTTTCCTGTAAAGCAGAAGATACCTTCGAGAAGTTGGGAAGCATCTCAAGGTGCAAGAGAGGCAGTGAGCTTCTCTGCCCTTGAAACATTTCTCACCATGCTGCAGGCAAAATGAAAACCCAGAATGTTACTGTTTCCTAATTTATCTTAAATAGCCAAGTAGAAACGTAATGTTACATGTGAAGTAACTGTACAAACACACTCACGCTCTTGGAGAGACCAGAGAAGACTCTCATAGTCATAGAATATTAGAGGTTGGACAGGACCACACACCCCCTGCCTGTTCAAAGCAGGGTCAACTAGAGCAGGCTGATGAGGGCTGTGTCCATCTGGCTTTTGAATATCTCTAAGGACTCCACAACTCCACATCTTGCGATGTATTCAGTGATTTTGCAAATTCTTGGGTGTCCCTGAAGGCTTTACAGGGCAGTGACACAGAGGTAATATAGATGGAGAAAATCAGGACAAGCAATTCCAGGTATGTGGTAATGCTGAGTGTAAAAGGGAATAATCGTCCTTTACAAGAGGTTGTATGACTGCACTGAGAAGTATCCAGTTGAGGAGAGGTCAGAAGCTCCGTTTCTAATCTGAAAAAGGATGGACGCTTGTGGTGGAAACACAGGCATGGAGCAGAATGCACTGGTAGTGTTGTAGAGGTTTGAAGATCAAGAGAGCTCTGGCAAGTTGGAGCCTCTTAACCTGTCAAAATCCAGCTGGAAGGCAATGATGGAAGCTGTAGAGAAGGTTTAAGAAGAGATTATCACCAGAGATGAATTGAACTCTCAAACAGTCTACCATTAGTGCCCTGAAGGAATAAAGATTTTAATAGAAACATATGCAGGGTACGCAGGAAACAGAATATCAGAGGCAAAGTGTCAAGCAAAGGGAATCTGTATACAAAACAGAGGGCTTCCCCCCCTGCCCAGTAAACACTTTATAACCATGTCACGGTTAAATGCTAAAAAGTAAATGCATGGTTTTTGTAGATGTGTGTAAGTTCACCACTTCTCTTTTGGATGGTAAGTAAGTTATTAGAGAGAGAAAAATTGCATGACTTCAAGAATCTTATTTGCATGCCTCAATAACATGAGGGTTCGCTGAGAAGGTAAGAATTAGAAAAACAGTATCAACGCTGTCTAATTTCCCTCCATGATCTGAAGGTTCAGTGGTTTGTTCTTTGCTCTTCTAGTTACAGATTTTTTTCTTTATTATTAGGATTATGGTTGCTGGCTCATTTCCAT
>NW_008825618.1:2044474-2078251 GCF_000699105.1 Pygoscelis adeliae
GTTATTTGCTGCACTCCAGAAGAAGCTCTACTTGTGGCAAACATTGCCTTTTACACTTCGCCCTTTTAACTCTAATCGTAGAGCACTTGTTGAGAGGCATAAGGAACCAAAAGTCAGTGAGTTCCCTGGAATTCAGGAAGGAGTTTTCATGAGCACATCACTGAATGATCTACCCTCAGTGGTTCCTCTGCTGAGGCCATGCATTAGCAGTGGTGAATTTTGGGCCAGAGACTGATTCAGTTGTATTCTTTTCAGGTGGGGAAGCTCCTCCAACTTTGTGCCAGCTCTGGAAGCATTTTTCAAGCCCATGTGGTGTTTCAGTTTTGGTCATGTTGCAGGTGGCACAAATCACTTCCCAAATGACTTTCAGCATTGTGAGACTGCTGGGAGGCCCCTCCAGTTCTAGATAAAACAAACTGCTATTCCACTTCTGGTTTTCCTCTTCCTGGCTTGGTTTGTGGTTCATGAAGTCCACTCCTGCTCTGCTAGAATTACATTTGAACCGGCATCAGTAACATGAGAGATGTAACAACTTACCTGAAACATCTCATCTGAAAAAGCATTATTCTCACTGACAGATGATCTTGCGTTGTTGTGAGGCTGTGCTGTGTGCATGTGCTGAATTGAGTAGTTAGCCTCAAATTACTGACAGCTCTGTTGAAACTGGGCACTGGCTGCCAAAGAATTTGGGTATGCTGGGGTTGGAGAATAGGTGCCCCGATAGCTAGTTGTGTTCAGTGGAAGTAGGGGTGTCTGAGCCAAGCTCTCTTCCTTGGGCTTGCAAGAAGCAGGGTGGACTCCTGTTACCGTAGATGCCCTGCAGCGTCATTCTGGGTAGTGAGGGAGGAGGGGGCTGTGAGAAGACATAATGAGGCAACTACTTGAGGTTGTAGTGGAGATAACGGGTTGTTGGAACTCCTTTCCCTTACATAAATTTTGATGAGCAGAGTAAAAAACGTTTGGGGTGGAAGTCAGGCTGGAGGCTGTGATTTCCGCCTATTTTCATGTATGACAGTGTGAGATGTCTAGCATGAGCGAGTCAGATGCTTGGTTTTATGCACAGACTGCAAACTGAATGGCGTATATTAGTTTTTGGCTTCACTACAGACTGTCATATTCTCCAGGCCATCGTGGCCTCTCAGCAGCAGGAGATGAGCAGCGGAGAAGTTCCCCTGCAGAAAAGCTTTGTACAGATGCAGCTGCTTCCTAGGAAACTCACTGCCACAGGCATGGTCGGTGTAAGGATGGGCTGAAAGGCCTAGCAGCTATCGGGGTATACCTCACTCCCTTGTGTCCAAACTAGCGCCGCTTCTCAGTACCTAAAGGATTTGTCTGTGCCTGATAGCTCAGAACTAGACCTCCAGGGCAGAGTAACCCAGCTCTGTGCAGCCCTCCTGAGCTCAGCCTGAAACTGCTCTGTTTTGGTTTCGATGCATTTTTCATTTAGTGTCAGGATTTCCTTATGTAATATACAGCTAAAAGTGATTTTAAAGTACTTCGGCTTAATTGTGTTTTTGTTCCTCACCCCCATGCTTTTATGTTTGAAGGCTCCATTAGTGTCCATAACAAAGAGAGAGTAACACAGATGGTAAACATTTTTACCACAGAACACCAGCAGTGAACACCATATCACTGATTTAGGAGTCTCTGTACTGTGCTTGCTCAGCTGTATATAATCACTCTCATTTCCTTCCCTTGGGTTTCTGGCTGGCTTAGGGAGACTTTACTAGCATGTTCGGTGAAGTCTCCCTGGCATCGCTGAGCTATTGCTCAGTTCTCATATATGACACTTCGCAGAGCAAGAAGCTCCATATTGGAGCTGGTGTGAGCTGTTGCCTGGCGTGTTCTCTGATTTTCAGAAATGTATTTTCACCAAATGTATGAGGCTAAAATTAAAACTCTTTTGGGCGAGGACAACATCTGCCCTAGCTGCCAGACAGCCATAGTGCTTTTGAATGCCTCCCTGATATAAAAGATAATAAACCTAGGGAACTGTGATTAGCCTTGCCTGAGTTTTGTGGGATAGCTGCCATGGTGGAAGCTAGTGCGCGTTTGGTACGAAGCAATGATATTTTTAAAGTTTCAGTTTTCATTCTGGGAATGCTGATAGAAAGATGAATGCTATGGATAAGGGTTGTTGGCTCTCTGTAGTAGTTCAAATAAAACTGTAAAAAAGTAATTCAGTTTGGTGCAGCATTTTACCAAGCCGACTAGCTGTGAGGTTCTTGTTTTATCTTCCTTTTTACTTTTCTTTGTACAAACCAAATAGCAAACTTAGGCTCTGTCTATCAAAAATGCATGTAGCTTTTCTTTTGTACTGAGATGAGAGAGATAATCTCTAACTAAAATTTCACATTAGCATTCTGCTTGTAAAATAAAACAGTGTCCTTTGGGCCAGAGAAGTTTTTTTTAAAAACAAGCATGCACTACAGTCTGTGTAGTGGTGGCCCATTTTGGTGACTTGTTTACTGGTGTGTCTTTCATATCCAAATTCTTGGCTACAGACAAAGCATTCAAATACTTTTCTCTTTGTTGAAAAAAGAAGATGAAAATTGTCTGAAACTGGAGCCAAGTTCACATTCTCTGGAGTACCGTTTCAGCCTTTGGGAGGACCGTCTAGTGCAGAGTAACTGAAAACTCGAGCTAGGTTTGTTTGAACAATCTAAACTTAAAGAAGAGACAGCAAAACAAATACTTTTTAATTCTTGTGCTTTTTATATTTACACTGGCGGTCGTGTCTTCCTCAGATAAAACGTTTTGATATTAAGCAGTTCCTCTAATTTTACTGGGCTCTGTTTCTTTTTATGGTAACACACACTGTGCAGGAAGGTCATTATACGGGAGAAAAAAAGCTGTCAGCATAAAAGAGAAAGTTAACATTGCACATGTTGTCTTTGTTTATGGGGTTCTTGGAATGTGTTGCGAATGGAGCCAAATGATGGCTTAAACTGTTCTTTTTAATATGCTGGACGGCCTCTCCATACGTTCTGCCAGTAACAGGTACTTCACCTTGCACGTACAGGTTGTAAAATTATCTGTGAAAGCATCTCGAGTGTCTCCTTTGTATGTTGCTAGTATTTGCTTTAAAGACCGTTTATATTTTTGGTACAGGTTGGGGGAATGTGATCATTGTTACATTCAGTTAACCCAGCCGTGTGTGATAAGAACATTGACATTAATAATGAAACATGTATGGTTGCGTATGCAGTTTAGGTTAGTGCTGGTCAGCGCTGGTCTCGGTGTCACCTGCTGACTGCACATCACAGGGAGCCTTGCAAACTGCATTGGTGATTTTTGTCTCATTTAGTATTGCATTAACATCTGTGTTACAAATGGCCATTCATCAGTTTTGTTTGCGTTCCAGAAGAAAGATGAAAGAAAATGCAGCTACTTTACATTTTTTGAGTTGCATCCCCCAACAGGTTTCATGTCTAAGGTTAAACCAGGGCAAAGGAGTAGAAACCCTGAAGAAATGTTAGGTTACATAAGCAGCAGTAAATTCTTTAATTTTGTACCTTATTAAAGGAAGAGTAAAAGCTTGTCTTCTCTAAGCCAAAACTACTGCCTTCAGTTTCTACTTGAAATGAGGTTTCCTCATAAGCTGACATGGGGCTGACCAGGTGTTAACCATCTTAGGGATTCCTGCTCCAGTCCTGCACAGGAGTGGGGAGGGAGCCCTGATGACTTGGGACATAAGGGATCAAATCAACAATTAAAGGATAATAGTGAGTTGGGAAGGAAAGGGAAGATGACTAGCCAGGAAGGATTAGCCTGAGTCAGGAACAAATTTCCTGAAATTACTCAAGCAGGTGCTTAAAGGGAGGTGGGTTATTCTCTTAAGGAGTGATTTTCAGAAGTGTGTGAGCCAGCTACAAGGAGGTCTGAGAGGCCAGCGAGGAAGAAACTCCATTGGGGAAGAGAAGGATACTGCCTCGTAGGGTCAGAGAGAAAGTAGTGTACTCTTGGAAGACAACAAGATTTCTGCTCTTCCCCGTGAGAGGCAATGTGCGTTGTACCATGAAGGAGGTTAACGCGCTAGCCCACGGACCCTTTTCCACTGGGGAAAAAGGAGTGTTTAAAGAGCTAATATATGTATTTTCAGTGTGTTTTCTTTGTATAATATCACTAGATATTAAAAGCAAGACTTGCTGAAAGGAAAACAACTGACTGGTATAAACTAGAGAGGCAAGTTCCACAGGGAAAACCACCAACCGATGATGTTGGGGGGAAAAAAGGCAGCATGTAAGTTCTTCGCCTGTTCCCTGCTGCAGCTTCAGTGGGGAAGGGGGATAAAGCTTTGTCTGAGACCTTTTTACAAGCTCCATTCCTGTGCTTTGACGCTGGGGAGCTGGAACCAGTGCAAGGGACAAACCGGCCATGGGCACGCGTGAGGAGAGGGCTTGCAGTTTCTGCTCTGAAGAGTTGGCATAGCATGATCTGTTGGTGCAGTGTGAGCATCGTCTCATGAAATGGCCTGGCATTAACAGGTATTACAGCTACCTATGTTTCGATATTACAGCTACCTGTGTTTATTTTTATTAAAATATTCTCAGATCGATCTTGTTAGCTCAAGTGTATGCACATCTGCCTTGTGAATCAAAACGAGGATTTGGTTTTCTCATTTTCAATGTGTTTCATTACACTGGATTCCTTTACAAGCCAAGCTGGTATTTGTTTGGCTGAGTTTATTTTGGAGTTCTATGGGAATGGACACCTCAAACGCTAATTTCTGATTTTTATACGCAGTATAACACCTACATTATTTCTTTTGGGATTAGCATTCTTTAGGCAACGGTTTTGTTCAGGAGCAATTACATTAGTGTTCAGTAAAGCTGAAATTGTGTATTTTACTCTTTATAAAGTATTTGTCAAAGCATTGGTATCCATTAAAGACTTCTCCCACCTAAAGGAAGAAAGCAGAGTTTATTTGGATGTCAGCGGTTTCAACATACTGCTGGCTTCTGGCCTCAATCTAAATAAAAAGGAGTGAGACCTGCAAATACCAAGTATATAAAATTCCAGTGTATTTTATTGGACAAGGAAACTTCATGTTAAAAAAGCACTGTACTTTGAATAATTTCCAAAATATATTGTTGGATTCAAAGTTGTGAAATGTAATTGCTTCTACATCCTGACAGAGCCACAGGATCTGGAGTGGCTTAAGAAAAGTGAAGACTGAAGGCCAGATTTTCACAGGCAACTTAGTCCCACTAAAATTAATGCGAGTGAGGCACCTAAATGCCTTTGAAATCTGGCTCCAAGCCTGTAGTTTTTGTTGCTGTTAATACTTCGGACATTTTCTTTATGCCAGCCCTTCAGTTCAACTCAAGGAACAGGAGAGGGATTTCCTGTGTCGGTCAGCAACGTGCTGTTTGGCACTGGAGCTAACCCCAAGCACAGGGCTGGGCAGTGCTGCTCTGGGACTCGCTCTACATTAATATTGCTCTAGTAGAAGTCAAAGTTTAATTGCCGATATGACATTTGACTCCATTCTGAACTACAAATAAGTTCTGAAGTAAGGAGGATGTCAAAGAACAATTTCCCCTTCCCTCCCCCCACTTTTTCTTTTTTTCCCCTGGGTTTCGGTGTTCCTCCCAAGACTTGTTTTGAGAAAAGAATATATATCCCAGCAACATGGACATCATTGAACTGAGCTTGTTGTGTAGTCATAGTTTTATTTTATGGGTAATAATACTATGCCATTTTTAAAGGGAGGAGCAGCCTTAGAAAGTCAGGCTGGAAAATAGCTAAAAAGTATAATTTTTTCCCATCAAATTATAAAACTGTACTGTGCTAGCTGAAAGCACATAATGAGTAGGAAGTGAGCACTAATCTATTTGGCTCTGTCTGAACCTTCATATTTCTATTTATCTCAGTGGGAGATTTAATATTCTAGCGATGTTATTTTTTATTTTACTGACTTTCAGGTTGAGATATTGGCACTTAAAATCATGTTGACGGCCTGACTGCAAAATCAGGCTTTATGAGAATTAATAAAATCATGCTATTATGAATCTTGGAGATGGCACTAGCTGATATAAATGGTGTCTGAAAATGATGTAATGAGATGGTTTTGCCTTGATTTCACAGCTCTTTTTCATACACTTGAAAGGATTTTGCAAAGGCGTGTGCATATTAAGGCCCAGATTCTGCTTACGTTACTAGGGGAGTATCTCTAATTGATCTAACCAACACAGCTAAAAGTGTGTGGTTAGAATGAAAAGAATGAAACTTCTTTCCAGTACCTACTTCATTAATTGCAAATTACTTTTTTTTTGTTTGCCAGTTTGCCCTCTGATTTTCCCTGAACGCCTGCCTCCTCCCCACCGCAGTTCCAGACTAGGGTTATTGAACATGCAGTGGCTTTGCAGCTGATTCAGTGAGGATTGCAAAGAAGTTGGAAAGATGAACAAAACTTGATTTAAAGTTTTGACACGTGAGGACACATACCACTATTTGTGGTGTTGAAGAAGTGTAGGATGTGCAGTGGTGAGGAATACAATATATGAGCTAAGTAAATTGCAGCTCTTGTTGGCAGCTCAACGCATGGCTGGAAAAGTGTTTTTTAAAGTAATAATCAAAACCTTTTTTGGTACTCTATAACAAAAATGGAAACACAAAAAAAGTTGTAAAAATTAATTCAGCATTGTAAATTAAAAATATATTGAAATCTGCTATGCAAATACAACATTTGGTTAATTTGTTGTGAAACTTAATTGAGTGATCTTGGAGAAATCATGGAAATCTTTTACTGATTTCTTCATTTTACCCTGCAAGTTCCTTATTCACTTTGTGCTGTGTTGCCAGAGGGTGAGTTGACTCTGAAATTCAGGCTCAGATTTAAACAGTTGGAACAAATGGGGCATGTTATGGGGGAACTCATGAATGAGATCCAGTTCTGCTTGGAGGTGTGAAGGCAAACTGCTGAAAAATCTTCAGATAGGAAGAGTCCTGGGGAAGCAAGAGCCTACAACCACCTCCTTCTTCCTTTGACTCATAGTCTTACTGAAATTTAAAGCGAAGCAATTTGATAGAGGAACTGAAGAGTTTTAATCTTACGGCTGTTCCTGAGATCGCTCAAAATAAATGAGCGATTTCTCGTAATAACTTACTAGGCTTTGTAAAAGATTTGGGAATGGAACCACTGAAGTTGTCCATTCAGAAGAGTGACTCCAGGCTATCAACTACACCTTAGAGCTGGTAGAACTAGAGGCTGCTGACACATTGAAGGCCCTTAGGAAAGTTCTAAAGTGTATGATTCAGCGTGTCCTTATCCTTGAAAGCACTTAAAATGTGGCTTAAAGAGCGCTTAAAATACTGACATGCTTTTATGAGCTGTGATCTGTATAGACATTTTTATCTTGATCCATCGTTTAGCTACGTTTGTTATAGTTTGTTCCCTACTCAAAACCTATTTGAGTGAGCTCAGGTAGTCAGAGGAAAATAGGACTCACCCTCCAGTTTATGTACTGCTTTTCCCAGTAATTTGCATGTGAATAAAGATTCACAAGTAACAGAATTATGAATGCCCAAGGAATCTTTCTTCGTTTATAACAGTTTATTTTCAGAGCCATCTCTGCACTTCAGTTCCATAGAAAGCCTGTAAAATCTCCAGCAAATTATGAGCTTACACTCTGTTTTTCCTCACCGGAGAGAATCCTTCTCCAAGTTCTCCAGAACTTCAGTGATTGCCACTGGTACAGATTTTACAAGTGTGTGTCATTTATCCAGCTTCTTGACACTATGTCCTTATGGTAGAGGCAATAACATGGCTACAGGCATGTTGATGCCCTCCAACAGCAAGAAAAATGGTTAGAGGATGGGTTCTTTGTTCTTCAAAAGTCAGTACTGTGGAATTGAGTAAGTCTACCGAATTTCAGCTTAGCCTGGTGGGAATATAAAATGAGTCACTTGCTCGCTAGTAAAAATCTATTAGATTTATACATAGCACAGATAAATTAAGGCTAGTTAGCAGTGACAAACTTCAAGTAGGAGGCATCTAGAATACTTCCATACCCAAGAAAGCATTTTATTGTGCAAGGAGAGCTTTGCTTTGATTAAAAAAACCTACCCAAACTCCTTATATATGTTTTAAAAATTGCTCATAGGTGTTTTTGGAAGGTGAGATGCAAAAATATGATACATAATGGAAATACATTGTCAGATGGACAAATGTTGCAGAGATGGGGAAGAAAATGATTCAAAATTCTTAGTGCTTGATCATCACTTGTATGTGTGCCAGGTTGCACCTGAAAGCAGAAGGCAGAACAAATGGAGAAAATGTGCCTACTCGGTGAAGAGTGCCTTACTTTGCATGAATAAAGGCTGGGTCTGCTCCTTAGTTAAGAAAATACTGAGGAACTCTGAGTCATGTTTTTGTGATTAGATTTTCAGAGGTAGTAGATCACTATTATTTCCATGCAAATCAGTGGAAGTTGCAAATTCTTCCATCTTTCAGAAAACAGGATATTGATAGTTTAGGTTTCTCCACTGTCTCTCACTTGGAGTAAGTTATTTCTCTCAATGGAGGATTATTAAGACCTTTTTTAATGTGAATTTGTCTGTAGCTTGCCAGTGACATCTTTACTATGCAGGCATGCATGGTGGCCCAGTGGGAGTCTCAGTTCACTTATTATTATTTCCTAGGCTTTGGCCAGAGAATTTCTCAGGCTCAGATGGTTCTGAGCGATTGTTTCAGAGCAATCCCCTTCTTCACTGCACATCAGTGCCAGATTTTCAAAGATGCAAATGCAGTATAATGTGTGACAGTTCTGTCTCTGCAGCTCAAATATGTGTATTTGAAAAGGCAATTCTCTAAATCTGGTTTTGAAACTCTCAATGATCTTGGTGATACTACAGAGAAAAATGAGTTCTTTCAACAACAGAGAGGGAGAGAGACAAATGTTTTAATCAGAAGAACAAAGAAAACCCACGTGTACTCATCAGTAACAGTGTTAGTGGGGAGAATTTACTTTTTTTTAATTAAAAAGGTGAAAAATTAAGTCTCGCTGTTAGGCCGCTTGTTTCTGTTTCAAATGATCTGGCTGCATCATTACTTATTAATCGATACTATTTTTCTATGCACAAGGAACTTATTTATTGTATTTATATAACACTGCCTGATGAACAGGGTGGCTGCTTACAGCGTGGTGATATTGGAGTAGTTGGAGTTATAAATATTTTTAATGATCCCTTTGTTGATGGATGGATTATTCCTCTCGGCAAAGGCGAGGGCTCACCCAAGTAGCTTAAGAGAACAATTTGAGTGTCAGTTTCACAAGTGAAAAAAATCCGAAAAGGAAAAGGAAGCAATTCATTCACAACGGGACATGGTGCAGAGGAGGATAACCTGCCTTCAAAGATTTTTGTTTCGAGTATTATAATGTTTAATAAATAGTTTACTTCAAAGGCCCTTGCTGGAGGAAAAAAAAATAAAAATAAGCAGCTTTCCTGCTATTCTTGTTCACTGGTCCAGTGTTGCTATAAGTAGCTCATATCCTGTTCTCTGTGGTCTCAGGTGGTTAGCTTTTGTTTGGGAAACTGAAGCTTCAACTGAAAGAGCTGTGCCACCAGTTAAATTATTAGGTAGTTGACAATATGGCTCGAAAATCAATGGAACTCGTTGTGGAACTTGGGGGGGGTGACTTTGGCAGGGGAGGAGGGGTGTTGGTATTATTTTGGGTGATGAGCAAAGGTGACAGATCAGATCATGTAAAAATAGAAGTTGCTAAGAAAGGCGCCTAAAGTTAATTCTTCACTTCCATCTTCCCCCACCACATACTTTTTTTCAAGCATTGTTAAAGTTTCATAGAGTACAAGATATATTGGGAGGTCATTTGATCTGTCCTCGGTGTCCTGATTAGCTATAACAAAACCCATTCCTGTTTGAAGTTCTTCTGACCTGTTCTGTATCCATTTTGGTATTTCTGTTTTGTTTTGTTTCTGCTAAATGTTGTGCTTTGTGTTTGTGTTCCATCGAGTAAAGAAATGACTCAAGGCTTAAAGGAAAAGGCTTGGGTGTTTCCCAAATAACTACATCTTAGGTTTTCTAGTTCTGGGCATATGAACTAAGCTACTGTTTTGTTTTCTTCCATTGTTTTTAATTCTGAGTAATTTCAAATCATTTGAGGGAGCAGTGTTACGTTGCTGCCATCCTTCTAAGCCTCATGTTTGTCCCTCAGTGTGAGTTCCCATCTTTGGGAGCACAGTCTGGATCTGAAAACAAAACCATTCAATCTCTAAGGTAAGGATCGTGAAACAGAATTGGAAAGCTCCAGTCTTCAATTAGTAGCCCATGGTAGCCAAAACTGTAAGTGACAGGACTTTGAAGAGAGCTGAGCAGTAAAAGCAATGGAATTCTGCTGGAGCTACCTTCACTTCACCTGTGCTCTTAGATGATTGAACATGGGCAGTTTTTAACAGGGTTTAACTCACTCCTCCCCGATAAGACATTTTCCTGAGGTCGTATCTCGTATTTAAGATCTGGAACATAGCCACTAGAGCAGCTTGCTCCGATTGGAGATTTACTGGGATGAGTCCGAGGGCTGCACACCCTGTTTACTTGGCCTCATCGAAGTCAGAAATTTCCGTGAGTTTCCACAAGTGGATAAAAGAATATCCCGTGGATAACAAATCACTGCTCAGCAAAAAAAGATATCAATATCCTGTCTCTAGGAGCGTATCTCTTGTATCCTGCACTTGTTTTCCAGTTAAATGGTAGGTAGTAAGAATGATGGGGCTTGATCAACGCTTCCTCAAGATGAGATCCAAAACGCAGCCCCCAACAAAATGGTAAGAAAAAACTAAACATGTAAATGGGCCAAGGGGGATGAGGAAGATGCCCGGGGATGTTTCAGAGACACATCCTCTGGCCCCGATTTCAATGTCTTCCCTGTGAAATATCCTGTATTTCTAGCCACGACAACTCCAAGCCAGTGAAACAAGAAGTATTTTCCTCACATGTGATTTTGTCTGTGAGGAAGATTGTTTTTGTCACTGAGGATCAATGGGATAAGGAGAAGGCTGAGTGCAAGGACAAACAACAGTTCTGCAGAAACAAGATACTGTAATCACCTATAAGGAGGGCCTCAGATAGGCAAAATACAGTCTTTTTCCAAGACAAAGTACGTAAGGCATAATACTGAGCTGTCTCAAAGTCTGTTTTTCTATTCCATAATGTATGATCTACAGTAACATCCTTGGTTACTCTGGCTGGAGGAAAGCTGGTTTTACCAAATAATCCACATGTAGAAAAGTAGAGGTGATTCTGAGAATATTTTAGAGCTTCACCACTGATTTCTTCGAGTCTTTGCTATTGACCGAGCATTTCGTCAGTCATTATCTGATGACTATGAAATACTTAGTCCCCAGAACATGTCAAGGAAGCAATTACCTCAAATCAGCTCTTGTTCAACTTACAGCTAATGAATAACTATTACAAACTAATCAGTGCTGTAATGGTAATTAGTAAAGTGGGTAAAATAACTGGAAATTAAAATGATTAAACTTGCCTGTTTGGAATTCCGTGTTGAGCAGTGAGTAAATGATGTATTGCTTGAATCAGAAATAATATATGGTCACTTGTGTATTTATGGCATTGTGTTACCATGCCACTCAGACAAATCCTCTGCACTTCAAGCAGTTGTTTGAAGGGAGAGGACATAAACTGTGGTGATGACCAGTAATGCCAAGAAGCTCGGGGAAAATTATGCCTTGTTATCACCATGGGCCCTTTCAGCCCTGTTCTCCTTCATCATGTGTGCACATGCTCACATTCTGCCAAGCTCCTGCCCTGCTCCTACAAAGCTCTTCCTTACTCAAAGACTATGCGAAAGGCCTTGGTGTATACCTTGTGGATGAGTCCTTATCTGCTGGCCCCACAGTCTGGGGTCCTTTCCACATCTCCAGGTCCAGTAATGTCTTCTTTTAGATAAACTCCCTGTAGAAAATTCAGAAGCTATTTGTATTTTGTCTTAAGCAAACTCAACTGCCATGGAGGAAAGCCATGAAACTCCCTCCCAACAATCAACCAGCAAATTTATGAAACAGTGACTCACCTAATTTTTTTTTTTTTTTTTTCACGGAAGGGCCTTTTGTGAAGCGGTTGTTGCCGTTATCCCACTGTGATAAAACTACATAGCTGTGCTTCCTTTTAAAGGAGAGTGTAATTGTGTTTTTCTGTCCCATGTCTCTTCTGCTAATGTTGCCTGAATCAGGGACAGCGTTTTCCAGAATTGAAAAGAACAGCAGTCTGATTTTCACCTGCCCTAATGGAAGCGGCCTAAAATTAGACATCGCAGTCTGAGACTACTCGCTCAGTAGAGAGAATCAGGTACTTCCAGGGGCGATTCTCTTCCATATACTTCTCTGCTTGGTCTGTAAAGGGGACTGTAAAGGGGTCAAAGTTCCCGTGTTCAAACTTAAGATATCTAACTTTCATGCATGTAATGTATCCAAGACATCTATAGGGAGCTGACAGCTATAGCACAGGACCTACAGGTGCCCTGTAGTTTTTTAGAGCAGCATGCAGAAGCCAAATGGGACACCGTAAAGCATCCAAAATGGCAATGGTACCTGAACCTCACCCCTAAAGCTGAGTAAGATGTTACAGGAAGTTTCTGTTAGAGCCTAGAATTTACCCGGGAACATTACCAACAGTTTCTCTTTAATGTGTGACATGCTATCTAATACCTTAACCGAAGAACAAAACTTCCTTTAGGATGCCTTTCAAAATGTGTGAGAACAAGAGAAAGCCTTGTTTTGTTCCATGTTTCATGTTGCTGATCACAATAAACACCCCTCCGCTTAACCCCTCCCTAAATACATTCTTGCACAGGAAAGAACTCTTACAACTGTAAGAGAAAAGGTTTTACAAACCTCAAAACAGAACTAAATTATTACATGTATATCTACTTATGGAAATATGTATATGCACACATGTAAATATGTATATATAATTTGTACATACATAGTGTAGATTTATATGCTTATATAGAAATATTGTTTATAAAGATTAAACTTAGGTGATAAAAAGGACACAGTTTAATGTAAATATAAATTAATCAGATGATGATTGCACTTTGTGTGTTCGGGTAGTAAGGTTCTGCAGGTGATAGGGAAGCTTAATTTGTTTTTTTCCCCAGTATGTAACTTTGTTGATGTGAATGTTAAATGAATTAGTTGAATTATAAAGCTGGTTAATAACTGGTATTTCAAATTAAGTAGTCAGATGTTGGGAAAATGAGGCTGGGCGGAATAGAAACAAAAAGAAAAAACCAGCAGAGAAAAGAAAAAGTATTCCTTGGTGGTTGTTGTTGACTGCTACATGTTAAATTGCCTCGCTGCCCCACTGGCAAACCTTCAGTTTTGTGGACTCCAGCCGTTACAGTAGCTCTTCTACATTCAACATATGTTGTATTGATTACTGTTTGTCATTATGGGCACTTGAAATGTAAATTACGGAAGCTTCTCTTCTGCTTGTGGTTTAATATTTTAAGGGAAATAATTTTAAGCGTAGATTGTTAATTGTGGTTCAGTTTTATCTTTATTCTGTCAAGCTAGTTATAGCGTTTATGCTATTTTTGGGAGAATACGGTTGACATAAGGATGTTTTTATGAAACATAGGTAAAGGGGAGGAAAGATGAATGACGCATGCTGGCTTGCCGTATTTTTTGCAAGCAGACATCAAAACAATGATAGATGGTATACATGATCAGATTATTGTTTTTTTAAGGAAAGGAGCTACTTTAGATTTTCATGAATTCACAGGTTTTTCAAGAAAGCCAACTTCAGTCTTAAAACACACGTATAAAAAAGCCGTGAAGTTGTAGTTGATTTCTGAAAGATTTGAACTGTAAAGACTGTTTATATTTAAAATCGCCATTCATCTCTCTCTCAGTAAATACATAAAAATGTGCCAATGTTATTCTAAAGCGTTCTGCTTTTGTTTTCTTGGCTCTTACACAAAGAATATCTGAATACTAAATCAGTAGTAAGACATGAGATCAAGTGTGCTATGGAAGTGCTTTTCTTCAGTGTACTTCCTAGAATTTTCTATAAAGTAAAAGTGGGATTGCTCAGTACATGTAAAGGTTGAGGAACTTGCTAGAAAGAAGGAGCGGTACCGTGGTAGCGGGGAAAATGACTGGTGCCGCATGACTTCAGAAATAGTGCAAGCTAGGTTAAGTTACACTAGGAAAAATGAGGACTGCCTTAAAAAGGTTAAAAAGCTGAAGGATTGTGGGGATTCAAGGACACATTTTATAAGGGAGAAAGAGCAACCAGAAGACCAGCTCCCACTGAAAGGGAGTGGTCATGGACACCCATATCTTTAAGTTCTTCTAAAATCTCCTTTTCACACGTTTTACTTTAAAATTGCCGTAAATGAAATGACTTTGCCAAAGTCCATATTTTTAGTTCATTTTGAAGTTAACAGAGAAGTTATGTCAATCTCATTGACATCAGTTTTCTTTTCAATGTATGTAATGTAGCTTAAAATGATTCTTAGCTTATATTAACTGATATTACATTAATACGTTTTTTCTAAACGAGAAATGATGTCTTGGGATATCCTTCCAAGTACTATAGCTTTTCTTTCTTGCTCTGTTTTGAACAGAACAAAGTGAAATTCATGCAACGTGCCCTTCAAAATACAGAGTTGTCTTTCACATGATACTCGGGTGATGCTTAAGAGTTCAAACAATCATGTTTTTCAAGAAATGCTGAGAATCTCTGATATTTCTTTCTTGAGTTTTCCTTTTTTCTGTCTGCTATCTCGTGTGGCATAACCTTGTCAGAGGATAATGATGTTCAATGTGCTGTGGTGCTGCCTGGTAATTTTTCAGATGGTTACTGTACTGGTGCTGACTATGAAATTCAGATTCTCTTTATACGAAACCTAAAAGAAGTAAAAAGACCTGAACAGAACTCATCCTTCACTTCAGTTACAGTTCAGTCATATGCCAGAAAACTCACATTTCTGAGTATTGATTGTGTTCATTTACCACAGCAAAGTGCATTCATTGATAACTACCTGCTGGTATTGAATCAATCTTATGTGAAGCACGGGGCATTATTGTCAGGTAGGGTAAATAATATTGATTCTATTTTAAAATGAATACGGCACAGGAGAAATTAATTTGATGCTATGAAGTCATTTAGTTATGTTCTATTGACTACATAAACAGTGAAGGTCATGTAATAATATGATATCATGAGGCAAGTTACAGCTGCAAGGCTTAGCAAGGTTATGCCTCCGTAATGGCAGTAAACACATTTTGTTTTTGTTTTGTATTAAAGGAGGAAGAGAAATCCAATGCCTGTAATCGATCTTAAAGTAGGATTCCAATTGGTACCAAATCCTCTGACACTCTGGAAGTGGAACTATAGTCTTCACTGACTGCAGCAAACCAAGTCCTTGGTTATGTTGTAGGTCAGGAGATTTTGAAGCTTCAAATATTATTCTGACTAATGTACTCTGCTGTCAAAACTCCTTATCTTCCAAAATAAGCAAGTCATCAGGAATGGGAGAAGGGAGTTGTGTTGATTATACCTTTTTGTTTGATTGGCTTTCAAGCTATTGGCTTTATGAAAGAGTAGCAAGGAAGGACAAGTGCAATAAGCACAACTACCACGAACATGAGTAAGCCATGGAGATAGCCTTGCAATTGCTCTTGCATCTATTCCCCTATAATGATAATGAACTATATTACAGTAAAGTTGTTAAACAGCAGCAGCTAAAGCAATGAAACTGTGAAAAACAGAACCCTTTTTGGATTACAGGCAACCGTGCAACTGAGATTTAGTCATTGATCATATACCCCAAACATTGTCTTCGTAGGCTGTACAACTAATCTTGAAGTCTTAGTATATGAGAAAATAAGTTACCGATTGTCACATACCATATGAAGAGAGCAGGAGACACTGAGAATTCTGCCAGTGCCCTGTGACCCTTGTCTCATTTTAAATATTTAAGGTCAGATAACTTGCAACTAAGTTGTAGCCGGTTGAACAGCTATCTAGAATTCAACACTTTCGGAAACAGTAGGGAGGTCAAAAGAGCTGAAGGAGTAAAAACAGTTGTCTGTATTTGAAAAGGAGGCAGAGGATGTGAGCCATGTGACTAAAACTGGTGGATACAATTTTCTCTTGAGTGAAATTTGTCTGTAGAAAGTAATCCATAGAGAAATGAAGGTAGATGAATAATTGTCACTAATCAATGTTACAGAAATCAACATAAACATCGGTATGATTATATATACTTTTTTTTGACAACAGTACTTCAGTATCATATATCCAGATGTCTTTAGGCATCGGGCTTAAAGGTCCAGAGGGGCTCGAGTGCCTATTTTGGCACCTACAGCAATATTCAAGTGCAATTTAGGTGTCTGAGTCAAAGAAAGTGATCCAGGAAGCTTAAGATCCAGTAACCTTCGAAGTGTCCTCAGGACACCTAAAATAGGTTTCATAGCTGTCTAACTAAAGGTACCTGCACCTTCTCAGCAGCCCTCAAATGTTCGCTTATCCTCACTGTGCTGCTGAAACAAAGTACTTAAACTCATCTCGAGTCTCCTGAGAGAAGAGTCTTCAGAAAACATCTAGCCTGGATGGGCAGCATTGAGTTCAACCCAAAGCTTAGCAGCTGTGGCCACATTCATCAAAATTCATAGTGGTAGAAGGTAGAGATGCTCACTTTTTGCAGCTCCCCTTGTTGCTGAGAGCAGTTGCCTAGAAGGCTGGAGATAGCGGTTCTGTGCTGATTTCCACATGACGGAATTAAAGTCTGGTCTGTCCCTGCATCATATTGTAATTGCCAAGTCTTAGGGTGGTAGAGGGAGAAACCTAGTGCTCGAGCCATTCTGCTGGGAAAGCAGATTCTGGTCCCCGTTTTCAGAACCATTTCCCTGTCTCAGACTAGGCAGCCAAGTAACTCTGGGAGCGGAGGCCAGAAGGCAGGTTTCTCCTCTTCCCAGCCGAGTTCCTTAGCCTTTAACCTGCAGAACCAGTTTTGTTCCTTCCTTGTCCCCTTTCTTCACTCGTGACTGTGTAACAGCCTGCCTTACACAGCAGGAGTGGTCTTCTTTGAGCACCCTATAGTCAAATTTGTAAATATTTAAATTACTGAGTCTATTTTGAAGCATGGAGTGCTGAGCTGCATCTCGACTGTCCTTTCGATAGATCTACCCGGCTTGGTCCCGTGTGTTGCGGTTGTAGTCATCCACTGATGAACGTCCTCCTTTAGCACCCAGAGCAGGATTGCCTTGTCAGCCAAATTCCAGCCATGTTAGATACATTTAAGTTTAAAAAAAAGAGAAAAGACAAGAAAAAAAGATTCTTTTTGCAGTGTGTCCCACTTTAAAATTTTATTTGTAAATAGTGTTATAAGACTGATCAGTTCAACTTTGATCTTATCCCACTGTGAAATGTTCTTAGTTCTATTTCTTTGCAAATTTGACAGACAAACTGGAAGCTTTAAAGCATCAGGATAACTTGCGTGTTTCTTCCTAACATTATACTGAGTAGTGAGAGTACTGTGGTGGATAAAATCAGTACTAGTTATTTCCAGTCTTACAACCCTTTCCTTCTTTTCGTCCTCATTCTACTCTACACAGCAATGCTCAGGAATTTGTATTTCTCAGCAGCCTTCTTTGTTGCTCCTAGTTTCTTTTCCTGTTCCCACACCAGGTTTATACAATTATTGATACACAGACTCACTCAGGTTGCTATTTATGCCAAGTGTGATTAACTGGTATGTTGAAAATAGATATGTAACTATGGACGTGTTACCCTACCATGTTATCGCTGCTAAAATTCTTCCCAGTTGACTGGTTTTCACCTCATGGCCAGTGGATCACTCCTAGTCTTCTCCTGGGGTAGAGAAATTCACTGGATGGTTAACAACAGACTTGTGAACGAGTTCAGGTTTCTTGTGAATAGTGGTTTTGGTTTTTTGAAGCAAGGAACCACAGTTAAAGAAACACGACCGAGTTCTCTAGTAATCGAAATAAGTGCACTACAGGTTGCATTTCACCTTTTAAAGCAGCAGAGAAATTAGCCTGGTGACCCTGGAAAATAGCTCTTGGGCCTAAACCAGTAGTAACTGCAAGTGTAATAGTCCAGATCTACCATAGGTTGTCTGAGCAATCATTCTGTTGGATTACACTCAGAAAAATGCTGGTGTGAGAAATAAACATAGTTTAGATACATAATAAGATAGAACAGATGTATAAAATGCATCTCTCAAAGAAATCCTATAGTGGCAATTGCAAATATATTTCGTATGGCATAAAAGATTGTTCAGTGAAGTGAAGAGTAGGACTGATAAAATATTTATTTAAAGTCTGTTATCTTTGAGTTTCATTTTCATTTAAAGAAATATTCCTAGCTTTCTTTCTCCACTGTTTTCATTAGGATCGTCTGAAACAGTTTCACGTGATCCTTTAATTGTTATGTCAAAAATTGAGTCAGGAGCAGAGATTAAAATACGGAGATCAATATACTCCATGCTCTGAATGCCTCACAAAAACTTAGTCTAATAAAAAAAAAAAATACTAAATCACTCTAACCAACAATGTCAAAATATTGCCCTGAGGACGGAGGTTAAATCAATTATAAAGTAGTGGCCAAAGCTCACACACTAATAACTTTGGGGGGGTGGTTACGAGTTGTTAACTGAGGTGCTCTAGTCCAATCTTCATTCGGGTGATGGCATTCTCCTGCCCTATGAAGCATAATTGCGTATGGTAATGTTCATCACTTCATTCCCAGTCCCAAATCCACTGAATAACGTTGCTGTTCACTGGTAAAGGACTCCCGGGACTCACTTCTTACCAGAGCTTCTTACATGTGTGTTATGGCTTTGGGCTAAGACAGCTCAGTCATAAATTGTCTAATATGTATTTGGCAATTACTAACTTTGTATCTGTGTGAGTGAAATATTTATAAATATAAGCCTGTTTTTGAAATAGTTGCTCCAATTCAGCAGCACACATAAGGGATACGTTTGATTACATGAGTGCTGAAAATAAGAGGCTAGTCTTTGAGAGTTTTCTTTTTTTCAATTTTTACTATCCATTTGATCTCAAATTTTCTATTTGTTTTTCTGTCTGCTCTGCAATATTTTATGTATGATATGCAACGTCAGTTGAAAGAAAAATGTAGAAATGGTCCCTGGAGCAGAACTGGACCCTGCTTTCCTGACTTCTGGGTCACATCTGGGCTTGAAGAAGGAAGTAGCTGTATTACTTGGTTCTGAGGAGGTGCAGCAGCAGAACTCCATCCTCCTCCCTGGTTCAAAATACATTTTTAGACTATAAGTACCTTCAGTGTTAAGTGACAGGTGATCAGGGGTTTGTATTGCCCTTTTGGATTTAGGTGCTTCAATTCTGCCTAAGTGTCCTGCTTTGGGTATGTAAGTCTTTTATTGGATCTAGCCCTTAGATACTAGCGAAGATTGTCACGTAAGGTTTGAATTATAAAAGCACTGGTCTGTAACGTAAAAAAGCATTTTAAGTCCTACATGAATAGTGCTGCTAGTAATCATAGATGCAACAGCGTGTATTTCTGAATTACAAAGATTAGAGAATGTGCATCTATTGCTAATGTAGATACCCATCCTAATGCCATGAAATGATCCCTGGAAATTTAATAGTAGGAAACAGGTATAATACTGGTGCTGTAGCTGCACTATTGCTGAGACTTTCATGATGATTTAGTATCCAGAATAATTAAGAAACATAATTAAAAACTGTTTTATTACATATCATAAAATTTATAGAGTTTTTGTGGATTTTCATAATCTTACCATCAGTCTTTTTTGTTAATTTTTTTTGCATCTGAAATAAAACCCAAGTTTTCTTAAACTGAGGAATGAAAAAGTAGAGCACAACTTTCTCTGTATTATTTAGTAGTTTTTCACCAGCCCCACCCTGAAGCAGATGGTAAGGATGAAGGATTCATTTTTCAAACAAACAATTTTTTTTTTCCAGGCAGAGATGTCCGTATTAACGTGCAGTGTAGCAACTCGCTTAGTTCTTATTGAATTGAAAGTTCTCACTGAAGTATCTTGGGTGAGACCATGAACTTACTGAAATCAGTGGGACTACTGACAGAAACAAGTCCAGGACAAAACCAGATCCAGGATTTAAAGCCTCTCTATCTCTAACCTGAACAGTAATGCTACCAAAACCCCTACATCGGTTGCCAGGCTGTGTAATTGCCGTGGTGTGAGAGCAGAGCGTCTGGCAGGAAGACGTACGGAAGAGATTATCACACAGTTCATGTAAAACTGCATCATCTTAGGTGCTTGAGTTCTCATACATGTAGTCACTCCTTTCTCACAGCTTCTCCTCATGACCACCTAGACTCCTGCTTTGAATTTTGAGTTTGCAGCAGCCTTACAAATGCATCTGGACTTACCCAGGTTCAAGGGGCTTTGTATGTTAACTTTCCTAAACCTGTATTTCAATCCAGAGAGCTTTGTAAACTGAATCAAATCTCTGTAAAAAGGCCTTGGCTTCCTACACGCATTTTTCTCCAGTTGTAGATGTCATTGTGCTACCTGCTGTACAAAACAAAACAGAGAGATGCTGTGGCTTACCAAGTAGTATTTGGAAGCACTCCAAGGCAAATTAACAGACCAAGCTCTAACCAGTGCTTGCCCAACCATTAGAAAACTTTGTAAGCTGTGAAAGAATGCAGTTTGCTCTGCAATTTTCTCCCTATGAAACATACAGACTAAAACCATTTTTGCAGTCAGTGGAAAATAAGACCTATCTAAATGTTCTGTATGGTTGTAGGTAGCCTCACAGTGAATGAAACGCCTCTGTGCTCTGCTTTTTCTTCCATTTAAGTGGGTGCCAAATGTAGTGCTGAGCTCGAAGGGAAGAGGAGTCAAACATTAATTATTCCCTGGCCACCCAGAGGGGGAAAAACACTGGTGTCTAGAAATTAAGCAGCATTTGCTTGATGTTTCTGTAAATCAATTCTACTCAATAGGTGTTTTTTCTTCTTTTTCCTAGAGGGGGATGTGTTGTGCCTCAAATCAGACAGTACTTTTCAAAAAGTACTTCCTTACTGAACTGATTGACTAACTTACAAATCTGTAGTTAACCAAAACAAACCGGGCTGAAAAATAGTAAGTATCCTACAGGCGTTGGGTTGCTATATAATTGGTACTATAGTTTTACACATCTTTGTTGGCTTTTCCCTTTTTATAAGTTGTTACCTTATATACATCACCCAGGTCTCTAGTAAAACCAAACTCTGCAGGTTGCTTTTGTGAGCCTTGCGCAGTTCATTATCAACGGACTTGCTTTTTACGGTTGTGAGAATCCATTACTCCAACAAGTTAGCGTAGCAAGACGTAGAGACAACGTGGTAGTCGCTTGTGGCCAGCGCAGTTCATTGCAACCTTTATTAGTTGGACATCTGCGTAACTCTTCTCCTCGGACAGTGAACGCTAGGACAGTTGAACCGAACTTCTCTCTGAAAGATGGTTAAAGGCTTGGTCGTAGTGGTATCATTACCACTACCTACCAGCTGCTTTCCAGTTACAAGAACAGGAGGAGGGCAAGCGGCTACTTATGAGGCAGCATAGTTTTACTTTCAGAATGGTGAGCCTCCCTAGCCGTTTTGTCTATGATCCAACTGAAATCTCAGGGCAAACAAATACTATAGTTACATGTAGGCAATGGAGGTTCAAAGTGGCAGCACACTTTGTCTTGCCAGCTACCACTGAGTCTGCTCCATCACCTTCTTTTCCTGCATGCATCCTGTAACAGTGGTCACTAAAAGTTGATTGTGGTTTTTTTTTGTTTTGGTTGGTTTTTGTGGGGCTTTTTTGTTTTTGTTTCTTTGTTTTTGGGGCTTTTTTTGAGGCGGGGTGTATTTTTTGAAAAACAGAACCAAAAACCTGTCCCATTTTGCAACCATCTGCTTGTTCTCTGCTACATGATGAAGAGAGAATTGCATGGTTCTTGTCAGTGGTTACATTTTTATTGTTATATAATAAACAGGTCAAATGTTCTTGCCCATTTAAAATACTTGTAGAAATAAAATGGGGTTTTTTTATTAATACATGTTAAAAACCACTGTATTGTGTAATGGGGTTAGTCATGTTTAACCACACTGTCTGTACATAGCCGATAGGTTATATTTTTTTCCTACTCCAGATCATATTCCATATTTAGGGTGTATGATTTTGAAAACACTTAGGCATGTGATTTGCCTTATACTAACAACAAGTCCTGGTGGCTGCTGTTGGCCTGGTTACATGTGAAAAGTTAGGCAAAAGCCTTCAGGATTGGGACACGTTTCAGAAAACAGGTAGTTGCTTTTTCTTGTGCAGATTTTTTCATGCTCTTTTTTGCCAGATTTTATCAGAGGAATATATATTACTCCAGTGGGAGCTTCTGGTGTTTTGAGACAAAAAGCAAGTTGCTAACGACATAACTAAACCATTTTGACAAAGTTGCAAGTGTTGTGGCAGGAACCTGTTTCTAACCAACCCGCAGATGAGTTGAGGCAGTGGCGTGTGTCGTACGTATGTTCCACACGTGGTACTCAAGGCGGTTCTCCCTGGGTTTTTCATTAAATAGCAGATATAAAGTAAATGTTTGAAGTATAAGTTGACTGCATTTGAAGCATAAGAGTGATGAAAGTGATGCATTACGTCACTGTAACATATTGACATTATCAATTATGTGTTATTAAACAGCTTAGCTAACTGAATGATTTACCTTGTGTTTAACTGCCTTTTTCAATTAAAGGTAGCAAATGCTGTAGAACTGGGGCACAGTCATAGAAACCATATATTTTCTCCTGTTAACACCAGCACTGCTGACATGCAGGTGATGGGAGTGTTGGCATTTTGCTGCAGGCTCTAATGGGCTAGTTTAAATGGTCTAAAAAAAGTGATTAATGATTAGGAACAGGACTGTTACACAAGCTTCACAGCTCTTTTCCTCAATGCGTTTCCATTTATGTCAACTAGCCGCACACTTGGGAGGTGTTATTTCAAAGTAGTCAACACAGGGTTTTTTTTCTACTGCCATTTGTTTCTATTTCATAGGTCCCTTTGGTTGGCCAGATACAGCTAGTGTTTCCTTAAAGTTGTAAGCCTCAGTGATAAGGGAGGATAATCCACAGGCTTTGTATGTCTGGTGACCAAAGTCTAAACTGTTGCACTCTACTGTAATTTCAAAACAGTGAATGCTGTCATTAACATCACTCTACTTACTCCTGTTTGGCGTATTGTGTTGGAAATAATTTAAAGGTTCCTCTCAAAGTAATTGAAGCACTTCGTCATCCAATATGTGATTCTCTTCTGCTATTCACTTCATTTTGCAGCAAGCAGTAATTTGTACATTAGTACTGCTTGTTTGTAACGGGTAACTGTCCACCCCTAAGCCCTCCCTTACATAGATGGATACACATACACATATATATTTGTTACATGTATTTCTTTGGGAAGTGAGGTCAATAAACACTACTGCAACACTTTGCCCTCCCCCCCCCCAATAATTAGCTGCCATTAGTAGGAAAAACGAGTAGTTCCAAAAGAAAATTAAAAAACAAGGTTGGAAAATCCAGCATATCACTCTTTTTAATGAACCTTAGGATGGTGAGGTATCTGGTAGATGTAATGCATTCTCTTTGGTCTTGTAAGCTGAGGCAGTATCAAACACTGAAGAGTAGTGGGGATTGAACACTCAAGGGGAAGATGCCTTGTCTTTTTTTGAAGTTTATTTCACTGTGCTAAGATCTTAGAGTTCATGGCTGAAAGTCAGCATTTGCTCTTAAGTATCATGTGAGTGAGGGGAATATATTTTCTTAAAACAGGGCATTAAGTAGTGTTTTAGTTGCTAGCATTTTGCCTTGGTATTTTGTTAGTGATCAAAGTATGAAGCTTAAGTGTTAGCTGGGTACACGTTCAACCAAGTTTTCTGAACAAGAAGCTTAAGAAAAAAGTTTATATAATAATTTGGGAGCAGAGAGGAGATGATTTAGCGTGCAGCAGTGTTGGCTCCAGCATGTATACTAGAGCCACTCTTCCGCAGAATGAAAGTTATGCCAAACTGATTTGCAGTGTCTGTAGGGGAAGAAGCAGGGCTCAAAGGTGAGCATGTCACCCAGCTGGCTTGTCCTCGAATGCGGTGCTCAAGATGGCATTGTAGCTCATCTTCCTTTTTTAATGCTATTTTTAGCCACCTTTGCCAGGAAACAAAGGCTCAGGCGGGGATGCTGGAGGTTCGTTGTGTGTGTTTGTCCCCTGGCTTCTCAGTAACTTTGACTCAGTTGATTGACTTCTGCCAAATGTAGCAAAGGGGGAAGGGCCCTAAAAGCATTATGGTCCAACCGGTTTCGTGAATAAAAGGTGTCCAGTTGGAGGAGGAAGCCACAACTCTTGTGTGGTAGGGAGTGTGGGCAGAGGGTTTTATTTAAGGTGAGAGAATCTACACTGGGGAGTGCAGTTACAAACGCCCCCATTGCTATAATGCTGTTCTAGAGATGACAAACAACTACAAACCCCATCTGTGAGAAAGCAGGCTTCATTCGTCCTGGTGCTGACACAGCCACTTGTTACTCCTGAGGGATTCTCCTCTCCTGCTTCCGCAGAGTACGTGGAGGGGGATTATTCAGGGATTTTCTTGCCTCTGTATGTGCACGGGCTGGAATATGTGTAGTTGTTACTACAGGTGTGTAAAGCTGCTTCCCTTCTTCCTCCTTATTACGATGTTTAACTTAGCAGCAGCCACTTGAATGTCTTGGTTGGTTTTTTTTTCTTTTTAGCAGAGACAGTTTCTGTCTGAAGAGTCTGCATTTCTAGTCTGCAGAGGGATCAGGGGAACATCTGCTCTGGATAGTTTGCAAGTGTTACTTATTAACTCAGGCCCCCAAAATCCGTGCAGTGTGGTGACTACTCCCAGGGCATGCTTAGCCTTGTACTTGTCTTTTGGAAGCGCGTGTTGAGGTTCATTACACACGTTTATTCTTGAGTTTTCTGCTTGGCTCGGATTCGCTACTAAGATTCTGTTCTGAACGATGGTGTAAAATACATACGTTTTTCCTTACGCATCCGCGCAGCACTTTTCCCCCTGAAGCTCATAGTAGTACTGCTTGTGGGCAGGTTTCAAAGGAACCTCATCTCCATATGGTTTTACTCGATAATCCTTTATCCACCATCTTCAGCTCTCATTCCGTTGCTTTCTTGCCTGTGGCTACGTTTCTATCTCTGCATCAATTAGCACAGTGATTTATACAACAAGCAAGCAGTTTAGAGGTAATGGTACACAATTAACATCTCATTCCACCATAAAGGGTATGCTAAATACCCCAGTCACTGCTTTCTCTGCCTGGAATTGAAATAAGTGTTTGTCCTAATTCATATGCTATCTGATGTGAAGTGGGCCTGCTTTGTACGGCACTACACCATTAATCTAATTATAGATAGCTGCAAATGAAGTGCTGTCTGAGCACAGAGACTGAAGAAAATAGCGCTTTTGTCATTTAGCATGACTCTGTGAAGCAAGATCGCACTTTACATGGCAGCATGGCAAAATGGAAATCTGAATAATATTGCTGCCTGTTGCATCTTTTCTAATTACAACAGCATTGTAAACACAACTGGGCGCTGATATAAATAGAGCTGTAGATACGCTGTCATGTGGGTTGTAGGAGAAAATCCTTAGTGTGCTGTTGTATTAAATGATGCATCCTGATTGACAGCTACCTTGAGACTGCGCTGATGGAGTTGTCAAAGCATTATGCTAACAGGCTGCCCCAGCCACTGCAGCTGTAGCAGGCTCCTCCGCTCGCAGAGCTCCCTCGCTGCTCCCTGCTCGTTTCACCTTGCTCGGCTGCATGCGAGCTCCAAGAGAAGGACATCTCCAAGCTTTCAGTCTGTACGTTTTTGATTCTGCCTGTTCAGCCTTAGTCTGAAGTGGAGGGAATATATTTTTGCATGGCTTTAACCCTTGTTAGGTTTCTCTAGAGTGTTAATTATGTATCACACAAGGAATGGAAAGTGGGAAATGTGGCTGAATTACAATTCTAATTAAGTTTCTGCTGCTGGAGTGCGTAGTATATGGTGGTGAGGCTTCTCTCTTTTTGCTTTCCCTTTTGCTGCTACTAAAGGCTCATGATTTTTGTGGCTGGTTTGGTTTGGTTTCTTTTTAACTGTCTCCGTAGCATGTTGAGTGTTTGCTCCTCCATTAGACTAAAAGTGCCGTTATTTTGTGCAGGTGTTAATGCCAGTCCTCACCACCACCCTGTGGAAGTAAATTAGCTCTAGAACTGGAAAAAAGCCTCTATGATTTGCAAAATGTCATTTATCTCCTTGTTGAGTAAGAAATCCTTGACTCGGAGAGAAGGTAGTGCCTGACACCTTCCAAGTAATATGGAATAAATACATCTTTTTCCTGTTTAGATGCCGTGGTGGAAATCTAAGCGAGGGTATGGTCACGATGTTAAAATGTGTAACGGTTGATAAAAAAGGCAGGGCGCTCATTGTGTTCAGCACTGGAACATGGCTTAGTATTGCTTTGAATGAATACTGGATAACATACTACTTGTGAATGAATCCACCATGGTCAAACCGCAGGTGACAGCAATTAAGTGACTTGAGGCAGGATGTGGATTAGGAATGTTAAAGGGAAATTACGTGGCCGCAGTTAATAAATTTCGCTGATTCAAAAAATGAGACTGTAAGGTTAGTGAAAATAATGAAGATGCACAGCAGACAGTGTCTCTACGGAAGTCTGAGCTACATAAGATTTTCACCCTTCTGACCACAAGAATGACAGAAGTTTGGAAAACATGGTTGAACATTTAGGTAAAGCATACTGAAAATCCTCATCTGGTCAGCAGTCCAAACACTGCCGAAAGTAACATAGCGGTAGTGATACATTAGATTGCTCCATAAAATCTCCAATGGAGTTTGAACATTTACAGCTTCTGGGGACACTAGTGTCAGGTGTACAGGGAAGATCATATTTAATAAACGAATGTGAGATGTAACAGAGTGCAGTTTTGAGCGTTGTACTGAAGGTTTCCAATATTCTGTTGTACACAGCAAGGGAATCATATCTGTGCAAACTACAGAACTTGTTTTTAAGTAAAGATGGGGTCAGATGTGCCCTGGCCACCTTTTTTTAGCAGCCGGTCTACTTCTTGTCTACTGTCTCGGGGGATCAGTATGGTATGTATCTACAAAAAACCTCCATAAAACCCAAGGTATAATTTTCACTGCATTTGCTTTCTCAACACCCTCCCATCCCCCCCACCCCCTTACTCTTTTGCACTGCTATTATTACGCCTTTTTGTTTTTCTCTTTTTTGTCACGGAGATTTGGTTGTAAGGGGTAGTTTTGTATTACATAAACATCCAATTCATTTAGTGGGAGAGGTATGTTACCCTTAGAAAACTATTAAGTAACATTACTTTTCCCTACTATAATTTTTGTCAACTGATTGTGGACTCCAGCAGTCCTGTGGAAGTGAAACACTTGTTTTCTATGCCACCGAAAGCTGTACGGCTCCTTTCGGGTGCCTCTTTATTAACTTTGCTTTGGCTGGCAGAATTAGGCTCTGAAACCCTGCGGAGTGGAGCAGTGGCTGGTGACAACTACTCATCATCAGAGATCCGATGGCTAGCAGATTTCCTTGCTCTGAGAATCCACCCGCAATCTATTTATGACTCCAACAGATGTTTCTTCTGGTTTAGGCCAGTGGAAACCTTCTGGTGTCTTATTTATAACCCAAGCCTTAGAGCCTTCCCCAATTTACACCCCTTCTTTCTCCCATCTCCTCCTCCTCCTTGTGAGGATAAAGGGAAAAAAACCCGAACCTTGTCCGCACTCCGTTAGTAGCATATCAAAACTTCTGCTTCATATGTTCAGCAGTGTCCTCACTGAATCAAAGGCGTAGCAGCAGTGTTAATCATGTAATGGAAAAATGTGGTATATTCTTAATTGTCTTTGTTTCAGCGTTGAAACAACTGGCAGGCGTTGTTTGGCTTGGTCTTCCAGAGAGCCTTGTGGCTCTCGCTGAGCCGCAGGCTGCACCTCGGTTAGGTGAACAGTCCCCCCTGCACCCCCCCTGCACACCTCATCCCCCAGAGACAAGAAACAGCGTTACAAAGGGACACTTAAGCGGGTATTTAGTGGGGTCCAGCCGGCAGCAGAAATACATCAAAGGTAATCTTAAAGAAGGAACCTTTCTTTGCGGCTTTGTCTTTTTATATTCTGAAAGGTCATTTGTGAACCAACTGTGCCAAAAAAGGCCTTTCCCCAGAAGTTTACTGTTGTTATTTTTTACTTTTTGATTACAGTAACTTGCTTATCCCCCAAACAGACTAAAGAACAATAAACAAATACAAAAGGAAAAGGAACAGCTCATCAATAACAAAGACCTGCGTTTTAAAGCTTTGAGTGTACTGACTCTTACATCTCACTCCAAGCAAAGCAGGAGTCCTGCAGAGAAAGGAATCTTAAAAGATACGAAAATTATAAAGATAGCAAAAACAATGTTTGGTAGGGATATTTTAACTTGGTGTGGAGAACTGAGCTTTAAAGTGCAGCGTACTGAGGAACATGGTTTTTCCCCCACTGTTGTATGTTTGGAGTGCATAGGGAATGCTGTATTTCAGTCCCCGCGAAATACCGTAACCTAGATGCAGAAGGTCTAGCCTTCACTTCAAGTTTAAATTTTGAAATTGGGCAGCTCGGAAGTGTTCTTTGTGGCTTAAAAAACTAAATGGCATCTAAACCTAATCCTTTGAAATCGTATCAAAATAGTCTCCTGCAAGAGGCAACAATACAGTCCACAAATCTAACTTATTTGTGTTCTTCCTTTTTTTTTTTCCTTTTTTTATTTTCAAACTCTGAGTACAAAGAAGACACTAACCATGGATACTGAAACTGTGCAATTTCGTGTAATTATATTCCCCCCCATAGATTTAATGAAGGACTTTTAAGTACAATTTATCTTTGATAAATAGTCCCTCTGCACAGAATGTTTATTAGATTGACAGCAGAATACACTCTGCAAGCTTTTTTTCCTTGCCACTTATGACTCAGATGAATTTTAATAGGAGTAAAAGGCTTTTATTTGCACAGTAATTTCACTTAAGGATCATATCCTTCAGAAACTGGCAGACACTTCTATGTCTTGATTGCAAAACAGACACTCAAGAGTAAAGAAACATGCATAAGATGTTATTATTTGACTTGTCACACTGCTGCAATTCTATTTGCAACTTATGTCATCAAATCTCCTGTAGGCATCACCTCCCCTCTCCCTACAGCATACACGCGAGCGTGCATACGTGCACGCGTATGCACACACGCACGCGCTTTACTTCTTCTAGAAAAAGAAACTGCAAGGAGCACACCGCATTGAATGTAGTTGCTTGTGCAGGGAGAGAACTAGCTGTATTTTGGGTTGGAAAACCTGAGTGCCGCAGTCTTAATTGTCGTGATGATGCCTGTGGGAGGCTTGGAGTTAAGGCAGCTTTTTGCATACAAAATGGTGCTGGTTTCCCTGTGCCGTATCAGTCGTAACCAAGGCACATGTTTGGGAATGGGTTCTCGAATCTTTGGGTGCCACTTACAGCTTCTGGGAATATCGTTGTGGCGTTTTATTACATTTACCGGGGCGGTGGTGGGGGATCAGTTCATTTAACCATTTGCTTGTATTTCTGATTAGAAGCAAGTATTTCTAACTGAACGGCTGCACTGTTCGTTGCACACGATCTTGTGTGTCCAACCACCATTTATGGAGGATGGTAATCCTCTGTTACGTTGTTTTAATTTGGCTTTGAAAGCTGCTTTTTAAAGATGTCATTGCAGAGTTAATCACCTTTTGCATGTATTTCTAAATACCTTGTTCTGCTCTCTACAGAAGCAGAAGGTAGAGTCCCCCTTTACCTTCGCCATAAGGATATCGGGTTTTTTCTGTCTGTAAAAATGAAAAGTAAAGACATTTTATTGCTAATAAAACAATAGCTAATTGTTTTGGAGGAGAACATACTGTTCAAAGCAAGGTGTTGAACTTTACATCAGCAAAATACACATTTGAATTGTAAATGCAGTTCATCCAATGCTTATTATTTAAAACCTTTGTTTAAATTATTGATGAAGTGCGGTGCTGGTCTTCGCTCCGTTGGCCTTGGTGAGGCAGGAGTTTCACGCAGAGACCTGCTGCCATCTACTGGCTTTCTGCATTCATTTTCAAGTGCCGTGGGACAAACGTGAAGGCCATCTGTCTGAAAGCAATGAATTGTCTGTCAAAGTGACTACAAGTTTTTAAAAACTAAAAGCCTGGAGCTGAAATTAGCGTACACGCTTAACATGTTTTCAGAAAGGTTTTGTTTAAAGGGATGCTCTCAGACACTTGAGGGTCGTCACATTCTTTTCCATTTCTAGTTGCTATAAAACATACTAGAGAAAATATTCTTTTTTCTCAAGGTAGGTAACAGCTGCTGAACAAGTTTTATTGCAGATAAAATATAGTTAGGTGATATATTTCTAAAGTGTTCCATCATTCTGCCTGTGCATGAAAAAATGGAAGTGAAATTGTTTAATATGTTCTAATTGCAAAACCTAAACAAGTTATTCACTTCAGACATTAAATACATGATAAAAATAAATGCTTAAAAAGTAAAAGTAATGTTTAAAATTAATCATGTCATTGAAAGTCTGGCAGACCTTCCCAAAAGGTCAGTTTCTAATTCAGCACAGCACTGGGAACGAATCCCTCAATACTCCTTATCCACTGAAGATAATGTGCAGTAAGCATAAGGGTATTTCTGGTTTTTCTCAAGTTTGTGTCTCTCCTCTCTACCCCCAGTTTTTAAACGAACCTGACGTTTCTTTACTGTACTTGGTTCTTTCCTTTTATGTGCTCATTGCTGCAGTTTGGGATTGCATCTTTTTCTTTCTGCATCGTGAAAATGAAACTCTGAATAAAGATTTCAAAGAGTGATTTTTAGACACTCCTGTGAAGAATAGATAACAGATGTATTATATAAAAACATGCCATAAAATAGTGCAGATTATTGACTGGAATTCACCAAGGTGCAGTTTTCTAAAACATTCCTCTTCCTATTCTTTAGTACAAATTACAAATACTGACGAAGGTTGCTGCAGAGCTGAGCAAGTACATGCCAGAGAAAGCAGCAGAGGACACCTCCAGCATTTTGAGATCTCCCATGCCTGGAGCAGTGGTGGCAGTTTCTGTCAAGCCTGGGGACACGGTAAGAAATGTGATCTATATATCTGCATTTTCATTATATATTCCACACAAATTTCTCCTTGGTGCAACTGAAACTACAGGTCACAGGTTTTATTTTTTACGTCACCTGTAGAACAAAGTGTGCTGAAGGATGTGTGCTGCTTTTCATTTGAATCATAAAAACTAATAAGGAAGCACAATTCAAATTAAACTGGCTTTAAAAGGAAAATTTTCAGCTGGGTACAAGTCCACAGCTGAAACTCAACAAATAGCTTGGTTTTGTATCACAAATGCCTTGGCAGGGGGAAAAAAATTGTGTGTGTGTGTGTATGTGCATGTAAATATATGTAAGTGTATATATGCTATTAGTGCTAGCAGGAGGGGATTGTTGATTTTCTGCCCTGAAGCAATGAAAATACTACTAAATGCAAGGGACACAGGATGGATATTTAACTTTCTTTTCCTCCCCAGCCGCCCCCCCCCCCCCCTTTTTTTTTTTTTTTTTTTTTTTTAATCCCCGTGTTAGCATTTTGCGAGACACGTGAATTTCCTGAATTGGGAATTCCATGCTGGGAATTCCCAGTCTCTTAACGGGAATCCTCTTGTACTGCAGAAGGAATAAACTTGACATACAGAAGGGCAACAGAACATGCTGTTGCTGTCTTGGGGATTTCCAGTGCTGCTTACCTCACATTGAGCTGGAAACAAATGTAAATACAGTGTTTTAGAGTTACATACAAACACCTCCTTGAACTCAAGCTTTATATGAAATTCTGCCGCATTGTATCATACATTATTTCTAAGGTCAGGGCCCTTATCTCTTATAACCATTGAAAGCAATAGAGTGATGCAGACACAGGAATATTTGAATCAGGGTTTGCAGATTAATTTTAAAGTACTGTTGTCAGTTAAATCATGCTATAGACATGTATGTGGCACTTAGATACAAACAGAAAGCTTTAGTTGCAGAGTTTATAGCAATGAAACAGAGCTTTTCTTGAGAGATCATGTAGAAATGGGATCAAGATCTCAAGTCCAAAATTAGCACTGGACTTACTATATGATGGTCATCAATCGTGCTGGTAAAGTGATCTGTTTGCTTATGTTTTTCTATTATGCCACTTTTGTTTTTAGAATACATGGATATTTCTGTCTATTTACAGAGAGAAGGGAGCCATCGTGTTAACACTGAAGATCTATAGGTGCCAATGTTCGTATTAATGAAATAATACAAATAATTTCTGAGAAAACAGAACTAAGTACAGCTGAGTAAAAATTAACAAGAGAGAAAATCTTTTAGCTTCTACACTTAGCTTTCTGGTTTTGTGATCTATGCACACACACTGTTTATACCTTTAAAACCAGCAGTATTCAATTAAAATAAATCACTATGTCATTGCATGGACAGAGAAATCTGTGATTTCTATGTCTAGGCAGTAAGAGTGGCTGAGTGAGGGAGATCTTAAGCAAATACCTTTTTTTTTTGTGAAGAATGAAGGGAAACATTTTTAAGGCAAGGACTTTGAGCCTTTTTAAATCTGTTTAGGATTTTTTTGAGAAGATAATTCTGCTAAATGTCACCAGCCTTCTTGCCCTGAAGAATAGTTCTTGTTGTCTTGAAGGAATAGAACCAGTGGAGAAGGAGGCCAGAGCTGAAGGGATTTTAAGTAAATAAAGAAATGAACCTCCGTCCAGAAATCCACAAGTGCGGTGCATCAGAGCACAAGTTGTTAAATAACATGCGGAGATTTTTTTTTGCTCTTCTCCTCTCCTGCAGCTTTTTGCTGGAGGTACTGAGTGGCAGCGCATTTGAATGGCATAATCTACGTTCTGCTGACCTGAGCTTGTCAATGCTAATTGTGTGGCTTTAATTGCAAAAACACATTTGCGTTATTGAAAGGGGTTTAACTTAAATCCTTCCTTTTCAGGACTAGTGTCAAAACGTTAAAAAAAAAAAAAAAAAAAAAAGGCGAGCCAGCGAGCGAGATGAGGGTAGCATCAGCTATCGGCACTGAATAAGCAGTGGGATGGCGTGATTCAGATTACACGTCTTGGCTGTCCGTCAGGAACCAGCTCACTCACTACAGTTGTTCAAGGCATGATGGGCAGGGAACTGTAGCTCCCTGATAAATACAGCTCTTTTTGTTGCACTGCTTGGGAAAAGTCTGATTTCTTTAGTCTGCTGGAGAAATGGAAATTTAAGTAGTTCCTGTTCTGTGTTTGCAACTGGGTTGGGCAGCTCGAATTTGCATGGCATGTGAAAACAGCACAGCTGGAAAATGGGAGAGCGTGAGGTAGTTGTCCATCCTTCCACTCGGGTGTTGCCGCTGCTAGCAATAAAGCTGCCTGGTTATTAGCTGCTCTGAGATTGTTTTCTCCTAACCGGTGGTCTATGCTAAATAGTGTTAGTGCAGCACAGTCCCTGCAACAGCGCTGCGCTCACAGAGAGATGCTCTCAGAGCGCTCAGTAGCATGGGGAGCTGGGCTGCCGTACCCCTCCTTCAGGTGTAACTTTACAAATGGTGGAGAAACTCCTAGAGAGGGACA